>NW_028261389.1:58441618-58806618 GCF_051295495.1 Thamnophis sirtalis | reverse complement strand
ATAGCATAATGTTTGGGCTTAAGTAAAGAGGGGATGATATAGAGAAATTTTATAATTTGATCATTGTCAGGGATCTACTTACCTTCTTCACAGATTATCTCATGCCATTCATTATTGAAAATATGGATCTAACTATTGACCAGATAGGATGATTGATTTAACAATGAAATACATGCAGTGAAATCAATGCTCAAATTACAGAAGAGAAGAGAATGATCTTTTGTAAAATCTGCTTAGATTTTAGAAGGTTCAAGGGGTTTGGGCTAAAATGGAGAAGACATATTTTGGGGAACTTTATTAAATTAAATTACATTAAAGCCTTTACCTTACTATGCTGTCTATGTAGCTATATTTGGTAAGCCATGGTTCACAAGATGAGACCAGTCAAGATTAAATCATTGTTATATCCCAGCTACTATATCCCTGCTATTATATCCCTGCTACTATAGTTTCACTGAGTGCAGAAGCAGAAGTGGATGGGGGCCCGGATCCGCCTCTCATCCCAGAGTGTATGGTACGAATGGCCTGCTGGGGAGAACAGGGGCCGCGGGAGGGGAGGAGGGGTCTACGGGGACGGGGATGGGCCGGAGCATCCCGGTCACATTTGGGAGAGGCAGGTACGACGGGAGTTACAGGGCTAGCCATTACTAGGGAAGGAGGGTTCGCTATGTCACAGCGATCCCTCCTTCCGGCCCTGATAGCTCAACTCAAGGAGCGAGTGTCAAGAGATGTCAGGGCCCTGGTCTCAGGTTGCTGTTGCTAAATGCCAGGTCTGTGATTCATAAAGCCCCCCTCGTCCGGGACTTAATATTAGACAAGGGGGCAGACCTGGCATGTATTACCGAAACCTGGCTGGGCCACGAGGGAGGAGTCCCCCTCTCAGAAATGTGTCCAGAAGGGTTTCAGGTGCTCCATCAACCGCGACACCAGAAAGGGGTGGGGGAGTGGCAGCCATCATCTGAGAGTCATTAGTCCCTCGTGGGATCCCTGCTCTGGAGACTGTCGGGTGTAAGTCCCTTCTGGTGAAGTTGGACCTAGGGGGTCAAGTAGGCTTGTTTTGAACGTACCTACCTCCCAGCTGCGATACAACAGCCCTGCCTGTGCTCCTCGAGTCAGTAGCTGAGCTAGCGGTTGAGTTCCCCAGGCTGATAGCACTGGGGGATTTCAACCTGCCATCTCTCGGCGAACGCTCGGATGGAGCACAGGAGTTCATGGCTTCCATGACAACCATGGACTTGACCCAGGTAATTCAGGGTCTGACTCATACAGCGGGTCACACGCTTGACCTCGTGTTTCTCTCGGGACAGTGGAGACATGATCTGGAATTGAAGGGCACTGAGATCTCACCCTTGTCATGGTCAGATCACTTCCTATTGAGGCTTGACTTTCGGAAACTACTCCCCCACTGCAGGGAGGGGGAACTGATTAGGTGGTTCTGCCCCAGGCGCCTGATGGACCCTTTGGGATTTCAGACGGCGCTTGGAGAGATACCTGACTCCCTTGTCCACAATCCGGCAGAGTCCTTGGTCGCTGCTTGGAATACATGGCGGCTGAGGCTCTGGACCGGATCACGCCTTTGCAGCCTCTCCGCAGCAGTGGATCCAGGAGGACCCCTTGGTTCACCGAGGAACTCCGGGAGATGAAGCGCCAAAAGAGACGCCTAGAGCAACGTTGGAGGGCTAGTAACTCTGAATCCAACTGAACACAAATAAGACCCTTTATTAGGACTTATTTAGTGGCGATACGGGCGGCAAAAAACCTTTACTTTTATCTTTACTGGACAGAGCAGTTGCATTTGAAGTTGCAGTCCTGAAAGTATCTGAAATGTTATAGGGTCTCCTACTTGAACAGGGGGCTGGACTAGACCTCCAAGGTGCCTTCCAGCTGTTCTAATTCTGACTCTATCTAGGTGTTATGCCTGCAGGGCTTTATAACTGATGACAAGGACACTGAACTTAGAAACCTTCTGAGAAATAGCATGGTGTTTTAGCATCCCAGCACTTCTTATATATCAGTGAAGGGAAGGGGGCATTTTGTACCAGTGCAACTTCTGGTAGTCTTCCAAAGCAGCCCCATGCAAAGTGCATTTTAATAATCCAGCCTAGAGGTAATAAGGATGTGAGTGACTGTTGCCATGTATTTTTAGATGGAAAAGTTTCATCCTTCATCTTAGTTCTGTCATATAAACTGTCACCCAAACAGGCTCAGGCTGCCTAGATCAAGGCTTTAACAGACCTGTTTGTAACATGATCAGTACCACTATTTGTGAAATCCTGATGCTTCAATATATAATGGGCTGAGCCAATCATCCTTTTTGCTTTTGTATGGTCTCATTGCACTATCCTTATTTCCAATCTGAGCTCCAAAAAAGAAATTTCTCAATTTCAAAGGCAGAATAGAAAAACAAATTATGATGATGTGGAAGGAGTGAAAATCTTCAATGAATTACTTTTCTTCTTCAAATAATCAATTAAACATTGAACAGAACAGTATAACAGAGTTGGAAGGGACCTTGGAGGTCTTCTAGTCCAAACCCTGCATAGGCAAGAAACCCTACACCTCTTCAGAGAAATGGATATCCAACATCTTCTTAAAGACTTCCAGAGTTGGGGCATTCACAACTTCTGGAGGCAACTTCTGTTCCACTGATTAATTGTTCTGTCAGAAAATTTCTCCTTAGTTCTAAGTTGCTTCTCTCCTTGATTAGTTTCACTCCACTACTCTTATAAAGCTATGTATTTTCTAGAAATGGAATTATGTTGCTGATGATCAACATCTTTAATACATTTTCCTAATGTGTATTTCTCCACTTTATATATAAATTCTATATAGTGACATATGACTTTTCAAGTTGTGGTAAAGTATCTTGGGTTTCAAATTTTATTTGATCTAGGTTCCATTTTGATTGTCTGCTACAGAAAAAAATGGATTTTTTTATTCATTTCATTTTATGAATGAAATTCATTATTGGGTAATTTTATTTGTTACGTATCACATAATTCAGGATAAGTGTTAGTTATTCTAGGGCAATTTGTTGAAAATAATTTCATTTTTCTCATAGTGAAGGGATCTGAATTGACAAGTCTTATTAAATTTGTTAATTCTAGAACTGCTTTTTATGTTATTTAATTGTATAGACATTGAACTTAAGTTATAATTATATCTTTTCTTTCTTATTAGGCTAGAACAGTGATGGCTAACCTTTTCATAGCTGCATGCCGAAAGCACGTGTGACCTCATAATGCAATGCATGTGGGAACCCCCCACCCCCCCATGCCCCACGGATGCACGCACAACCTCCCATGTGTGCCCCACCCACACACATGTAAGTGCACCCCTTGTGCTCCCTGACCCCCTCACATGTGCATGTGCCCCCCCACTCCCCTGCACGAATGCACACACATCTCCCACATGCGCCCCACCCACCACACAAAACCAGCTGGGTGGTGGGAGGCACATGCACATCTGTAGTGGAGCTGACCTGGGGTGACATCTCACGTGCCCACAGAGATGACTCTGCATGCCATCTGTGGCACGCCATCATGGGGCTAGAAGGTGCATTTTAAATACAATCAAACTAATATCAGTCAAACATAAATCCATAACCTCGTTGTTACCAGAAAAATTATTCTTATTTTAGGCTGTAATACAAACAATGGAACTTTCAGCTGCTGAAGATGCCATCATGGCTCAAACCTTTATCCTTGCTCTTAATGATACTATTAGAGAAAAATCGAAATAACAATCGTTTTGTACTTTTAGGAGTTGCACAGCTTTGGAACCGTATACTACTTTTCTGAGTAGCCTTGAACTTAATCCAGGGTTACTCAAACACATGAGAATTATTGGCAGTCTGGAAACTACTCAGTTTTTTTCTTTGTATTGTATCCTTCATCATGATATCAGTTTGCACTGAAACTTGATTAGCTTAACAGGATTAGACATGAAAGAAAAGAGTCCCAGGATTGGACTTTCAACTGAAACCCCACTGTGAGAAAGACCACACCACTGTCTTTGACCTTTTCTCTCTCCAATGCACAAGTCCAGTTGTGCCTAATCAAGTGTCTAAAGAAGATCTCAGGCTGTTTGCTCCTTTGGCTCCTAGAACAGGTGTCTAGTTACTAAAAAGAAAAGAAAAGAAACCATGGAAGTCTCTGATCTCTGGCATAGGCAAATTCAGCCAGCAGTAGAAATGTACTTTAGGACAAAGAAAAAAAAATACTGTCACCATAAAAAGTCGGTCTATGAAGATTTTTTAAAAAGAAAACACAGACTGCTTTTGCAGACTCCTATCTATATATATATTAAAACTGCTGTGCGTGTATGTTCCAGCATAATTCTGGAATGTCTCGAGCAATTTCAACCAAACTTGGTACACAGATGACTTACTTTCTGGAAACAAATACTGTTGGGGTAAGACATCTCTGACACCCCTCGGTGTGTGTGCTCTGTTAAGACATACAGCCTGTTGTGCCTTAAAATGGCTTTTACTGTTCTGCCGTAAAAACACATTTTTGTAATTTGGTAGTGGGTTAAATTAGATGATTAAAACCTATCTGTATTGAGAGTTAAACTATTGGTATACCTAGTTTTGTATTGACTTCCTGGATTTTCACCTGTACTTGTCAGAGTCTATGATGTGAATCAAGGACATTCTAATTGCAAAGCATGTACTCTATTAGGAATCCATGAACCTTTGTAGAAAACGGTCACCTCCACAAGATCTTGCAAGAGTAGAAAATCTGGACTGACTAAAATAACAGAAGCAAGTAAGAACACAATACAAGAGGTATTAAACCCCACAAAACTATTGATTTCCTTCACCATTGATAAGTAAATTACATGGTGCATGGATAAAACATTTGTTTGCTAACTGTATTTAGAAAGTACCTGTACAAAACCACACAGCATGAAATCATCAAATAATGGCAAGCTTGGACGGTCTTCACGGAAAATGATGATTTTGTAGATGCTCACAATCTCATTGACTGATTGAGACTTGTCTGTTACCACAATAATTACTATGTTTATACCTAATCCAAGTGGGTAATGTGCAGAGCTGTTAGAATAGAAGGAAAATGCGGGGGAAGGGGGGATAGAACATTAATAGCAGTAGACTTAATGAAATAAGTAATCTGTACATTTTATCAAACACTAAAATATTCAAAAAGTATTTTTACAGCTGTAAAGGAGGAAATAAATTATTTGTGATGGTACACAGTATTATCTTTCTGTGGTGCTGCTGTTCTAAGATTTCCAAATTGTCTTAATGCATAAATACTATGCCAAGCTCAATGTGTTATCAGTAAAAGCAAGGCATATGAACTGCAGGAAGAGAAACACATATCAGAACCATTCTCGGACTCTTAGATAGTTCTCTTATATTGTTCTGTTATAGAGTTGTGGTATCTACATAGTTCTTTTACTTGCATCTAGTTGAGTAGAAACTTCTAAACACTTGGAATCTGGGCTTAATCAGGTTCTCAATTGTAGACTTCCTTGCTGAGCATGGAGAAACTAAAGAATTTTTTTTAGACAGAGCTAACATGGCTCTGTCCCTCTTAATCATATTCAACTATCTATTCAGACAAAATACAGGTAGTTGTTGACTTACAGCAGTTCACCTAGTGACCATTCAAAATTACATTAGCACTGAAAAAATGACTTATGACCATTTTTCACACTTATGACCATTGCAACATGCCTATTGTCATGTGATCAGAATTCAGATGCTTGACAACTGGTTCATATTTATGATGGTTGCAATGTCCTGGGGTTGTGTGATCACCTTTTGTGACCTTCTGACAGGCAAAGTCAACGGGAAAGGCAGATTCACATAACAACCATGTTACTAACTTAACAACTGCAGTGATTCACTTAACAATGGTGGCAGGAAAGGTCATAAAATGGGGCAAAATTCACTTAGCAAACATTATTCACTTAACAAAATAACAAATGTTTCACTTAACAACATAAATTTTGGGCTGATTGTGGTCATAACTTGAGGGCTACTTGTAGCTGAATAAAATTATGAACCTTCTCCTTCCTTATTGATCCAGTGTACTCATAAAGTTTGAATGTTGTACCACTTTCTTTAACTATGGTAGATAAAAGCTACTTTGCTGGGATTAGGATCAGTTGGACTTCAATTTCCATCAGTTATCTGTCCTATTAGAAACCTCGTAGCTGTCCTAATGGTGGGGGAAAGCAGAAGTAAGTGTTATATCTATTCTGTAGAAAGCAGGCACAAGTTTAGAAGCCTCTCCCATTAAATGGATTTCTTGGATGAGGCCTTGGAAGGAAGAAGTGACACAGTACAATTGCTGTGCTTTCGTAGGGGGTTGTGCTGCTTGTGAAGCAATGTCAAAAGACTACTTTTGCATGCACCTTCATGGAAGCTTTGCACAAGTTTAATCTATATATGATAAAACAAGTCACACAAACACTACAAATGTTAGGATTCGTATTCAAACACAGGAATCTGGTTTCTGCTCATTTCATGGCTAGAAATACAAAACTGCCTGCACAGAGTTTACTTATGCATGGGGATGCAAATAGTTCTGTAAATTTGCCAAAATTGGGCCATTTCTCTTTCTCTTATGAATGGTCATGCATGCACATTTGTGTTACATCCAAAGCTATGAAGAAATGGCAAGACAGCATCTTAAAAGGGAACTATATATATCAATAGGTTCTTGTAGAAATTTTGTATGCTGTCATAATCAGCATTGCTATGGGAAAACTGCCCTTCCAAAGCTTGGGGATCCCAATAATACTTAATAGTGGCACTTTTAAGGATAAACATGTTGCAATTTTTCTGGTAAGTAGAATTTAAGGATTTGTATTGTACATCCCAAGAGCATCACCCGCCATTCCAATTACCTTGGTCCTTGTCTCTCATCCAAGTGAGCTTCGCCTTGACAATTCATGGGTTCTGCTCTAATCTTGATCGTCAAAAGATCAAAAGGCACCTCAGTGTAGTATTCTTTGATTTTGGGGTCAAAATTAGGATTTAAGTCCAAATGTGGGCTAGTGATGATCTGCCTGATATGAGGTAGTGTATCTTTATCTGTTTTATAGGGAGGGAAAGGGAACCATTAAAAATGCTTAAGTACATTAAATCAGTGGTTTAGCTCAATGTTTCTAATACTGTTGCATTCAATTAATACACCATTCCTTCTATTAGCCAGATACGGCAAAATAACCAACACAAGATTTAATGGTCTTCCCTCCCAGATTTTAAAAATGTTTCTCAACATGAATAGCCTCATAATGAGCTGTTTTGAGGTTATATGTAGTAACGCTTTAACTAGAAATAACAACAACAACAGCAACTCAGGCATTACCTTAACAGTTCTTAGGTCCTTGGTTAGATTAAATCTTAAATAATGATAATAATAGTGAGATTCAGATTCTCTCTTACCATGACTGCAATGCATTTCTTTAGCCAGCTTTAAAATGTGTAGTTCTAGAAATTATAGAAACACAAGTTAGGATGGCTTGTCATTCATCCACTGCATCTATCTGCATTTGAGAAAAATGTCAGGGAATGTCCAAAAATCTGAATAAAACTATATCAGTGCTAATGTATAGCCTTTCATAAATACCATTTGTTTTCAAGAAATTATCTTTATTTTTGTCTATCTTCTTCTACCTTCTATAAAAGGTAGAGTAGGATTGATAGATTCCTGATAACTAAAAGATTTCTGTTAATAGCTACATTAATGATCAAAGCAAATCTTATAATGATCAATGCCTTTAGCAGGGAAAGATGTAACAACTGGCTCATGAAATTAAGTAGCCACAGGAGAATCACAATAAATCCAGCTATGTAAAAACACTTCTAAATAGTTTTATGTATTCATTCAACATATGAACTACCTAGTACATTGACTTCCACTTCATAGAAAAAATATCAAAGGGTTTTTATAGTGAGCTGAAACATATGAAATATTTTCTGTACAAAACAGTCCAGTTGGATATATATTTTGGCTTCTGAATGGATTTAATTTAGTGGCAAATAATATTAAATGAGTACAAAAAATTAATGTTACCTTTATCTTTTTCCTTGACTGTGGAGGATACCCTTAGTTGAATGTTGTCTTTTTCTGAATAAGAAATCCTAAAGGTTAAGTAACAAAATAATGTCTTTATAATTAGAAATTCAAGCACAATCCAGTTAAAAGAATGGAAGAAAGAACTTCCAGCAATGTATTTTTTTTTCATTTTTAAATGATTTTTTAAAAGTTTGTTAAAATGAGAATAGACTTCTAGTAGTATAGGCAGAATTTATTGTAGTCCACAATTTTATTAAATGACTTGTACTGTTGCTATGATTGCTGTTTCTGATTTTGTATCCTGTTTATGGTCATCCTTAATTTAGGATTACAATTGGATTTATTATTGTAAATTGTAATGGTCATAAATCAAGGCACCCATGTGACCAGACCTTATTTGATGATATTCTTTTGGTAGTCATTTAGTGCAGAGGTCCCCTTGGCGACAGCCCAATACAGGGCTGTGACCTATTCACAATAGGGCTGCCTGAATATGCGTGCACAGCTCAATATGTACAAGAAGCAGGCCATTGTGTGCTGCTTCTGACCATTACAATACAGTTAAACTTGCACAAGTTGAGTTGTGTGCTGCTTGTGCAAGTTGAGCTGTGTATTCACACATGTGCAATGGCCTGCCATTCACGTGGCCTGGTTCCCCTGTCGCCTCACAGGGCCAAGCCTCAAAGGTTGGGGATTGCTGATTTAGTGAATCAATAGTGGTTAAGTGAACACTGCAGTCATAAGTGTAAACCAATTCATCTAAATGGGCATTTGGGGGGGGGAGTTACAAACTATGGTCATGTGACTACATAATGCTTTAACCACTGTAATTGGTTGTAAAGAACAGCTGGTTGTCAAGTTCCCAAAATATGGCCATGCAGTGACATGCGCTCAGCTTTAGCCCCGGTGAGGCTGTTTTTAGACTTGTGGACTTCAACTCCCAGAATTCCACAGCCAGGCATGCTCAGTTCCGATTTAAAGCGACAGCATTTTTCCCCCTTGCAAAATAAGTTTTCCCGTTCTTTTTCTTCTCCCTCCCCCTCCTTCCTCCCTCTCTCCCTCCCTCCCCCTCTTTCAAACAGACACACGCACACAGAGAACTTCGATCCTTCTCTCATTCACTCACTCTCAAACACAAACACAGAAGTTGGATTGGATATATTTTCCAAAGGCTTGAAAGCAGCTCCTCTGCCATACCCCCCCTTCCCTGTTGCCTTCCAATCAAACTTTTTGAATTCCTCCCCCCTCCCCACACACGCACCTTTTCCAGCTGTTTCAGAGACGATTTCAACTCTGCTTTTCCCTGCCCCGCCCTTTCCTCTTGAAAAGCCAGAGCTCTGAAGTCAGACTGAGCTAGTCGCTCCCAGAAAACTCTAAAAAGCCTCTAAAAATGCCCTCTACATGAGGCGAGAGAATACTTGCCTCATTTGCATAATAAATTCTTCGCTTGTTAACCCTTGCTTAACTCTTAAAAGGCGAAAAAATCCTTATGCAAAAGAGTTCTCTGGCCTCCTCCTAGTTAATACTGAGAGTAGACACCAAGCCACTGTGACTTGAAATCTGGTAGCAACTACCCTGGCTTTAATTATTTTAAGAAAATTATTTAAAATCCTTTCCTTTCCCTGAGGAGACTGGTGAGGCCCCGCCTCCCTTGCCTCTAGTGACTGCACGTCCCTGTGGCCATGTGACCATGGAGTAGAGTGGCACAATATTTTATGACAATCAGAAATGCTTTACAGATCATAAATCACTTATTCTGGGTCTGTCGTAATTTTGAACAGTTGTTAAAAAATCAGTCATAAGTCATGGACTACAACAAGTGATTTTCAGGATTTTTAAAATGATGAAATATACTCATTTGTTTAAAATTAGTAATGAAATATGGAAAAATATAAAAAATTGCTTGTTTTGTATGTATATTTATCTCGTTTACTCCCATTTTAAAATTTCTCATAGTTAAAAAACATCTATCTACTAAATTATATTCAAAAAAAGAGTTTCTCATGCCACAAGAGACTTATGGGCTAATAATAATAATACATAAAATGAACTACAGAATTACTTTAACTTTAAAAGAGTAATTGATCCCAGATATATAATCATCTACTGCATTTAAGAAAAGGTGATTAGTTCTCATGTAAATACACTTTTATGAACTTTAGATTGCAATTTACATCTTCATTCTCAAATAATTTAATACGGTGTTTAATGACGCTAATCTCAGTTTGAGTAGAATGTTTCCTCAGTGCAAATAATAGGGTTTTTATTGGATTTATCTAAAAATTCAAATAATTATAATTGTTGTAACAGAAAATTGATTATAGCTACAACTTTGTATAACTTTTAAGATACATTTATTCCTTCAAGTCAGCTTGTTTCCTGATTACTTCATAGACTTAATCCAAATGACAACATGGACATTTGTGTTCCTGCCTTCTTTCTGGGTGGTTCCCCCCCCCCCACACACTTTTTGGTTCTCACCCAAGATTTGACCATTTAGCTGTCATCAAAGGCTTATTTCTTGAACGGTTTTGCCTGTTGAAAAATTGTAAAAACTATTATATGTTACTAATTCATTGTATGCTGGAAAAACAAAGAAAGACTTTGTTACAATTTGTACTGGAGTTACCTATTTGCAGAAAGAAAAAAAGAAATGAAGTAGAACAAAGTGATAAATAGATAAAACATTTAGAGTGCAATTTAGACAACCAGAGAATCTGGACATACTAATAATTTTTGTGATATATACATAAACTGTACATATTATCAAAAATGTTAACTTATCATTTGAGGTTTCTGAAGATCATCACTGAAGTTAATGAAATACAATATTTAAAATTATAGAACAGGAAAATAAGTAACTATGGTGTTTTGACTTGACGAATAAATTATTGATTTTGGATGGTTATAGTAAAAAAGATTGTTTATTGCAGAATAAAGTCAATGTTTCTAGATTTATTCTATGCCACTTTGTACTAAATTGTCAAATGCCTCTTTAAATGCCTACCTTTTAAACATAGATGATTAATTAAAAGTAGAGAATAAATCAAGCATTAAATGTAGAGAACAAATGAAATATAAAGTATAAATCAAGCAATTAAACATTCAAAATATGAGAAGGCATAAAGCAATACATACAGACATTTTTAAAATACAGTGGCAGAGTAATTAAATCTATTGAAATAACTTGTTTCTTTTATACAGATGGTTTTCTTTCCAGCTTTGGATAACTTCTTATTCAGACACCGGGCCAAATGCAGTTTCTTCATTTTATTTCTATAACATCCACAGGGTATTTAGGAGTGCAATTTTCAACTCTTTCAACTTTCAACTTTAATAAGATTTGTATGCTGCCCACTCCCTTGGGACTCTGGGCGGCTCACAACAAAAGTAAAAACCTATAAAATTTTAAAAATGCAGTTATTAAAATTAATCTATCATCCATTCAATCAAGTGGGGCTGGATATTAATCAACAGCCCCAGGCCTGCCGGAACAACCAGGCCTTGGTTGCTTTACGGAAGGCCAGGAGAGTGGCAAGGGTCCGGATCTCTGCGGGTAGCTTGTTCCACAACTCATACTCAAAAGCCATCTATTACAGTAATAAATGTGCAAATGTAGAATTATACTTTTAAAGGGTAGCCAATTTAGGATCATCTTGTCAAAGTTAATTTTATTTTATTTTTTGAAAAAAATTATTTTAATTGAACAAAAACACAAAAAGGAATCATCCTTCATTACATCTTGTAGAAAGCGTGTCGATTGGTTACAGATAACTTTCATGCATTTCTTCTACAGTCATTACTTATAGCTCACATTAGATTATACACTTTAAGTCAAAAATCTTTGTATATCTTACTATCAATGTACCACAATTCTCATTTGACTACAATTATTTGAACATGCTATTACCTCAAATCATTCATACTTAAAGACACAACCACATAATGGCATTCATTAGCTATTTTAAAAAATCCTCCAATAACTTTACACCTTTATAGCATCTTTTAAGTAAAAATCAATTAATAAAGTTTCTAAGCCTCCGCCCCATTTTTTCCAACTCACTGACTAAAATTTATATCCAAGTTACTTTAGCCAATACCATAGTATATATTGTTAAACAATGTCCATTAACATTTCCTTGTTGTTATTATAATTGGCTAAAAATCATTTACTATTTATGCCCCATTTCTTCTCATCATCCCTCCCTCCCCCAAAAAAGCCTTACACCTTTATTACAAGATCTAAATAAAATTTGTTAATAACATTTATAGGTCTTTTTCCCAAGTCACAATTTACAATTTATATCCAATATTTCTTTTACTAAATTGTTAATACATGTATATTTCATTACGATGTATCCATTATCATTTCAATATTATTATTTATGGTTAATTAATTGTTAGCGAGTAAACATTTAATAACAATCTAAAACAATCTACGGGTTACAAAATTCCTACTTATAAATCACCAATAATTTTAAAAACCTATTTTTTTATTACCAACTTTCATTGTCGACCTGTATCTTTCCAATAACAAAACAGTCTTATCTCTCTTGCCAATTGTGTAGTCAGTCTTCTTTTTATCTCCTTTATAAGGTTTTTATAGGCTTCTCTACGCACTTTGTTGCTTGAAGGGTCTCTCAGATAATCTCCTTGCCCACCAGTTGCTACTAAAGTTAACCTGTCTTTATTTGTCAATCTTGCTTCTGAAAAAATTTCTCTTCTTATGTCTATCATCATTAGTATTTTTTTCTCTTCTGTGTCCTGAAATCTGGATTCGTCGAATTCCCTTTTCCACATTCCCTTTCCATTTTCACCCACATTTGCTCCATTAATAAATTCATCTATTGTCTTATCTTTGTCTTCTATATCTTCATTCTCCCCTTTAATTTTGGGGGGTCCAACCCCATCATCTTTTGCTGTGAGGAAGACTAGTCTTTCCAGCTTCTTCTCAATTCTCCCATATCCTTCCAATAGATTTTGAATTCCAGCCAAGATATTTTGGAATTTTAAGGTTTCCTCATCTAATTATTGACCCATGTTTCCAAAAATGTTAAGATTTGCTAAGCAGTATAAAGTGTTAGGAGGAGGTTTATCAAAGATTGCATTTCTGCAAAAATTATAGAACTACATCACAAAAGTCTATTTGAATTTCTTTTTGTTAATTCCTCTTAGTATTTTTTTCAAACGTAGGCCTCCCCCCCACCGCCACTTCTCTCTCATTTATGCATAGCATAAATGGGGAAATAAAGTTTAGCATGACTTATTTATTACAGATTAAGACACATATTCTGTTAAGTACCTTATATTTGAGATTATTGAAAATGATGTCAAAACATGTATCTTAAGGTTATTTTGATTCAATGTTAATTTGTGAACAGTTATTAATATCAGGACAATTAATAAAAACAATTGTCTAACACTCTCTTTCAAAAAATAATGTGACAAAGTTGTAAACAAAAGAATTAATCAAAATATTACCTTACCTTTTTGGAAGGTTTGCAGATGCTATATTGCTAATTCCTTGGAACTGTTTAAATAAACTTGAAAGAAACCAATGAAGAGCTAGGATGGAGTTAAGCTTTTTTCCTGGGTTCACTATACGATAAAGATCATGCAGCAAAAAATGGATTTTAGGAACAGCAGAAGGGAAAAGCTGGAAGAAAAAGCAATGAGGAACAATAGGAAATTATACCTTTCATCCTGGCATGGTGAAGAAACATTAAATATGTATGTGGAAAAATATTCCCATTGGGAGAAACATTTGTTACGCAATAAAACCACAAATGTCACATACCAATTCAAACTCGCCTGGATTTTGAATCCCTTTCACAAAGTTAATCAATGGATTTATTTCTTCTAATGTTAGGCAATAATCAGAATTCTCCTTGAGATGGTCATCCTGTAAATAGATAATAGGAGAACCTTGGTTAGATAAGAAAATATTGATCATAGCATTCATATCTGGAGGGGAATTGGTACAATTATTTAGTTTTTCATTAAAGTACTTATATAGGCATAACTAATATAACAAAAAGAAAATGTTAGTAATAGAGTAGTACTAGCAGCATCCCTAGTCCTCTTCACATTCTGACATGCAATTGTTTGCCAATTTTGTCTAAGCGACTTAAAATCTCTTAGGTGATTTAGAATGAAAATTCTAAATTATGGCTGATAATATCAAAAGCTATTGGCAATTATAAGCCAGTCACAGTTTTAATATTGAAAAAACTTTTCTGTTTGCAGAATGTTGCCGTACCTCAAGCCTTACCTTAATTCTTGCTGATCGATACACATTCTGCATAGCTTCAAAGAAAGTGGAAGAAGACGTTTGATTTGATAACAGGATACGAAATGTATCTCTAAGAAGAATTTCTTTAACACTTTGGTCCTCTGAAAATGAATCTTCATCAGCTTGAAAATCAAAATATTCATGTACCTAGAATACATATTAACTGATTCAAACATTTAACCAATCTATTGACCTCAACATCTACAAATGCATACTTCCATCAGGAAACGTTTATCAGAACAGAAGGAGAAAACACATATGTGAACAGAAAATACTTCCCCAGCATTGTAATTTTTCTTTCTCTTTCCAAAAATCCTTTTACCTAATCACACAGGCCACTCACATCTCCTGTTATTTACCTATGACAATTGTAATATGGAATGCTTACCTCAAGAACAATAGGATAAAAAGTGTGTCCAAATCCAATATCAAAAGTTAACATCTGAAAGCAAGAACTGCATCTGAAATAAGGGAACTGAAATAAATTGATTTCATTTTTAAAAATTAACCTGATACACACATTTAAAAGATATCATGAATGTTTCAGAAACAAACCCTGCTAATCAGCTTCATCATGGCATGGGGGTGGGGGGAGGGTACCTTCCTGGGAAAGATGACCAAAGAACATCAGGTATGCATGCCAAGAGTATATACACCTACTTGAGACACTCCAAGTTTGAAAATCATTCCTAAAGCAAGCAGACACTTAGGTTGGGCAACAATGATATAGAAAGTACTGCATTCAAATGATCCTTTTAGGGACAATGGCCAAGGCATTATTTAAACAACTCCAGAGGTGGGTTCCTACCAGTTCAGCCTGGTTTGGACGAACTGGTAGTGGTACGGCGGCATGGGTCACTGGAACCAGCAGCGACCCAGGCCTGCCACACCCCTGAACTGGTTCTCTAGTTGGTGCCGTTGGCACTGCCATCTTGTTTTAAGTTCTGCGCATGCGCAAAACAAGTTTAATTGAACTGTAAATGTTCACGCAGGGTGTGCACATGAGCAAACCGGCAGTAAAGCTGGCCGGGACCCACCCCTGAAAAACTCCTGTAGCTTATTAAGAAAACCACATGACCAGATTGATAATATCAGATGATGGACATCTCAGGTTGACTGGCACTCAGCATGCTACTAAGGGAATGTTAAACATCATTTGGAATAATAATAATATTCATGACACAGAAAGATTAAAGCCCAACAAGTATTTAGCAATAGAAGTAGCACTTAGACTTATATACCACTTCACAGTGCTTTACATCCCTCTCTAAGCAGTTTACAGAGTCAGTATATTGTCCCCAATCATCTGGGTCCTCATAACACTTACATGTTATTTTGCCATGCAGCAAAATAAAATCCCAAGTGGCAAAGACAGAATTAAAGTAGGAACATGGAACATAAGAATTATCTGCAAATTATCATACACTATCCTTAATTTCACATGCAAGCAAAATAATGTTTGGGATCATCAACAGATTTTAATCCTACACAGAAATGGAAATTCCATAAGTTCAAGGTGGTTTTCAGAAAGGCCAAGGAAGAGATATTATTCTTTTTTTTATTTTGAGAATTTTTTTATTGTTTTAGTTAAACAGAAAAAACAAAAAAAATCATCTTTCATTACATCTTGTTGAAAGCGTATTGATTGGTTACAAATATATTCCGTGTGTTTCTTCCACAATCCTTACATGTTTCATTCAAATCAGGTTGTACGTTTTAAGTCAAGAAAAGTTATGTATTTTACTATCCCTGTACCATAATTCTCATTTAGTTACCATTGTTTAAACATGTTTTTATCTAGAATCATTTATATTAGAAGACACAACCACCTACTGGCATTCATTTGCAATTTCAATAGATCTCCAATAACATTACACCTTTATAACATATTATTTTTGATGTACCCTCGATAGTAAGAAAGCCAAAGAATATAAAAAAGAAGTCAATATGTGCTTCTCTGATTACAGGAAAAAATTTTGATTGGAAAACCAGTCAAGCTATGGAATGTGCTTTCCGCCTTGGATATTAAGCTCACTTTGTTTATTATATTAGCATTTTGTCTTTCTTTTAGAATAGATGTGCACAATCATTTTAGGTAGGGGTGGGTTGCTGCTGGCATTATTGCCGGTTCGGTGCCCGTGTGCATATTCAGTTGCCCATAAATAGGCCTGTGTATGCGCAGAACATTAAAAAATGGGGGGGGGGACATGCCGCGCCGACCAGGGAACCGGTTTTGAAGCGCGGCAGGCCTGGGTCGCTGCCGGTTCCTTTGACAACCCAGGCCAGCAAACCACTACTGGTTTGGCCTAACCGGTAGAAACCCACCTCTGATTTTAGCTGAGGGCAGCACTTGGTTCAGATGGAACCAGGAAAAAGGCAGAGCCAAGTTGAAAAGAAGAATCTATCTTCTTCATTATTTATTTTATAAACATGCTTTTCATCTCATGGGTATTGAGCAAAATTCCAGAGCAAAAGAACATTTTTATAAATAATATAAGATATTATTAACTACTCTGCTGACTTATCATTCAATCCCAACCATTCTCTCACTTGGAATTACTTCTGGGTAAACCAAGGAACATTTCTTGGAAAATTGTCTATTCATCCACTTACTGCCTAGTAGTTTGTGGCTGAGGCAGTGCTGCTTCGCTGAAAACCTCAGTTATCAACAAGAGTTTGCTTATTGCCTCTTTCATGTCATCCAAAGCCTGCTGAGGAGAAGCAGCCCTCAGAAATGTCTGAAAAAATGTTTGCAACTGTAAAAGAAAAAGAGAAACATGTTTTTTTTAGAATGCTCAAATATATATTTCTTTAACCCCAGGGAATTCTCAAAATGTAAGCTTAATCCTGCCATTTTCCACTTCGAAGAAATAGCAGACAGTTGACTATTCAATGTTCTGGCAGCAGAGATCAAGTTCAAAGGGGTTTGGAAGGATAGTTTTTTTCCTTTATACAGTTGTCTTCAGACGTACATGGAAATGAATTACAACAAAAAGAGTATACATCTGATATACATTTACATTAAATCAAGATCTCTGGAGTTGCAGAAATCACTTTATTTTCTCTTTTGGCAATGCAGGAGCTCTATAAACTATTATTTATTTCAGCTTGAGTTTCCGGGTATTTGGAACATTATGATTTTCTTATTGACAAAATGGGACAGAATCATGAAATGTCATATGGAAAGGCTTTGAAATACTCACAATGGAGAAATGGTTGAGGACAATGACCGAATTTGCAGAGACACCAAAATCAACTTGTTTGAAGAGGAAAAAGACAATGAATACATTTGTCAGTAATTGGAAATCTTTTATAGACTTCCTGCTGAAAATTGGAGGGGGGAAATAAACTTCTGATTTATGGGTTTGATAATTAGAGATAATAGAATGTGGAAAGAATGAAATCACAATATAATTTTAGAGATAAAATATAAAATATAAATGCATTTATGACTGCTATAAAAAAAGAGGGGATGTTGCTCCTTTATTTTTTCTCTTTCTTTTTTGTTGCTTCTATTTTTTATTATTTACCTATGACTTTGCTTTGCTTTTTCTTCTTCAAAATTGGTTTTATTCTATAAAAATATTTAATAAACATTAATAATATTAAAAAAATACTCACATTTATGAGCAAAGTAAATCTGGAGGTTGTTGTGTTCCCAGGTACCTGCATTCTCATTCAGGTTTATGGACACCAGCTGCTTTTTGTTTGTTTACATTTTAAAATGATTTACTACTTTTTATTTTCTACACAGATCTCAAAATGTATAATCCTTTCATAAGAAGGTAGCTAAAACAATGAAGTTTACCGTCACTGCCCTTCTAAAGAGCACCACAATGAGTGTTAAAAAAAAAGAAGCCCAAACCTCTTAGCAGGATGTTTTTCTTCAATCCTCTCTGCATTTATTTTTGTTCCCTAAAGTATATTTCTACTTGTGCTCTATAAAGGACTAAAAGATGATAGTTTGGAAACGAAGAAATTCTAAGAGACTTTCTGTCTCTTGGAGAAATTTCTCGGCCTCTTTATCCATGGTATAGAAACAGAATATTTTGGACATGTGATGCGACACCCAGAAAAATATGGCATCCTTCACTTAATCCTCCAGAGAAAGATTAAAGGCAAACGAGGTCCAGGCAGAAGAAGAACATCATGGCTTTGTAGGAAGTTATCACCCAGCCCTCTCCCAGAAAAATGAAATATCCTAGGAAATATTGAAAAGGCAGAATATTTCCCTGGATGTGAAAATGGAGAAACATGGTTTAAAGAAAGAATAGCTGCCTGCAGCTTCCTGCCCATCCCCTTTGTCAATGGACCATTAAGAAAGCCAAGCCAGTCCCTTTACATAATAAAGAGTTCTCCCCTTCAGCTCCAGGGGATGGGATTAAGGCATGATAATATTGGCCCTTTACCCAACTCACCACATGGCATCTGAGAACTCAACCAAACCTGGATTCAAAACACAGCCTAGAGAGATGCCCCTGTATGGCCCCATGGGAGTCTGACAACCAATCAGAATACAAGCTCAAGATCAAAGGCCAGAGAGGGCATAAAACCAGGGACTCAGCATCTCGGCCTTTCCTTCTCCACCAACATTGAAGCATGTGATCACCTTTTCTGTTCAGGACTCAAGCCATGTAGTCCTGTCCACCATTAAACTGTCTTTCCAAGCAGCCTCCATGTCTCCAGTGTCTTTTTCTCCACTTGGAACTGAACCCTGAAGGACATTTCTTTCATCAGTTTCAAAACCCAAAGGACTAGTTTGGACAAAACTCAGCAGCACTTTTTCATGTGGCTATTGACAAAAATAGGATTGCCAAAATGATCACCAAAGTCTGATGGTGGATATGGCACAAGAAGAAGAAGATAGAATCAGATAGCATAGAACTTTGAGATGAGAGAACAGAATTGAAAAGAAAAGGGAAAGAAGAGTTTCTTTCTTAGGAAGACTAAATAAATGACAGCTGTGCAAAAAAAATGACCATGTTTGTGACTTGCTAATTATTGTTTATCCTTTCTTTTAAGGAATAGTTTGTGTTCTCCCTCTACATCAAGAAAACTAATATGATGATAAAAGCTATAACAATATATGGAAAATAATAAGCAAACAGGAGAGTTTTCTTTCATTGATTACCTAGTTATCCACTTATTGGTTAAAAAGAAATCATAATAAGGAGGGGGGGATCACAATTTATCACTTGACTGAATATAGTTTCTCTAACACATTACCTCCATCTACTGGACATAGAATTAAGTGACTGTACTGTAATAGTCAAACTTTAAAAGAAAATGTGACTTTGAGTCAGCGTTGATTCCTGGTGACTGCCTGCACTAATTTCTGCATTACTTGGGAAGATTTTGAAAGTAGTTTGCCACTGCTTCCTTCTAGAGATAAGTACTAGTGTTGATTGACAACTTCCCCTCCCTCTGAAAACAGGTGATAGATCACAAACTGGGCTCTTATGGGCTCTCACTGGCATTCTTAATGTCCCTAGGTTTTGACCAAGCAAAGCAAGTAGCAATCAATAGAATGAAGGACATGGAGTTCCAAGAAGAACTAAATAGGTTGCCTCTCCACAGTAGGGACAGCACTCCTCCAGGGCAGGTATAAGAGAACACCAATAGCAGAACGGGTTTATGTATGTGGTAAAGGAGAAGTGGAAGATATCTCACATGTTCTATTACGCTGTGAGCTATACAGAGTTTGTAGATGTGCACATATTCTCCCCTTATTAGAGAGATTGCCAGGGAGTCCTCCAGGACACAAACCTGTCTATCACGCATGCAGTGGCAAAATTCCGTCTTGCTGCAATATCCATAAGAAAAAAAATTGGTGACAGAATTATAGCTGTCAATTTCTACCAATTTTTTGGAGATATCTGTAACAATTTTTGGAATATTATATTTACTCACATACTCATTGGCTTTTTACCCACATAAACTAGGGAGTGACCCTAACAGTTTGAGAACATGTATTTTCTTAACAGGGATGTTATTATCCACTATTAATATCAGTACTATTATTATTTTTAAATATATTGTAAAAATTGATGTCTATTGCTCGTCTATGACCATAATAAACATATATTCGATTCTTCCTAGGGATAAGAGAGAAGAACTGGTCCAAGATCACCAGTTGGCCTCGTGGCTAAAGTGGGACAAGAATTTATAGTCTCTGTTTCCAGCCTAGTGCCCTAACCACTAGACCACACTGGATCTCCATTATTCAAACTAAAAACAGTTAAAATATTGCAAAGATAAATAATAAAGCAATGATAGAACCTATAAAAAGAAGAAAAGGTCTGGCAAGGTGAATTTCTGATCTGCATATTAATTTTAGAAGAAGAAGCTAGGTTGATTTGTTGAAAAGTTCAATATAAAAACCACTTCAAACATCCGTAAATCTGAGCAGGATGAACAAGTCAACAAACTCTTTCCTACAACATGATTATTCTGTGGAAAATTTGAAGTATTTTCAGCTTTGCCTTCCTGGGCCTGGTTTCTTTCAGGCCAACTGAAGAAAAAGAACTTTTTCTGCTGTGCTGCTAGTGGAGAAAGTCTGAAATCTATTATTTCTTCTGCTGTGTTGGGATGAACATGGGGAGTAAACCAGAAATGTTTATTTTTTGTTAACCTTCTCCGAGCTACATATGGAAATTAGTACTAGAAAATATGTATAGCTGAACTTGGCTATTACTTGGCTATTACTTGGCTGGGAAGTTAGCAAGAGGTGCTAGAACTATAGGCTAGATTGGCCAGCCCAAAAAACAATCTGGAGAAAAACCATGATATCTCCACATGCCAGTACTTGTCAGCGAAACTGTATCACTAGGCTTAAATTCCCCTTGATGAATTCCTTTTTATGGAAAAACCGAATGCCCTACTACCCAGTGATATTACTGCACCTCTTTTGCTAAATAATCATAGTGCTCACCATTGCTCATAGCAGCCTGTGCTAAAGTGCAGAAAAATTTTAAATACCACCCCTCCCTATTATATGTCTAAATTTAGTTCATTGTCCTTTTTGCTCCTTCAGAACAGATGACAGTAGTTCATCCTCTGTCGGTAAATCTGTTTTTCCTGGATAGCTTCCCTATTTAAGCTAATGTTCTTTCCATGTATGTGTGTGATTTAATGCTCTCCAGAAAGCTTGCTGGAAAAACACTGTGGTTAAAAGCAAAGATTTTTTGCTTTTGGTTTGCTTCAGTTTTCAAGAAGGAAGACAGGACTATGGTTGCTGAAGAGTGAACTCAAGACTATTGGGGCAACTGGAAGCTTCAGGTGACTGGTGGTTTAAGTGCTCAGTTTCCAGATCACCTGGGAATAGATAAAATGAGTGGAAGGTGTTCCTTTCACATTTAATGCCATAAAAACACATTTGGGACAGTGATGGGTTCCGGACCTCAGCGCAGCTAGGTATCCTAGAGGGGCCCGTGCACTGTGTGTGCATGCACATGCCATTGCCCTGCGACACCCAGCTGCCCGGCAGAGATTAATCGCAGGCGCTACATGCTGTGCGCATGTGCGCAATGGGCTGGTCATGTTATTAAATGGTCATAGAACATGGGCGGGCAGGTGGGCCAAACGAGCCACCATACTGGTATGGTGGGCTGCTTTTCCCAGCTACTCCAAGTACAGCTGTACCAGGCCGTACCACCTGGAACCCACCACTGATTTGGGATCTCTGGATGGTGAGGCTAAAATGAGAAAAATGGATGTAAAGTTTGAGATGCCTATGAGATTACTTGCAAATGGTAGAGATGATGGTGGGACAGAATTCAGTAGCTCTAGACCAGGGATGACAAACTCAAGGCCAGATCCCGCCTGCAGGGTGGTTAGATCTGGCCTCCAGGACCGCCCTGGAAACAGCAAAGGACTGGCCCACATCGACTGCCGGTGAAAATGGAGCTTGGAAAGACCACAGGCGGCCCTCCCGAGCTCTGTTTTTGCTGGCAGAGGGTTGCAAGAGGCCGTCGCAGTAGAAAACAGAGCTTAGGAGCCTGTTTTCACTGGCAGAGAGCTTGGGCGCCCCCAACACGAGTGACATTGAACTAGTCATGCCCACCCTGGCCACGCCCACCCTAGCCAGTGGTGGGATTCAAATAATCTACCAACCAGTTGTCTACCCTAATGTCCAGCTGGGTAGGCAGGGCTCGGTGGTCATGTGATCATGTGGGCGTGGCCAAGTCAATGTCACTCAGGTTGATGGTCACTTCACCTTAGTTGTTACAATGTAATAAGGATTAACTGGAGAGGCAGTTTCTGTAAGCAGGTCAATAAAGATTAGGCTAGAAACAACACCAGAATGTTTCCTTCCTGCCTTCCTTACAGGATTAGCCCTGTAAAGTGGGAAAAAACAAAAGATTTCTTCCAACAACCGGTTCTCAGAACTGCTTAGAAGGTTACCAACCGGTTCTCCCGAATAGGTGCAAACTGGCTGAATCCCACCCCTGACCCTAGCCCAAGGTCAAATACAACCCTGATGCGGCCCTCAATGAAATCAAGTTTGACACCCCTGACAAAAGAGCTCTAGACAAAAAAGAGCAGCCAGACACGTGTAATCCAAATACTAGCAGGATACATGTATCAATTTTTTAAACCTTACATTTATTGTTGTATTATAGCCCTATAGAGTTTACAATTCTCTTGACTGAAAATAAATTCCCAGCAGATGTAGCCATTTAATAAAGTCATGAGTAATGCTGTAATGATTGTCCTAGCCAGGAGATAAATTGCACTCCTTGATATTAAGCCAGGCTGATAGGCATCTGATTATTTTCTTGCTTAGGGTGAATTTACGGCAATTTTAGCCCTTGTTCAAGAATTTTGGGGACTTGTGATACAAGGAATAATGTGTCCCTGGGACTAATGCGTTTGGCTAAGCACAACATTATTTGGCTCTGTGTATGTTGTGGCAAGACATAGTCCTCCTTATAAATCTATTTGTGATTTGCATATGTTTGTTTTAATTATTAGCTAAGTTTTAATTAATTAAGCAAATGCCAGTTTTAGACATTTCTGAATGTCTTAAGGAAAGAAGAGATCAAACTGCACCTGATATTCCCAGATCTCATTACTTTAAAGACAGCTTATTTCATTATGGAAACTAAAAGCAAACTTTTTATTATTTTGATTAAGTACCTAAGAATTTTTGATAACAAATAGTGTCCAAGATACAGCCATTCCACAGTAATTTTCCAACCATATGCACATAGATTATGATGTCCATATACAGTCGTTGATGAAGTAATGAATTAATATTAATTCTATTGCCAAAGCTGTGCTCAGACAGATGAGAAAATGTGCTAATGGAAGATAGGACATGTGTCCATTTTTCGGGGACTCAGCATTCCAGCATTTCATATGGGATTTTTTATCTTCTCCATATGATGTCCAAAGCCTCCTAAAACAAAGTTATGTGGCTGTCCAACTCATATTCATGAATAATATAACTGCTGAGAACTCTCTGTTAACACAACCAGGAATAAAAACAGGATAACCCACTCTAATCAATATCTGATTAGGGGAATGTGGTGATGGACATTGTTGCCAAGATCCTCATTTATATAGAAAAGGTGTTTTTCAAAGGCAACTGGTCTTTCTTGGGTTTTTCCTTGGAAACGTTTCTCATACAAGAAGCTTTTTCAGAAAGACTGCTTTAGAGAAACTACCTCTTACATGCAGTTACGCACTGTAAATTTGGCCTTATAGAGGCCTTATCCCAAATGAAAACATTTTAATGGGAAATAAAAGCAAAAGAAACCCCCAAAAGAAGCTCCCTGTTTTGAGGCGAAGAGAAAAACATAATTTTACCTTGACTGAAAAATGCTTCTTCTTGGGTGGATCCCAGACAATTCCAGTTGAATGAATGAATGCCTGTAAAGGTGTTAATGATGTCACCAACACATATACTTTGATGATGATGGAAAAATCTTGAATTTTAAAGGCTGCCTTATTTTCCGTCTTAGTAGGGATTGGATATCTGGAAAATTATAATATAATATTAGAAAGTTGTTTCTTCTGTGCAATCCTAACAAAAAAATGTGGTTTTTTTTCTGAGTGGAAACAACAATGCATATACATGACAAGCTAAGAGGCTTTCTTGCTTTCTTCACTGACTTGGGAGCTTTGCCTTGTTTCTGACTTCTACTATATTTTATGTTTACTCAAAATGTGAGTAATTTTGTGTATTTTTTGTGTATTTTTGTCCTTATGAGCCAGAAAGAGTCTTTGGGCACTATACCAACACTATACCAACATGTATAATGATTTGATGAATTATTATCGACTTTTCTTGCTTGCTTGTTTGAAGCACATTTTGATGTCATGTTGTACAAAATTCAAAAAGAGTTTCCCTATTTGTGTAGCTATGCTGGCTGTCAGAGGCAGGAAAACAAGAAAGTTTTTTCATGAAATGTCTTCATTAATTACATTTCAGTTGGTTATGTGAATATAGAGTCAAAGATGTCCTGGACATCTAGTACTGGACCAAGAGATTTTGTTGCCTTAAGGACAGCTAAAACAGCATTCTGTTCTCCATCCAGCTGTTATACTACTTAATTAAAAAAAAAACCTGCTGCTCCATTAAAATATCAAAACATGCCTTCCTTTAGCAATAGCAATATCACTTAGACTTACTGTAATATATCACTCTACAGTGTTTTACAGCCCTCTCTAAGCAGTTTACAATCCCCAACAATCTGGATTCTCATTTTGCTGACCTTGTAAGAATGGAAGGCTGAGTCAACCATGAGCAGGTCAGAAGTGAACTCCTGACTGAGGGCAGAGTTTGCCTGCAACACTGATGAGCCACCTCATCTTTCTCACATTCTTGTGATCCTGTTTCATGTACTTCACTATAAACTTAGACCTGAAGTATTGGTATTTGATATTTAATTGAAATATATTCTATAAACTTTCATAAAAATGTTGTAAATTAGCACAAAATGTTATTTTCTACCATTATCCCAATAAATTAATTGTTCCATGCTATTTATATTCTACAAATATGTACCCAGATGGATATATAGACAGATGTAAAGTTTGATTGCTTATTGAATCTTGAATACAAATGTGATAGAGAAATGTATACATACATCTCTTCTTTATTTTCTTAATCTGTGGCTTTTTTAAGTCATATTCAAAGATTAGAATTAGACAACTATCTCAATAGAATCAGAGCTCTACTCTTTGTTTATCAAATAACAGTATTGTTGAAGTATGGTATAGTTAGGTATATAATAAAGAGTTTGTTTATTTGTTTATTCTAATTCTTCTCAGCACAACCATTTGTTCCCTACAAATATTTAGTCATTTTAATCTCAATTGCATTCAAGTCGACAATTTTGGAACCCAGCAGTGAAATAGAAGAAAATGAAGGGAACATATTTGATCAACACATAAAAAGTGTACTATTGGTTCTCCCCTTTTACATCACAAGAAATTCAAATATAATGAACAAAATGTAGCATTTCATTCCGCCATGGAGGTTTTGTTAAGAAAATAAAAATATCTTACTGGTGAACAACCTTGGCTGGCTGATGTAACGTTTCTATCAAACGTATCCTTTCATTCTTATCATATGATTTGAGTGTATGAAGAGATAGAATTTTTGATTCTGGGCAAGCGGAAGAAATAATTGGAAGATGCATATCTGGAAAAAAAATCACATTAGGTTGTTGAGGTGGAATCAAAATGAAATAGGGATAGATTCTAATTTTATGATTTTTATTTATGTTTAATAAATTCATCTGCTATTCCAGTTAGATATCTCACAATGGCTTAAATGGGATCATTTGTGTTGCCCCATTCAAAATATAACAGGTATACCTACTTAACTTTTTCATATTCATATAACATAATCAGTGCATTTATCAGACTTCATTTGTTATATTCTCAGCATAAATGAGATAAAGTTTGAAACATAGGATACTGACAATCGAAATGATACTTGCTGCAAATTCATCTTAGTGATTTCAAAAAGCCATATCCTAAAATACAACATAATGTTTGGTTACACATAAACATTAAAGAAAATGTAATGTATCTAGATTCTATTTAATCTCGCCACAAAACTATTGCATTTAATTTGAAGCATAGGATTGGGCTGTAAATACAGTGTATTGATGTAGTAGTAATAGGACACCTTTGTTTACCACCCAAAATGTTGAAACATTAAATAAAAATATTGGCTCTTTTCTAACACAGTTGTGGAAACATTGCCAATTGAGATTTCAACAACATACAATATTTTGGTGCAACATTGATAAAGTATCTGTAAACTGCCCAGAACCATTTAGGTAGTGAGATGTGTAAATAAACAAAGACAGTTACTTGAATGAGACAATGTTTGGATGATCGTGTCAGAACTGAGGTGCTAGAAGGCCATGGCTTGGTGACTTTTTGAATGGGAGATCTCCAAGGAATACCAGAGTTGAGATTTTTTTTTAAAAATCCTTGAAAATAACAGTGACATCCCAGTTTGTTATTTTTGCTGAGTAAACAACATGAGCATGTCCGTGAAAGCATAAACAGATGAGTTTGACTCAGATAATTAATCCTTGAAATACCCAAACTATTATGAGATCTACCAATAGAGGGTGTGGTTTCCCTTTTCTTCCCATCTCTTATGTTGAAGCCTTTTTTGTTCATTTGTGGTGTGGTTTTTATTAACCAAGCAAAGGCCATTTTTAGACATTTCTGAATGCCTTAAGGAAGGAAGAGATCAAGCTGCTCCTGTTATCCGCAGATCTCATTACTTAACAAGGGACCACACCATGCTGAGCTGGTTTTAAAGGCAATCTATTTTATTTCATTATGGAAACTGAAAGCAAATCTTTCACATTGTTTTAGGGAGTATTTAAGAACTTTTGATACAAACATGTCCAAGCACACAGGCATTCCACTGTAATTTGACAGCTATATACACACAGATCATAGTGTGCATATACTCTGTACCTAAGGTGACCAGATTTTCAGATTGGAAAAGAGGGACGCCCTTGACCGGGGGGGGGGGGGGGGGGCACTTGATTAAAAAAAATTTTTTTTGTCAAAAGGTCACCCCAGGACACTGAAACCAGCATAAATACGAATCTGTTGCCAAACAAAATTTTGATCACGTGACCATGAGGATGCTGCAACGGTCGCTAAGTGTGAAAAATGGTCACAACGGTCGCTAAGTGTGAAAAATGGTCATCAGTCACTTTTTTCAATGCCATTGTAACTTTGGTCACTATATCACCTTTCTTGCCACAGTTTTTAAGTGAATAAATGCAGCTGATAAGTTAGTAACATAAGTGAATCTGGTTTCCCCATTTGACTTTGTCAAAAGGTGATTATATGACCCCAGGACATTGAAACCATCATAAATACGAATCTGTTGCCAAACATCAAAATTTTGATCGCGTGACCATGAGGATGCTGCAACGGTCACTAAGTGTGAAAATGGTCACTAAGTGTGAAAATGGTCATCAGTCACTTTTTTCAATGCCATTGTAACTTTGGTCACTATACCACCTTTCTTGCCACAGTTTTTAAGTGAATAAATGCAGCTGATAAGTTATTAATATAAGTGAATCTGGTTTCCCCATTTGACTTTGTCAAAAGGCAATTACATGACCCCAGGACACTGAAACCATCATAAATACGAATCTGTTGCCAAACATCAAAATGTTCATCGTGTGACCATGAGGATGCTGCAACGGTCGCTAAGTGTGAAAATGGTTGTTAAGTGTAAAAAATGGTAATCAGTCACTTTTTTCAATGCCATTGTAACGTTGGTCACTAAATGTTTTCCCCCTCCTCGAGACACCTCACTTCTTCCTTCATTCCTCTTGCTTATCTATCTTCACCTTATCCATCTTCTGCTCTTTTCTTCTCTTCCTTCCTTTCTCCTTCCATCCTCTCTTCTTTCCTCACTCACTCCCTTCCTCCTTTTCTCTTCCTTCCTCCTTCCATTCTTTCAACTTCCTTTCTTTTACCTATCTATCTTTTCTGTCTTTCTGCTCTTTCCATTTCTCTCTTCCTCTTCGCTTCTGTTCCTTCCTCCTTCCATCCTTTCACCTTCCCTCCTTCCTATTTCTTCCTTCCTTCTGCCTATCTACCTTCACCTTTGTCTTTCTGCTCTTTCCCTGTCTTCCTCTTTCCTCCCTCCCTTCTTTCCTTTCTAGTTCCATCTTTTCTTCTTTCCTCTCTCCCTCCCTTTTTCTTTCTTCCTTCCTTCCTCCTTCCTCTTGCCTATCAACTTCATCCTCCTCGTCTTTCTGCTCTTTCCCTCTCTTCCCCTTTTCTTCCCACTTCCTTCCCTCTTTTCTCCCTCCCTTCTTCTTTTTCTTCCTTTCTTCTTCCATCTTCCTCCTTCTTTCCATCTTTTCTCCTTCCATCTTCTCCCCCTCCCTTCTTCTTTTCCTTCCCCCTCCCTCCTTCCTTCCTCTCCTTCCCACTCTCTCCTTGGGAGGGGTTGGGGTTGGGGGTGGCAGCAGAGACCAAATAAAGTCAGAAAATCTTATTAAAACTTTCCTATTTGTTGGATTGCCTTGCTGCGAACTTATAAACCAAATCAGGGAAACATTTTGCAACCGAGCCTGCTGCAAGGAGAGGCAGTCCTGCCCCAGTTTTGCAAGGAATGAGAAATGGTGCTTTAAACCGAAGCAACTTCAATCGGAACCGCAGACAGGGAAAGAAAGAAAGAAAGATCCTTGTAGCACAAAACCCACCTTTGCATGGTTGTGAGAACATAAAAAAAAAAAAGCACAGCGTCCCTCCGCCCTCTGAATAGGACTCAGCATGACTCCGAGCCGGGCAGGGAGATAAGCACCTTCATTTGCATTCTCTGAGACCGTGATGCTTTGCAAGAAACATTTCCCCGGGCTTTTTGGAGATTTTTCCTTTCGTGCTTAAATAAAAAGAACGGGACTTCTTTAAAACGCCACAGCTCTTTCAGCCTAACAAAAATGCAATCTCTTCCTTCGTCCTTCTCCGTCACTAACAGCTGGGGGCTCAGAAATCGGAGTGAAAAGTCAGTCCTCCATCTCTTCCCTCTTCCCGGATTCACTCCGAAGTTTTAAATCTTCCTTCTGTGCATAAACACTCCCTCCCTCTCCCCCTCCCTCTCCCTGTATCTGTTTGTCTCTCACTCTCTGTGTGGCTCTTTACCTCTATCTCCCCCCCTCCCTCTCTCTGTCTCTCTTGTCATTCTCTGTGTGTGTATGTCTCTCTCTCTGTCTCTCCTCCCTCCTTGTGTGTGTGTGTATGTGTGTGGGGGATCCCTGCCACCGCGGATGGGCTCCGGACTAGTGGAGCCTCCTCTTCCTCCTTTTTAACCAGGCGATCTTTGGCTGCTACACAATCCCAAGGTTTGCAGCGGCTTCAGAGAAAGAAGGCATGCGAGAAAGCCCCCCCCCCATCCCCGCTGCCTGAACATTTGAATGAAGGAGGCTGCAGGCTCCTTTGTCCTTGGCTATGCAATTTTCTTTCGTTCTCTGCTGCCCGAACGAGTGAATAAGGCAGAGGGAGAATGAAAGGAGATTGCGTCCCTTCTGTCTCCCCGTTGCTCAGAAAAGCAACTGTGGGAAGGTCAAAGTATCCATTTCCCGGGCGGGCTGCCGTTTCTCTTGCTGAGGGTGGGAGGAGAGGAGGAGGAGGAGAAAGTTAAAGTGGCGACCCGATCCCTTCAGCAGCCGAGGAGGGAAACGTGCGTTTTGACAGGGCTTCCACAGCGCTGTGCAAGCGCTGCTAAAGTGTCCATTTCCCGGGCGGGCTGCCGTTTCTCTTGCTGAGGGCGGGAGGAGAGGAGGAGGAGGAGAAAGTTAAAGTGGCGACCCGATCCCTTCAGCAGCCGAGGAGGGAAACGTGCGTTTTGACAGGGCTTCCACAGCGCTGTGCAAGCGCTGCTAAAGTGTCCATTTCCCGGGCGGGCTGCCGTTTCTCTTGCTGAGGGCGGGAGGAGAGGAGGAGGAGGAGAAAGTTAAAGTGGCGACCCGATCCCTTCAGCAGCCGAGGAGGGAAACGTGCGTTTTGACAGGGCTTCCACAGCGCTGTGCAAGCGCTGCTAAAGTGTCCATTTCCCGGGCGGGCTGCCGTTTCTCTTGCTGAGGGCGGGAGGGGAGGAGGAGGAGGAGAAAGTTAAAGTGGCGGCCCAATCCCTTCAGCAGCCGAGGCTAATTCTCTGCACGAACGAGAGCGTGGGGGCAGCGGCAGCCGCCCGCACAGAACTTCCACGCGCTTCACGGGCTTCTGCCGGGCGGCGGGAGCCCCGGAAGCGAGAGGAGGTTCTCTGCGGGCGGCTGCCGCTGCCCCCACCCTCTCCTCCTGCCGCGGCAAGTGGAAAATTCTCTGATTAGAATTAGATTAGATTACTCACCAACAAGCACAGCTGCAACCCCAAAAGACGAAAGGAAAATGGAGACTTGCGCAGGCGTCCTCAGGCTAAGGAGTCCAGCCAATCAGTGAGCTGGTTGGGATGGAAAATTTTCAGCTCACTGATTGGCTGGAGTCCTGGCCAATTAAATCAGTGAGCGGCAGGCTGGGCTGGCTTAAATTTGTAGCAGATAGAACAGAACGATGAGCCAGCCCAGCAAGCTAGCAGCTGATGGGCGGGAGCTGCTAGCGCCAAAAAAAGCGTGCCTTTTAAAAAGGCGGGCGGGACGCGGGAAAATGCATTGGAAGGCGGGTGTGTCCCGCCAAAAGCGGGACGTCTGGTCACCTTATCTGTACCATAGTTGGAAAATTAATGAACTAATATGAATTCTATTGCCAAAGCTGTGCATCTTTCAGAGAGACAAGAAAGTTCGCTAATGCAAGATAGGAGACATGCTCATTTTCCTGTCACTCATCAGCATTCAAGTATTTTGTATGGGGTTTTTTAAAATCTTTCCCATATGATCTTTAAATCCTAAAATAAATTTACATGTGCTTTACTTTACATGGCTGTCCATTTGTAACGACTCTTTGGGGACTAACAATTAAAAATAGAATAAAAACACACTAAACAACCACATTTTAGAACAACAGAAATAGCATTGAATAATACAGCATTTGGGAACACTCAGTTAACACAACCAAGACCAAGAAACATGATCATGGCCTCATGTTTGATTGCAAAGCCGCATTTTCAATGTCTTGCAGAAGGTTAGCATGGTTGGGACAAGGCTGATATCATAGGGGGGAGGTCCTGCTAAAGGACATTCTCTTGTGGATGGGACCTGGAGTCTGCTTTTGCTGCCGGATCTAACAGGATGGGTAGACATCAACAGGGAGAGACAGTCTCATAGGTAACCTGGTCACAAGCCATGAACCACCAGCATCTTGATTTGCATCTGGGAGCATACTGGTAGCCAATCCAGATCACAGAATAGAGATGTCACTTGCACCAAGCAATTAGCACCCATAACTGCCTGTTCTACCACATTTTGCTCTATCCGAAGCTTCTAAATACTACTCAAGGAGAGGCCCTTGTAGAGATCAGCTATATCAGTGGTGTCAAACTCGATTTCATTGAGGGCTGCATCGGGGTTGTGCTTGACTTTGGGAGGGAGGCAGGTGGGGCATGGCCAGGTGGGGCATGGCCTGCTCAGCGTCACTGTTGTCGGGGGCACCTGTGGTGGACAAAGCGTTCTGCCAGCAAAAATGGACTCCTGAGCTCTGTTTTCTTTGCAATGGTCTCCTGTAACCCTCTGTCAGTGAAAACGGAGCTTGGGAGACCATTTTTGCTTACAGAGCGCTTCACCCACCACGAGGCCTCCTGACAAGAGTGATGTTGAGCTGGCCATGCCCACCCTGGCCCTGAGCTCCCTTTTCACTGGCAAAGGCATCGCGGGCCAGTCTTTTGCTGTTTCCAAGGCAGCTCCATGGGCCAGATCTAAGCACCCTGCGGGCCGGATTCAGCCCGCAAGCCTTGAGCTTGAGACCCCTGAGCTATGTTGTTTGATTGCATGTTTCTTCCTGGCTGGATCTAGGATTTGAGGGTGATGGTGAGCAAAAAGTGAGATTCAGAATAAGTGCAGATGGAGTGCGGGTGGGTGGAAATGAAATCAAACAGTACAAACTTGAAAAGCCTCAACACATTCAGATTTCTAATAAAACAAAATTTATAATTTCTGCACTGGTTGCATGCATGAGTACTGAAATATTTCAAGGGCAAAATTCTAAATGCATTAAGAGCCACTGAATAGAATAAGGCTTATTTAGGTTCACCTGAATAAATATGTTAAAAGATTTGCTGACCGACAAATCTCATTGTTTTTATCTAGCAGAGAATATTCACTGCATATGCCTTAATGTGTGAATCAGAGCTGAAATCCTTTAAAACTACCTTCTTTTTTCCTTTGCATTTCATTATCTTAACAGTAAACATGTTTTTTTAAATAAAATAAATATAATTAGAAAAAGATAATGAGAAATAAAAAAGATTTTCCATTTTAACACAATGAATGACCAACATTTTATTACAGTTCAAGACCAGATTTTTTTTTAAAAAAAATGGATATACAGCTGGTTTTGTCTTTCGAATGCTTTTGATGTAGCTACTATTCTGTCAAAATGAGTTTCTACAGGACAAAGCTATGTGTCTTTTCTATGTGTCATTTTAGCACCCTAAAACATCTTTGTAATTTCCTTTAACAGCTTTAATTCATCTTGGTTTGTTTTCAGTATGGATAGAGTGCTTCCAGGTGAGTCACATGTCTTACATATGAAGATGCATAGAAAACAAAAACTTCCAGATAACTAGATTTGAGAAAACTAGATTTGAGTTTATGGGTGCACGGATTAAGAAGAGTAAGAATTATTCTAATACAATAGGATACAATGTTTTCTATAAGGAAAAGAGGAAAAGAAAAGCAAAAAAAGCAAAAAGCACAAGGAAAGAAAAAAATTGAAGAAAAATAGAAAATAAAGATATAAAAATCTGATTTCCAATATTCTTCACAGCAGTTATAATTACAAATATATTATAACCTGTCTCTCTGAAGTTACTGTATATCTTATTACTGTTCTTTCTATAATCTAACTTACCTAAATCATAAATCACAAGTTCATTTTTCTTTCATTTTTACTCAAAAGGTCCATAAGAGATCGACAGTCATCCTTTAATGTAGATATTGTCTATCTGGCTTTGCTTTTCACCACACTGCCTGCCTTCAGAAAATGAAGCAATTTCCTTTGATAACAAGTATGCACTGTCATATTTTCCACCACCAGTGACAGATATGCTGAAATATATTCTTCTTCCTCACTTAGCACTTCTTACCCTTTAATCTTAAAATGGTTCCAGCATAACTGCTGGATGAGTTAAGTGTTTGGAAAGATGTTCTGACTTAAGAAGCCATTGGTGCATTTGGGAGACTGGCTACTGGGGAGAAATAAAATCCACCTTCACCATTTCAAAATACGTCTACACCTTCTGGTGGTTATGACAGTTTGATCTAGTTTCTTGGAATCACTTGATTGGTAACACTAGATTAAAATGAGCCGAGGTGGTGCAGTGGTTAAATGCAGCACTGCAGTTCAGCAGTTTGGCTGTTCAAATCCCACCAGGCTCAAGGTTGACTCAGCCTTCCATCCTTCCGAAGTGGGTAAAATGAGGACCCAGATTGTTGTTGGGGGCAATATGCTGACTCTGTAAACCGCTTAGAGAGGGCTGAAAGCCCTATGAAGCGGTATATAAGCCTAACTATTGCTATTAAAGTCACTTTGCCTGTATGTGTTCTGGAATGGATACATATAAACTATGGATACATATAAACTTCAGATGCATAACCTATATAATACTATAACCATTCATTTATATCAGCAGACATAGGCAGCACCCAAATGATTTACTCAAGCCTCCAAAACCCTCTGGAATTGCTCTCCAAATATGATGAAAAAACCCTACCAATGTGTAGTTTTCACACACACACTCCCTTCATACCAGAAAATATGTGAGTGGAAGGATGGACCTAATCAATCTAAAACAGAAATTTTTCACCAAATCTCCCAGGATACAAAACAAAAATCATTTCCATCCATTTCCATGTTTCCATTGTTGAGGCCATTATGGTCAAAAATAATATATACACAATTTTCCCCAGCTTCATGCAAGTCAACAATTCTTGATCGTAGGTCTTCTGAGAGCTCTTTTCTGCGAGGCATGGTTCACATCAGACAATGCTTCTTGAAACCAGTAAACCCACAACAGCTGTGTGCTTTTAAAGTGCAGGACAGCTGTCAGCAACACATCCAATATCATCACACTGATTGGAGTCAAGGTTGGCTCACTCCTGGCTCCAATTAGCTCTTGGAAAAGACATTAGGCTAGGGGCTCCCATACTTTTTCCTCCCTGCACTGTGAATGTTTACATGTTATGTTCAATTAAACCATGGCAACATCTAATGTTTGTGTAGTATTATTTTCAGCAGACTGTGTTTTTCTATTGTTGTGACTTAGATGAAGTTCAGAGCACATTTTATGACCAATTCATGCAAAACTCCACATAATCCCAAGGGGTTCACATACTTTTTCTTACAACTGTATATTCCAGAGGTGGTTTGGTCCCGGTTCGGCCTGGATCGGGTGAACCAGTAGTAGTGGTGATGAGAGGCTCTGCCCACCCGCCTGGATGCTTATGTGCATGCGCAGGAATGTTGCCCGTGCGCACAAGCACACAAGCGAACTAGTAGTAAAAAAACTGAAAATCCAACACTGCTATATCCATATGTGTATCTGTATCTGTATCTATGTACATTGTGTCTGTGTTTTATATACTGGTCTTGTTGTATTGTTGAACACAGTTCTCTCCTAGCAGACTATTTCTAATGTATTTTTTTTAGGTCGAGCCCATATTTAAGTGTGATCTATCCCCTTGTGCAAAGTACAGACAGCTGTTGATTGTCCAACCCTTAAAAGGAATGCAGCTGAAAATGACACACCTCAGAGTTGTTTGTGGCCACCTGTTGTTGGGAACACTCTTTCTGGGGGGAAAAGAAGATGAAACTATGTGATCATCTGACCAAAACCAAAATTGAGGGGAAATCAGAGAGCATTGCTTCATTATTAGTAATTGTTTCTCCCCCCAAAACGAGAACAGATGTATAGCCGCTAGAACAACACCGATCTGCCAGTTGCCAATTTCTATCTAATCGAAGTATAAGACTGACTACTGATGAAGAGAAATACAGGATCTGTGGCATCCCTCCAGACATTTCAAGGCTCTGCTGATGACGCAAACATTCTATACAGAGAGCCAAATTTCTCTCCAGGCAAGACTAAGGGAGTGTACCAAGTCTTGCAGCCAAGTAAGCAGAAGGCTTACCATATGCTTCTATTTGTGTATGTGAGAGAAAGAAAAATTGCTGTTTTTCCCCCTCTCAGAAATACTTTCAGAAAAAAAAGCAGAAAGAGATTATTTTTATACTGAGGTCATTGGCAGGGCCCTGAAGAACCTGAAACAAATATAGTATAGGAAAATAAACGTCATATAGAAGAGCAACGTTTCCTCAAGAAAGGCCGTATATAACTCTAAAATGAAAAGCACATAGGGTAAGAAAATACCACGTTGCTCTTTCCTTTTTTCACTTCTGCAGAATCCCAACCCATGGATTATGGTATGTTGGCCTCTTGAAAATGAGTTTTGTCAACTGTAAAGGGTGTCATTCCAAAGAATTGCTGAAGATCAGCAGCATAACTCATGAAGATGCCAAGAAATGGGTGGATACTGGAGGTTATGACAGTGACCAAAAATATTAGCAGTGGTGGTACTGGACACACCAGCTACTTTACCATTTAAACTCTGCATACTGAGAACTATGTAAGGAGTCCTGGACCATTGGCAACTAGTGTGTGAGAGCCCAGAGTACTAATTGTACTGCAAAGTGATCAGAGATCGTAACACCAGACCTAAAACAACAATCTATCTTCTACCCATTAGCACAAAATAACTATCAGAAGCCCAGAATTCCACTGGGCAGCAGCCTCACAGCAAGACATAGTATTGTAGCACAAAACTGAAGAGTAGCAACTTAACTTATATACAAATGACAAAATTGCCTGGATAAGGCAGGAATGAAGAGGTAGGCACAAAAAACAGTGGAAATGATAGTCACAACTGATTATAATATAGAACACAGTGATATATAGCATAGAACAGTGGTCACCAATCCGTGGACCACTGGTGGTCCATGAGAAAATTTTGGTGGTCTGCAGAAAAAATATTTACATTTTTATATTGCACTAAATATTATTTATTTTCTTAAAAAAATCATTTTAGTGTTCTGCGGGATTTTAAATTATGAATTTAGTAGTTCCTGAGGTCCAAAAGGTTGGCAACCCCTGGCATAGAAAGTTAGTGCTTTAAGATAGGAAATAGAACCATAGGAACATAGTAAAGTATATACAAACGTTAAGATACTATATAGCATTATAGACATAAATAATAAACAGGACACTAAATGTCTATTCTAACTTTTAACTTGTCTTCGAAACCATCCTGAAAAATATGCAGGATATAAGCTTGGGCTATGAAAAGGCCTCTTTTTAAGATTTCTTTTTAATGGTTCAGTGTTTTCAACAATAGAGAAACAAACCCTTGTGTGTATTAGATTTTATAAATCATCACAAGATCAGAATGTTCATGGTTCTCTTTTTTCTTTAAATGTGCCAGGTAACTTTACTCCCCCCATCCACCCCTCAGTGTATGACTGGCCTTAACAATGGTCAGAACAGTCCCAGATCTGGCACAGATTGTTCTGTACTGGCACCTCTTGATTGTTTCTCACTTGAAGGATAAAACCACAAACACAGCAGACATCTGTGGGGATTCTCATCATTCAGGTCAGAGTTGTCTCAAAGATGCTTTTTCCAAAGGCAATTGCACTGGGTTTTTTTCTTGAGGAAAAAAAAGGAAAACATTTTGCTTCTCATCCAAGAAGCTTCATCAAGGAAAAAAGAAACAGTATAATTGCCTTTTGAAAAAACATCATTCCACAACTTAGGTTTCAAAGCCACTTATGTCTATCTTGGCTGGTACATTTTCTGCTGCTTCCAACCTTTTATTAACTGAAATGAAGATGACTTTTCAAACCTTACAGACATGATACATAACTAATTGTTATTCTGTTTGATTCATATGCTTAAAGAAACTGCATTATTTGAGGGTGAAGGTTACAGAAAATTCCTCCTTTTTAAATTTCTATAATTACTAATTACTATTCAATTATTATTTCTACAGCCCCTCGGATTTTATAGAATACTAGCCGATAACCCGACGTTGCCTCGTTATTTATTTATAGGGGGGGAAATGTCTGGACCAAACGTAATTTCTAATGTTGGATTTCCCCACTTACCAGAGGGAGCTCCCTTGTGGAGTACTGTGAAGCCATTACCATGGCAACTCCACCGCGCTGCACAGTAGAAGCCATTTTATGGCAGTACAGTAGAAGCCATTTTAAACCACAACCAGCTGTATCTTAACAGAACACACCACCTGAGGGGTGTTAGGGGTGTCGTACCCCCACAGTTTTTTGTTTCCAGAGAGAAAGTCATCTGTGTACCAAGTTTGGTTGAAATTGCTTGAGGTGTTCCAAAGTTATGTTGGAACACACACACACACACACACACACACACACACACACACACAGAGCCATTTTTATATGTATAGATTAGACAGCAACTAAATAAACTGAGAAACACACATAAGTGAAAGAAACATTTAAGAGCTAAATCCTCCTCGGCATGGGTGGGTTGCTGCCAGCATTACTGCCGGTTCGCAACCCGCACACTCACTTTGCTCGTGTGCTAGATGTGCACTTGTGCACATGTGCGCTATTCAATGTAAATTGTTATTCACACATGCACAGAACAATTTACATGTGCATGTGCAGTCACTAAAATCAGGAAGCGACAGCAAGGGAACTAGTTCAGGGGGGTGGCAGGCCTGGGTTGCTGCCGGTTCTGTGACCCAGGCCTAAATTCCACTACTGGTTCAGCCGAACCGGGCCAAACTGGCAGCAAACCACGTCTGCTCCTGGGTTGACAATATAAAGCCAGCGCTTTAATTTCAAATTGGGGTTTATTTGATTGAAAGTTCCTACACTGGGAGGAGTGGGGTGTCACTGTATATAGAAAATTAGCATACAAAGGAAATGTATTAAATTTAAACGTTTTCCTATTGTTTAGTGTTCTTTACACATGTTTATTAAAGGACAGAGACATTCACATAATATGCGTATCGAACACCAAATCATGAGAAATCATACCTGCATTGTAAAGTGGTACAATTGAAACAGATTTGCAATTCTGCTGAGAACCTATGCAAAAGCCTTCATTTTTATCCAAACCGCTAAACGACTTTTCTGCTATTATTGATCAAGTTTGAAATACCATAACCAATATTTTCAGTTTTATCTATTTCAATTTTATCTGATTGCTGGCCTTATGGGCACAATAAAACTTTGATTTCACTTGATTCATTGTGTTATCTTCAGAGGTCAGATTCCCGTATTTCTCTTCCTTTGAGCATGCAATCAAAGGTCATGGTTTGGTTTTTTAATATAACTCAAAATTTTACCTGGAAATGTTCTCATTATTTGGCACAATCCTTCCTTTCTGGAAAGCAGATGCTGGATTTGAGAGAGAACATTTGCCTGTGAATGAAGAGAGAAGTGCCAATTATTGCAATTTTACAAGATGGGTTTTAAGTGCTATTGAAGATGCCATTACAGGAAGGTTTGCTGATAAAGGAAAACAGTGCCTATCCCCCTGAGAATAGGAAAATCAATTAGGCATAAGCTAAGCTTGAAGAGCCAGTTTAGTGCAGGGATGAAAGCATGGGAATAGAAACTGGCAGACTGGGAGTTCTAGTCCTACTTTGGGCACAAATCCAACTGGGATAATTTGGGCCAGTCACTCTTTCTCAGTCCTAGGGAGCAGGCAATGGCAAATCATGTCTGATTTTTTTCCAAGAAAACTCCAGGGAGTCGCCAGAAGGCAACACTGACTTGAAGGCAGAAACACAAGCTTCTATAGGTTTTTGTTTTTAATCAATCTTAATGTTGCTCTACTTTTAATTATAAGTGACATATTATATCCTTTTTTATGAATATATCACATTTTAAGGCAGGATTAATGTCTTAGAAGAGACGTATCCAAGAGATTCAGAGTTTTTATTAAGTGATGAAAAAAACATGTCACCACTGTGACAGAAGCTCCTGTGATGTCAGAATACATGTAAAAAATGGGCCTAGCATGCATCATGCTGGATTGATTTTGCTTCCTAGCATCAGGAATGGGTTCCTGCCAGTTCTTACCAATTCTATAGAAGAGGTTCCACAAATCTACAGTGACGTTTAGAACCGGTTCCAGCTCCCTCCCCCCACCCATCTGCACCACCCTTGCCCCGCCCGCCGCTCACTGATTGGCTGGCTCACCAATCGCCCCGCCCACCTCTAAGAGTCCTATCTAAACCTTGAAGTCTTAAAGCTGTCAAGTTTGAACATCCCTGGGTTTTTTTTTCTAAACGGTTATGGATGCAAGGGTCTTGTAACTTGACAGCTTTAAGTCTTGCACACTTTAATGCCAGAGTTCCTGAGCCAACATGACTAGAGGAGGAATTCTGGGAGCTGAAGTCTACAAATCTTAAAGCTGTCAAGTTTTTTTTCTAAAGGGTTAGGGGTGCAAGGGTCTTGTAACTTGACAGCTTTAAGACTTGCATGCTTCAAATGCCAGAGTTCCTGAACCAACATGACTGGAGGAGAAATTCTGGGAGTTGAAGTCTTAAAGCTGTCAAGTTTGAACACCCCTGGGTTTTTTTTTTCTAAAGGGTTAGCGGTGCAAGGGTCTTGTAACTTGACAGCTTTAAGACTTGCATGTTTCAAATGCCAGAGTTTCTGAGCCAACATTTTGGTTGCTAAGCCAGAGCGTTGTTAAGTGAGTTTCACCACATTTTACAAGTTGGCCACGCCCACCCAGTCACATGACTGGCAAGCCACTTCCACCCGGTCACATGGCCAGCAAGCCACTCCCACAAAGCAGGCCACACCTACAAAAGAGGTTCTAAATTTTTTTGAAACCCACCACTGCCTAGCATCATGATCCTGTTTTTATTATCTGTCCCCTTGACAACATCACCCCTTATTCCAGCATCTCTACTATACTTGGGAAGGAGAAAATGCGTAGGCATCGAACAGGATTGGCCATATAACATGAACTCAGTCTGCAGCATACACCATAATATTTATCTATCTTTTTATTGCAGTTCAAAGACAAAATTGTACTTTTGCCTATGGGACATGTCCCGGGGTGGGATTCAGCTGCTTCACATCGATTGGGGCAAACTGGATGTTAATTTTGTATCCGGTTCACTGAATCGGTTGTTGCAAGGACCTGCAGGCCCCACCCACGCTGCCCCTCCCAGGAGTCTCCCTGTGGCCTGTTCATCATGTCAGGTAAGTGCAGGGCCCTTGCGGAGGCTCTGCGAGGGTGAAAAACGGACCTCCCAGAAGTCCTCTGGAGCCTAGGAGAGGCCGTTTTTGCCCTCCCCGAGGCTTGGGGAAAGCCTCCACAGCCTGGGTAGGGTGAAACTGCCCTCCCCCCCCCATGGTGCAGGAGGCTGAGTAGGCCACACCCACATGGCCACACCCACCCAGCAACATGGCAGAGAAATGGTTGCTAACATTTTTGAATCCCACTCTTTGACATGCCTGTTTTACCTGTTTGTAAAACAGCATTTTTCCTTTTAATTTTAATTTTAAAGACAAGGATGGCAAGCAAAAAATTCTGTCCATGCATCTATCTGGTAAAATGGACATTTTTTACTCCAAAATACTCTTTATACATATAAATTGTTTAAAAGTCTCATTTTTCTTTCTTTCTACAGTATCCCATGTGGCTATGTGTGAGAGAGATGAAATACAAAAGTCCCGTTTAGTAAACCCTAGATAATTACCCCATTCCATGATTCTGACAGTTTAGTACATAACCTTGCCCCTGGTGAAATCAATATCAATGTATGAATATTCACGTTCTTCAACATCTCTGGCAAAAACATATTATTTTTTTCCCTTCCAGCTATGCTGGAAGAAAAGATTTTAGAAAATGCACTTGAGACTTCACTCTTGCAAAGCATCTGCTTTAATATCAGCAAATTCTTGTGAAAGGGAGACAGTACTAGAATGAAGAATGGTGCCAAACCTGGCATCTGATAGGATGCTTCATAATAAATAAAAATGCAGAGTTAAAAAAAAACCCACAGTATTTAAGCATTTGCCAGAAAGGGAGGTCATTTTGCAGCCATACCTTTTGCAGTAGTGTTGGTTGATATGATTCCACTATATTTAAGCAATTTTCATGGTCAGCTTTGTTAGATGAGAGGCAAATCAAAAGGTCCCAAGAACTTAATTCATCTATGATAAAAAGAAAGTACCACAATGAGAATTAACTGTGATGAGAAAGGATAGCAAACCAATTAAAAAGAAAATATTTATTCAAATGATGCTGTTCATCTATGGTCAAAAAAAAAAAAAGAATGGGGAGAAGACATCAGTTTGAAGGCTTTATCATTGTCTTGGGACATGTGATCAATATGATTCTGGGTGGTCTAACTTCAAGTTCAATGGTTCATATATTTCCTGTGACATCTACTATTTTTCTTTTTGGGTTTTGCTTGGTTTTTAAATGTTAGTTTTGCTTTAATTTCTTGCTGATGGTACTTTCATTTAGTGCTGATGGGGTTATTGTTGTTAAAGGAGATGGGCAAAATAAAGGGGAATGAGGAGGGGGGAGAAGGAGACCACCTGTATACAGGTGGAAAATCTATCACTCATCTTGAATTGGGGACACACCTATATATTTGAACATTTTTACTGAATGGATTTTGATGGTTAAGTTATAAAGTGTCTGTCCTTGCAGGTTGTTGAGATCAAGAAACAGCTGCCACAAGAAGTATAGCATTAAGCTTTATTAGATAGATTATATAAATTTTACAAGTCTGATTGGCTGACTGACTGACCTTCCCTCTTCCTTTGCCCTCTTTGTCCCCTAAGGAATCAGGGAAGACTTAGTCAGAGTCTCTTCCTTGTATAAAGTGAGTTTCTTCTGGATAGATAGCGACAGAGATAAAATTGAGTTTGTTTATGCAGTGTGTGCTGTGTTTCTCACCTTGCAATAATCTCATCAACAGAATAGACATATAGTAAACTACTATGTTTTTTTTAATTAAACTTTCAAGCTCAAAACATAGACTCAGATTTCTTTAAATCCAGTTTAAATACAGAGCCTAAGGAGGATATAGCTATTCACCTGCTTCATAAGAGAAACAAATTAGTTTATAAATTATTTTCAACCACCAGAGTTTATCTGATTTGTTCGGAGCTGCAAAATTCCCATTTCAAATGCCACATATGTTTATACATTATTAATCTATAAAGAGGTTAGGGGTGGAGTAGAATCTGAACCTTTCTACTCCTAATCCAACCCTCACATTGGTTCTACTGTATAGTTCTCTCATTCATACTGTGATCCCAACCTCTCAGCCTATCACTTTCCTAATATATGAAGACTTTATTTTAATCAATAAAACATAGTTTAAATTTGTCATGCAAAACAGGATATGAAATGAAACAGCTTCACAACATCAATGTATGATGTTAACATCTATCTTTCCTACAGGTGTTCAAGGCAGCTTACAGAACACCTCCTCCTATAATTTCTCATAACATCTACCCTGTAAGGCTTCTAGTATTTATTTCTGGCAATTTCTGGAAAACCTTATTCAATTTTAGGATTCCATTCAGATTTGCATTTCTATTCATTTAAATGCTCAAGGCAGGGTTATATATAAATGAAACAGTTTATGATTGATATATGCTTAATATTTTCATCAAGAATTATTTTTTCTGAATGCTGCCTTCTGAACAGGCCACGTGGAATGTTTAACGGGGCACTAAATGGAGATGAAAAACAAATTGTAGGAGTAGAAACACATTCTTTTATCAAGAGCTTTTGGTGTGGGTGCTAGAACTCTGCAAACAGAGGCAAGATAGAAAAAACACCAACATATCAAACTTCGTCAAAGATAAGCTTGGGGAGTCTAAATGATATTGTATATTGGATCTCATAAGTGAGACTGAGAAGAGAATAAAAACAAAAATATTTTTTTCTTGATGCTGGCAAAATAATCTTATTTATACTTTTATTTTGTTTAGGAGAATGAAATAATCAAATCAATAAATAGTTTCCATGCATAGAATGCTTGAGAGATGCTTTGGAAAATGCCACAATTACAAGACAAGTATTGTAAGTTAATGGATACTTTATGCTATATGGCTAATTTTTAATCTTCTAGCAATTGGACATCTATACCAGCCTTCCCCATACAGGAAAGGAAAGACCATAAAAGTTGTGATCAGATAATGTTGACAACATTGTGAAAAAGAAAGAGATGACGAGTTTAACTATCATAATGATGAATTGACATAGTGGAAGGGTAGAAAGGTATGGAGGGTAGAGTGACCAGTGTTGGTGTAATGGCTCCTCTCCTAACTTGAGAAAGTAAAGACTCTTGAAAGGGATTATTTCAAAAGGAACCTTTAATCAGTCAGGATGGAAACCATTAGAAGCAAAGCAGCATCTGAAACCCTTTAGGCAATGCAAGTGGGATTAAGCTGATAATGACCCCTCCCCTTTGTCCGAATGCAGATTCTGATCAATAGACAAGTGTGAAGATGTTTCCTTAACTCTTCTGCCCAGAGTCAATAAAACACATGTTCCCATGGCTATCTCTAGTTAGACATTAAAGTTATCCCACATGGCTATCATAAACATCCCTCCAGAGATGCTGGGACCTTCAGTCTTCTGTGTATCAGGAATAACTTGGCTAGACTTTTGGCAGTTGGGATCGTTTGGCATGGTATAAAATGTGTCTGTTTTGAAAACAAGTCTGTTATCACCCAAATGACAGTATTCCCTGCGCTTTCTGGTAGTTCGACAATAAAATCCATTGCAATCTCCTTCCAGGGTGCTGAAGGCTCAGCTACCTTCTGCAACAGTCCTGCCATTTTGCTTTGGCGTCTTTTAGCTGCCGCACAAATTGGACAGCTGGCTACATAGCTCTCTATGTCCTTTTTTAGTGATGGCCACCAAAATTGCCTTTTAATTAGATGTAAAGTTTTTACAAAACCAAAGTTTGGAGATGTAAAGTTTTTACAAAACCAAAACCTGCTAGTTTGGAGTTGTGGCACCTTCCCATTAAGTACAGTCTTTGGCTGGCTGGAACATACAACTTCCCTCCCATCCAAGCTAGGTTATCTTTCATCAGACAGCTGTCTTTGTGGCTCAAAAACCATTCATCAGTGGTTAAAGTGTGTTTAAAAGTTTGGGTGGTGTCATTGTCCTCCAAGGTGTTTCGTTTTCCCTGGGATCATGGGTTTGATTACGTTTGGCTTCATACTATTGTTTCCTGGATAGTGCATCTGCCAGAAAATCCCCCCCCCCCCCGGGAGGTATCTGAGCATAAATTCAAACCGTTTAAAGTACTATTTTGGAGAGAGTTTCCTTGGGGTCTTTAGGGCTTCTAAATTTTTATGATCCATCCAGACTTCAAAAGGGATCTTACTCCCCTCTAGGAAATGTCTCCAGGTTAAAAGAGCCCATCAAACTGCATAAGCCTCTTTCTCCCAAATGGCTCACCTTTGCTCAGATTCATTCAATTTTTTGGATGTGTAAGCACATGATTGTAATTGGTCTTTCTCATTTTTCTGAAGCAGGACCGCTCCTATCGCCACATCACTAGCATCTGCTTGTATGACGAACGGTTTCTCTGTGTCCGGGTGCTTTAGGATTGGTTCTGCCGAAAACAGCCGTTTAGGTTTTTCAAATGCCACTTGGCATTCCATTGTCCAATTCAAAGGCTGCTTCGGTTTTGGGTTTCCCTCCCCCTTCGTTTTTAAGAGCTTGGTGATGGGAAGAGCAATTTGGGTGAAAGTGGGGATAAACTGCTGGTAAAAGTTGGTGAATCTCAGGAAGCTTTGCAACTGTTTGCGTGTTCTAGATGGTTCCCAGTTAAGTATGGATTGCACTTTCCAAGGATCCATTTCTATGCCCTGGTGTGAAATGTGGTATCTTAAGTAATCAATTTTTTCTTGGTGGAATTGGCATTTGGAGAGTTTAGCATAAGGTTTTGCAGAGCAAAGTTTGCTCAAAACCGCCCGGATTAGTTTTACATGTTCTGCCTTGGTCTCAGAATATAATAAAATGTCATCAATATAGACTATGCAGCCCTTATATAAATGCTCCTGCAACACTTTGTTTATTAATTGCATAAATATTGCAGGGGCTCCTTGTAGCCCAAATGGTAGCACTTTGAATTGATAGCATCCAAGAGGAGTATTAAATGCCATTTTCCATTCATCTCCTTCCTTAATTCTAATATGGTAGTAAGCCTCCCTTAAATCCAGCTTTGAAAAAATTCTCCCTTTGGCTAGGTGTGTTAGCATATCCTTCATGAGTGGGAGCGGATATATATTTTTCATACTGATCAAACTCAAATTTCGAAAATTGACACATAGGCGTTTAGAGCCATCTTTTTTTCTCTCTAAACAACACAAGGGCTGCAACTTTTGGCCGGGCTGGTTCAATGAAACCCCTTGCTAGGTTTTTCTCAATGAATGCCCTCAGTTCTTCCAGCTCCCTTGGAGACATGCTATACATCTTGGGTTTAGGGAGTTTGTCTCCAGGTAGAATTTCTATCACACAGTCAGTGGAGCAGTGGTGGTGGTGGGGAGGTCATCAGATGCTTTTTCGCTAAGAAACCTCAGCCAAGTCCTTATATTCTTTAGGTATGCCCTGGGTTGGCATAGTGTAAGCAGGCATTGCTGTTTCTAGGTGCTCTGCCTCCTCAGTTTCTTTGTCTGGATCCTCAGCAAAAGTCATGTGCATCTGCACTCTTATGGTGCCTTGCTTCCAATTAATTTTGGGGTTCCATTTTTTCAGCCATGCAGACCCAGAACTAGTGGCCATTCCATGCCAGACGCCACTATAAATGTGAGCATTTCCTTGTGGCTTCCGATGCCTATCTGTAGAGGCTCAGTGGCAAATGAAGTTGCCCCCCCCTGCTATTGACCCATCTAGTTGCAAAAAGCTATGGGGCTTTTCAGCTTCCTTACATTAATCCTCAACTCCCTTACCAGGGTTGGGCTGATCAAACAGCAGGTGCACCTCGAGTCCACTAAAGCTGAGATTTTCATCCCCCTCTCCCAGTTGGGGATAAACAGTCTTAGGGGCAAGATAAGTGGTTTAATTGGTTTGCTTACTAGTGGTTCATCCTCTGGATCACTTCCGGATGAGTATGGTTCCTCCTGCTGCGAAGCCAGGGTTTCCTCCTCAAAGAAGGGAGTGGGTGGAGATTCTACGGTCTTCCTACTCCTCAGGGCCATCTCCTTTCCGCGCTGGCCAGGTTTAGTAGGTTTTCCCCCCAATGGGCGGTCTGGTTTCTTAGCCACTGCCTGAGAATGGCATTCTGCAGCTTGGTGCCCCTCTTTTCCACACTTGAAACAGGCTAAGGATTTCAGAGGTGTTGTTGTTTGAGGTTTAAAAGGTTCTTATTTCCATTTGGGTGGGGATTTCTTCCACATTCGTTCTGCTCAGTACTGATTTCTGGCCACGTCAATCTTTGCCTCTTCAGCAATGAGATACTACTCATGTAGGTGGTTTGGGGCACCTTGGGCCACACAAGCGTTGTAGAGGTCAGCCCATCCTTGAACCAGCTTACCAGGATATCGTCTGGCTAGTTCACATGACATGCCAGGTCTCGGAATTCTTCGGTATATTCTGCCACTGGCCGGCGTCCCTGCTTTACAACTTTAATGCGGTCACATGCTTTGTGGTCTGCGAGGGGGTCCTCGAACCGTCGTCGCAGGGCCATCATGAAACGGTCAAAGTCCTGCAGTTCTAGTGCATCGGCATCATGTAAAATCTCCATCCATCTGGCAGCAGCTCCTTCCAGGGCTAGGGTGACTACTTGTATTCGGGCTCCTTGGGTTCGAAAATCACACCCATATTCTTGCATGTAGGTGAGCACATGTGCCACAAAGAATTCAATTTTTTTCGGGTTCCCATCAAATTTTATCCCCAGGGAAGGAGTTTTCCTTTCTAACTGCAGGTTTCAGGGTTGGTTAGGAGTGGTCCCCAACCCATGCACCAACTGGGAAGGGCGGGTTTTCTGGGTTCCTAGCTGTTGCTGCTGTGCCGTGAGCTTGATCAGCAGGGACCAGAGGGGGTTAGTTCCCCTGGCATCATCCCTGTTTGTCACCCTTCCAACACTTCTCGGTTGCCGGTCTGGCTCCCCCCGGACGTTGAGATTTTCCAAAATTTCCATCACCAACTGGGTTACATGCCTCTTCAGAGGATCCTCTCTCAGCGAGACTTCATTTAGCCCCTCCTGGTCCAATTTCCACCCTGGTTTTTGGCTACCTCGGGTAAGAGTGACTCTCCTGGTTCTCCCTTCCCAGCCATCTTTCATCCTGATTCCAATTGACCAAAGGGGCTTTTTGGGGTCCTCCAAGCTCACCTCATTCTTTCTGCCAGAGTACAAGGAGCAGGTCTATAGTTGTGGAGGGATTTCCATCTCCCTCCTGCGGTCAGTTCCCCCTTGTTTGCTGTTATGCTCAGACATGGTTTGCTGGGTCCCCTCAGTAGAGTAAAAATGTTGTTTCTCCTGGTTGACCACTTTGCAGAGAGATTCTGCTTTATGTAATGGCTCCTCTCCTAACTTGAGAAAGTAAAGACTCTTGAAAGGGATTATTTCAAAAGGAACCTTTAATCTGTCAGGATGGAAACATTAGGCAAAGCAGCATCTGAAACCCTTTAGGCAATGCAAGTGGGATTAAGCTGATAATGACCCCTCCCCTTTGTTCGAATGCAGATTCTGACCAATACACAAGTGTGAAGATGTTTTCTTAACTCTTCTGCCCTGAGAGTCAATAAAACACACGTTCCCATGGCTATCTCTAGTTAGGCATTAAAGTAAGTTATCCCACATGGCTATCATAAACATCCCTCCAGAGATGCTGGGACCTTCAGTCTTCCAGTAACAGGAAACCAGTTGTAAAGTTGTAAAACTCAGTTGTTACAGATACAGCTGGTGATTTAACTCCGACCCCCCACAATTGAATGGCAGTATCACTTTTAGGGATCTGACAGTTGGTGTAAACTAGATTGAATTATCTTTCCTATCTTTTTTCCTACATGGTATATTTAATTTCTTTGACTTACTATTTTTTATTCCTTTTCTGTGATTTTGTATGTAATTGAGGGTTATGCATGAATGTAGCCTGTTGCACATCATTTAGATTTTTTTGCAGCAGCAGATCCACAAAGCAAGAGGGGAAAAACTCCTAAAAGAATTCACTAGATTGAATGCAGAGGGAAATTGAGACCACACATAATTTACAAATATGCAGAAGGGCTGAAATGATTCTTCTATTTTTGGGATTAAACTTTTAAAAAGTCTACTATACTTATAGTAGAGTTGCTATTAGAGGGACAGCACTTCTGGTACTTTACTGAGTTGGCCATAACAGCAGCATGGAATTCTAGGAGTTAAAGTTTTATTAAGCCTGGTCATTTTTATAGCACGTAATTTGTTAGTTTTATATGCAAAAAGTATGTACCGGTATGTTTCTGTTAGTAATCAATCCCTTAATGAAGAAGTCTGTCATTTTTTTTTTTATGGAACCATGGATTGGTTCTTTCAATGCCTTTTAATAGCAACCCCCAAAGTGCCTAATTTGAAATCAGTTATCATTTTTCCTTGCCTTTTCTCAATGTCAGATTTCACCGTGCGCTATTACTGGAAAACCACTGAATAACCTTCATGATCTTGGCTATGTTTGTTTTACCTTCCCTCTGTAGAGCTAATGCCTGCTTTATTTGTCTAATGCAAAATCCATCTTTATCCCTGCTTGAGCTCAAGAAAGGAAAACTATCTCCCATTTTCATTTCTTGACTGTCAACTGTAAATTTCTAAGTAGGCTGGCATATAGCACATTTCTCTTTTGTCTAATATTATACATTTTGCACATCTTAAATTGTAAGTATTTCATCTTTGATTACAGCTTTTGTGTCTTCCAGTCCTGCAATTTTTATACTTGCTCTAAAATTTTAATATACATGAGTACTTTTACTATACTGAACCACTCTGTTTCTTCAAGCTCATTTCTTACACCTCCTTGTTGATCTTAAATATTTCTTAGAAGAAGAATTAGATTTCTGGCATGCCTTTAGCTTTATTATAACTGTAGCATAACCATAGCATAAACGATATAGTTAAAACCTAGCTGTAATTAATAAATGAAAGGTAACTCTTAAATTTTCTTGTTTTTTTCCAATATACACCTTATCTTAGCTACCTAAACTTATGTCCTTTTCTGAAACCTGCCTGTTCATTTGGCTTTTCTCTCTCTATGTATATCTGTATTTTTTTTTGTAAACTCTTTCAACACAAAACTTTGCTTCCAGGAGCAATTAATGCAATGCCAAAAATGGGATATGTTGTTATAATGCAATACTTTATTAATAACTTATCCAGTTTCTGGCATAGGTCTGCAGGCTACTTTTTCATAAATGAATTTTAATAAATTTCTTTGGTGATTTCTTGGTTAATGGTGCAAGGAAATTTTGGACTCGTATTAGCAACCATGGGCTCCAGCCATGTTTATTTAACCTTCACTCTGTTGGACTGTTTACATGCCTGGAACATGTTCAGATTTCTTTACATTTCTCAGACTTTCTTATTTATAAGGGCTGAGTTTCTTGTGACCTCTCTATTCATACTCCCTTTACCCCCTGGCTATGAAAAGAACAAAATACCCACTGTCCTATTTATTTATGTTCAAATCTTTCAGTTGCTTAAAAGAGTGGCTTTTCAATGGTAACCAGATGTTTACAGACTATGCCAGCATTTTCCCCTTAGGCTCCTAATGCTTTTATTAGTCTTTGTTAGAATATTGGGCCCACTATTGTTAAATTAAAAAAATAACCCTGGCAAACAGCTTGCATTCAATAAACATTGCTTTAGTGTGTACATGACTACCACTGAAAGTGCCTCTTATTTCCTCTTTTCTATACTGCTATATTTTTCCATATTTGTTAATTGATCAACATATAAATGTATCTATTGAAAAGAAAAACATTTGAAAGCCAAATATCAAATCTAATTGGATATATTTGTACACAAAAGCAGCCCAGAATTATAAAGAACTCAAGCTTACAGAGACCTGGATTGCTCTCATTTTGCTTCTCCTTTCAATGTGTTGGAATAACTAATTCAGATGACTTCAAATCAGAGGTGGGTTCCTACCAGTTCACACCTATTTGGTAGAACCAGTTTGTCAAATCTACCGAACCGGTTAGAAGAGGTTCCACCAGTGGACCCGGAAAACAAGCCACACCTACAGAAGAGGTTCCAAATTTTTTTGAAACCTACCACTGGTCCTTGGATATGATTATTCTACACTATCATGCTCATATTTATAAAACTCAGTGCTTCTGTGAAAGTTAAGGATGACTACTGTGTTTGTGGTGCAATCAGAACATTGTGTATGTTGAAGTTGTTTTAACGCAAACCAAAGATGCCTTTTAAAAAACAACTTTACATCATATTCTTATGCATGGCAGTGCTGTGTTTGAGGTAATTTAAGGTGGTTCTGACAAGTGTAGTCGGCATCTTCATATCCGGTCACATGGGTGGCAAGCCACTCCCATCCGGTCACATGGGCAGCAAGCCACTCCCACAAAGGAGGCCACACCCACAGAGTAGGTTCGAACAATTTTTGAAACCCACCACTGCTTCAAATACAATCAAGCAGAGGTCCAGGAAAAGCTATGGTCTTGTAGCTTTAGTTTTGTAAATAATTTACTGTATTAATGTATTGTGGATGGTACATATGCAATGTTGTCTGGAGTGAATGTAAGGACATCAAGTAACTCCCACTAATGTGTTGCCAGGTAAGGTGGGCTCTAGCCTGTGAATAAAGATCATTTATTTATATTACAACTGTGCAACACTTGGAGTCAAAGGGGGAAAAAAGTACTTCAAAGCAGGCAGGAGCATAAGTAGTTTGCATTGCCATGATATAAAAAAGACTCTAGAAAGAGTGCAGAGAAGAGCAACAAAGATGATTAGTGAAGGCTAAAACATATAAAGAATGGTTTATGGAATTGGGTATGTTTAGTTTAATGCAAAGAAGGACCAGGGGAGACATGATAGCAGTGTTCCAATATCTCCGGGGCTGCTGCAAAGAAGAAGCTATTCTCCAAAGCACTTAAGGCAGAAAAAGAAGCAATGGATAGAAACTAATCAAGGAGAGAAGCAACCTAGAACTATGGAGAAATTTCCTGACAGTTAGAACAATTAATCATTAGAATGACTTGCCTCCAGAAGTTGTGAGTGCTCCAACACTGGAAGTTTTTTTAAAAAAAAAGATTGGGCAACTATTTGTCTGAAATAGTATAGGATTTCCTTCTTGACCAGGGGATTGGACTAGAAGATCTCCAAGATCCCTTCCAACTCTTTTATTCTGTTATTTGTTTACAATTCTTTAAAGCAGCTGTACCTTTTTCTAGGATCACATGCTGCCTTCCAGCTTTTTATCTTTAAATCCAAAATGCCATCCATCTTTCAAAGAAAGTGACATGAATAAGTCAGAGTTATTGAAAATGGACTAAGAATAGATTCTGTTAAAAAAGGAATGATCCACCTTCTACAGAATACTAGGCTCCAAGACTGATTTCTACAATTCTTGGAATAAAAGCAAATAATTACTTATCTTTATATAAACTAAAGGATGAGGCATCACATTTCTTATTTATACTATTTTTCTATGGTTGGCAATATTTAATATTTCACAGCACAGATTACATCTTCTTAAAATCTCAAAGATTGAAAATAAAATAGGAAAACTGATTATAGAGAGTTGTAATTGAAAATTTATTATAGAGTTTTGTAAAAGAAAAGAAATAAATTCACCAGATAATAAATAAAATGAACAATGGTGCCTTAGAACAACTATTCAGTTTTACAGCCATTGACTTTACAATTGCATACTTAATTTGTTATGTACTATAATTTTATGGTTTCCCCCCATTTTAAAAAGCTATAGTTTATAGCTGCTGGTTCTTTAGAAGTATGTGGGACTATTTTATCAGTGTTTCTATTTCATTTCTTAGATTTATTTAGAGATTCACCCAATGGGGTCATATTAGGAGCTCTATTTAAATAGTACTGTTTATATAATGCTATAAGAGTAACAAGTACAGAGGTACAGCACATATACAAAGGAAGCATACCTAGTTGTAGGCCAGATGGAAATTTAAGGAGGATTCTAATATTATTGCACATTCCTGTAAGAGCTGGAATGGGAATTTCTGTAACACCACTTTAATTCTATATGTCAGGGTTTAAACTGTCACTTCAGGAATGGAGAATCCTGAATGGGATTCGCACCTCACATAGTGTTTGCTGGGACTCTCTGTATAAATGTGGCATAGCATCCTCCCCTGAATGTGACTGTGGGGTCCCATGTTAAACTGTACATCACATTGTGTCTGGCTCTAAACTGAGGGCATATTCTGGTTCAGTATCTAATTTTTTAAATATAAACAATGCTATGCTTTGATGATTAAATGGCCTAGAGCCCCAGACATTGGTATTTGAACATACCAATGCATTTTTAACATCTATATTTTATTATGATCTGCTAATCTACATAAAATGTTAATATATATTGCTAGTCCATGTATGATATGGCACATGCTAAATAAATACATTATATAATGTGGTGGGAAATGTGTTGGTATCTTATTTCTATGGATTCCTTTTTGCTATCACAATTGTATTTATTTTATATTTGTCAAATGTCTACACTACCCATCCCACTTGGTCAGTTTACAAACAATGGTTTTTAAGGAGCTGATTCAGCTGATATTTTAGATTGTTTGGTTTAACTTTGCTCACATGGGCAGGTGAGGCATCAGATTCTAATCCTCTATTAAATTTTTATTCTGCTCTTTTCCCCTATAAGGTGACTAACTAGTTGGCTAAAACTGCAAAATTCGTTGTTGATCACGGAAAGCTTGATCTTACAAATATATTTTAGCTATTTCTGTGAAAGTCATTCTTATGCTAACACTATGAGGTCTGCCCTGAAATTTGTGTACCTCCCACCTGTTTGCCTTCTCTAACGCCCTGAAGACCTGGTTATTTTTCCTTGCCCTAGGATGAAGTCTCTTGTTAGGTGTGTTTTGATCTGTGTTTTGTTTTTTAGAGAGTAACCAGATCCATCTTGTTCTGTTCTATATTGCGCTTTTATTATTTATTTAATTGTGAGCTGCCCAGCATTTGTTTAGAATAGGAAGCACTTTAACTAAATAAAACCAGTAAATAATTTTTTGTTATTTATAACTACTGAGCATAAAATGTGGGCTTCCGCAGATAGTCTGATCCGTCTTGTTTATCTTGACCTTTCCAAACATGATGTCTTCCAGATGGCTTGAGCATCTTAAGAAGCATCAGCCAGCATGGCCCATAATTAAACAATGCCATCTATCAGGTCCTCATAAGAGCATCTTCTCTGTAGCAAACACCTGGACCTGTCATTTGGAAAGAGATTCCCTCCTCCCGTATCCTAATGGCCCCAACCCTGCTGATGTCTTGAAAGCCCTTGAAGACTTGGCTCTTTGCCCAGATGTTTGGCAAGGATGACTGAAGCCTCTTTTTAGACTACGTTCAGTTGTTTTCCTTTGTTTTGTCATCCTTTACCCTTGTTTTTTTGTCCCTTGTTGGCTTCCTTACTTTTAATGTTCCAAACAATTTGCAATCTGCCCAGAGTTTGTGGGATATGGGCAGCATATAAATTTAAATAATAACAAGAACAATATGAAATTTTCTAAAAGTAAAGAAATAAAAAAATGTGGGAGGAACTGTTAGTAAATATACAATAGTATAGAATACAATTTGTTAGTGGACGATGTTTTCCTTATAAAATATATCCTAACGATATTTTTAGTGTTTCCAGAAAGTCAATTCCATTGTGAATTGCAAGTTATTACTAATAGCATTACCAGAACAATTTTGCAAGCCTAATTTTATCCCATCCTAATGGCCCTGATTTTATCTCAACTCTAGGAAACGTATGTTTTTTTTTTCCATGATACAAAATGCTTAGAGGTGGTGCAGTGGTTAGAGTGCAGCACTGCAGGCTACTTCAGCTGACTGCAGTTCTGCAGTTCGGCTGTTCAAATCTCACCGGCTCAAGGTTGACTCAGCCTTCCATCCTTCCGAGGTGGGTAAAATGAGGACCTGGATTGTTGTTGGGGGCAATATGCTGAATCTGTAAACCGCTTAGAGAGGGCTGAAAGCCCTATGAAGCGGTATATAAGTCTAACTGCTATTGCTACTCAGATGAAAAATGGAGTACAGCGAGCAGAGATGATGCTATCATTATACCAATAACTTTTTTGATTACCAGAAGTGAGGACAGGCTTCCACTCTGCCTTTATAGCAAGAAAAGGCACTATATGTGATGTTAAAAGTCTTTATCTTAAGGCATATTCACTGTAGAAAAAAATGAAATTAATCTTAAAATTATATTCTGTTTAGGAAAAAGTAGAATCTAATTTCTTTGTGATTAAACACCTCAGCTGGAGCACAACAATACCAAACTTCCAGCAGGAATGGAACTTTTCCAACTGTCTTTAAAGCAACAATTTTTTTTCTCCTTCATAAACTTTATACTGAGTCAAGTAGAGTTTAGATTTAAAACTAACAAAGAAAAAGAATAATCTACAGGCTTCTGACATAGAACCAGATAAAAGCTTGAGATGAGAAGTCGTGGTTTTTTGTTACAACAGCTGCAGTAATTCTTAGTCACTTTGGGCTTTCTGCAATATACTTTAGTCATATTTATCCATGGCATTAAACCTCAAAGGACTATTGCTTGTTTGAACTAAGGTTTGAGAAGAAGTCAGGATCTGATAAGACAATTTCACAACTTTAGCTGTCATTTGAATTGCTATTTCTTTAAAACTCCAGATAGAGAAAGGTGGAATTCTTGCCACAATTCTTTGAAATATTAAGAAATCTTTGTTTACTAATATGTTCTGTATAAGTTAGGTACAAATAATGACTGCAGCTGTCAGGAAGAATCTAAGCAAGCCACTCTTCATTTCAGATGTAAATTCATTCAAATATAAGTAGATGTTAAGCTTCATTAGACTGAAGGCAAAGGATGTATTTAGAACAAACTTTCTGCTGCTTTTCCTTAAAACTTTTGATTTATTTTACTTTTAAGATCAGGCTCAGGAACTTGGCTTGGGTTTTTTTTTGTTTCATTTTGTTTGCTTTCTGATTTCTCTCTTGTTCTTTGTTTTTGGAAATAAGAAGTAATATCAAGTTTAGACAGCAAGTAAAATAGTATGTACTATGGCAGGCCAAAATAAAGGCTGATGAACCAAATAAAATGATTTATCAGTTCTGTAATATACAATCATTTAAAAATAAATAACCATTTGTCTGAAGTGGTGTAGGATTTCCTGCCTAAGCAAGGCGTTGGACTTGAAGACCTCCAAGGCCCCTTCCAACTCTGTTATTCTATTCTATTCTAAACATAAAATCATGTTACAGTTAGGAAATAATTAATAATTCTCACCTAGATGTAAATGTTCATTTCTGTTTAGCTTCCTGTCTTCAATGACTGTAACTCTATAATTGTGTTGTGTAAGGATTTGCTGATATAGCTGAAGATCTTGTCCACTGCCAGAAGAAGGAATGTGCAGTATGGCTTCCTTAGCTTTGTTATTAAAAAACTTAAAACTGGTATCCTCAATCTGAAACAAGAAAGAGAAATTCAAGAATTATAATAAGCAGTTGTTTCATGTTGTTGTTAGTTGCGAAGTAGTGATCAACCCATCATGACCCCATGGACAATGTTCTTCCCGGCCTCCCTGTCCTCTACCATCCTTTGGAGTCCATTTAAGATCACATCTACTGCTTTGGTGATTCCATCCAGCCACCTTATTCTCTGTTGTCCCTTTCTTCTTTTGCCCTCAATCTTTCCCAGCATTAGGCTCTTCTCCAGTGAAACAACAGTGAAAAGTTGTTTCATAGAACCAAGCTATTCACTCAATCACAATAATAACAGGTAGATGTGGGCAGTGGCTATCTAGTGCCCTGTTGTCCTTTTGGACTCCCTTTCTCATGAATACTAGTATTCCTGGAGAGGAAGCTATAGGTAATCCTTGACTTATGACCATAGGTTGGATCAGAATTTTGGTTGTAAAGTGATATAAGCATTAAGTGAGTCATAAAGTGACCAGACCTGATTTTATGACCATTTTATCACAGAATTTAAGCAAGTTACATGGTTGTTAAGTGAATCACACAGTGGATCCAGATGCCCCAATTTATTATGCTTATCAGAAGTGCCTGGAAAAGTTGCAGTTTGAGATCACGTGATTACAAGTTGGTACAACTGTTATAAATGCAAGTCAGTTGCAAAACACTAAAACTATGAATACAGGGCCGAGGAGGACAGTTTAATTTCAAGAACAGGTCAGTAGTTACTCTTTCCAATGCCATTGGAATTTTGATCCATTGTTAAATGAACGTCCACACGTCCACTTTGTTCTGACAAAATTTGGCACAGAAGCCTGACCTTAGGACCCAGCTTGTTGGGGGCAATATGCTGACTCTGTAAACTGCTTAGAGAGATCTGTAAAGCACTGTGAAGCAGTGTATAAGTCTAAATGCTATTGCTGCAGCTTTCTTGCACCTAGTAAATTGCAGGGAATTGGACCACATCTGTCAAACTTAATTGATTCACTATAGCCATACAGTGCTAAATTAGAAAAAAAGGCATTACCCTAGAGTAGGCAATTTGTGACACACTCAATATCACTGAACTGTTAGCTGCTAGGAAATCTGTCCAGTTATGAGGGTGCTGGGAGCTGTTATTCATCAATATTTGGAGGGCTACACATTGTTCACCTCTGCCCTGTGCAGTATATTTTACCAAATTAACAAGGAGTGGTGCATATTTCTGATCAGGGCAATCTGTCGCTAAAACAGATGATTTATGTAAAATAGTAATCTCATTGTTGGTGAGAACATGAATGCTGCATACCATTTAATCAACACTGGTGATTTTTAAAGTAGCGTGTAAAATCCTGTGTTCCATTTGTAACAAACAGCTTGTTCAACACAAGCGTCCCATGATCTGAAACTTATAAAGGCAGACATAGAAGACCAAACTAAATACATTTGAAATGGAATTCTGGATGAAGGGAAATAAAATGAAGATTGCTTCAACTGGGGTGGAGGGATAATTAATGAAATTGCAAGTTTAGAAAGCAGATTTATTTTTTGCTACAGCTTTACAGAACATCTTTCTTCTGAAGATAGCATTTGAATACAATTTTATTATCCCCTACAAAAGATAAAAGTGGGGGATAAAAAAACCTGAATAATCAAAGCTTTGGGATTATTAAATAACTGGCATGTTTACAAGAACAATCGTGCAAACACGTGGTTATAAATTTCAGAATGGACATTGTTCAAAAGAAGAAAGGCAGATCTTTCAGGGTAAGCAAGTCTATTTCAAACTGCTTTGAACTCTTGATTGGTCTGGTAACCTGGTAGGTATAAAGTTATATTCACAACAGCCTTTTTATCAGTTACAGGAAGTTGCTTTATGTTACACTTGGCTCAAGTGTTAAATTATGTTCAGGAAGGAGACACATAATTTGTATAACCTTTGATGAATGACTAATACTTGCCTAGTTTATTATAGATCACACATCTTTTCCAATTAAAATTGATACATTTATCATTTGTTAAATTTGTTATTATTTTCTATATGTTAAAAGTCAGGACTATTAAAATATTCCCATCAAATGCACCGTGTTTATAAGCCAAAGTAATACGAGTGCAAAGGAAATGCACGGGAATAAAATTACAGTCTTGTAAATACATCCGCTCTCTGTCCTTGCATATTTATAACCTATCTGTCTAATAGTGAGGAATGAAATGTTCTTTATCCTTAAAACACCCCTTCTTCTGGAACAACCTTTGTCTTTTTTTATCTGCTTTTGCTTCTACTTTCTTTTCCCTTTCCTATGTGACTATTGTCAGTTTGAGATCTACTAAAATCTAGGGCTTTTCAATGCTCAGTACAAGCTTTCTCAGAAATAATGGGATAGCCAAAATCAGAACAAAAATTCTGAAAAAAACATTTAAAATCTTTTAAATAAATGTATTTAATTAATAATGTATAAATATAAATACATAAATAAGATGTATTTAATAAATACATCTATACAGAATGTAATAATTATATTACTATATTAATGACAGTCTCAAAGGTGCTTTTTCAACAAGCAACTGGATTTTCTGTTTTTTCTTTGAAGACGTTTTGCTTCTCATCCAAGAAGCTTCTTCAGCTCTGATGGATGGTAGGGAATGGAAGGATTTATATTCCTTGCCAACAGCTGGTCATTTGGATTCCTTGAGGCCTGTTGAGGCCACTTGGAGGTTTATTTGTGTTCTCAGGATCACCTGAGTAGTGCAGAGTTGAATCCTACACCACCGAGTGGAAGGCCTGACAACCAGCAAACTTAGGAAAGAAAAAGAACACATCAACGAAGCCTGCAGAAGGTGTGGCTATCCCAAGTCACCCTCCATCAAATCACAAAAAAATCCAGCAGAAGCTTTTCCATAAAAGACAATAAAGATAACAATAAACAAAGCAATGTTGTCATTCCATACATGGCAGTAACATCTGAAATGCTCAGGAGGATCATCAGCCAACACAACATACACACACACTTTAAACCCAAGAATACACTAAGCCAGAAATTTGTCTACCCCAAGGACAAACTACTCAGATACACACTAAGCAATGCGGTATAGGAAGTACAAGGCGGTGAGCCATGTGCATATCTGTACATTGGGGAAACAAAACAACCACTTCATAAACATGCGGCACAACATAGGAGAACAAATCCATCAGGACTAGATTCAGCAGTCCATCTGCATTTGAAAGACAAAGGTCATTCCTTTGAAGACAGCAAAGTTCATAGTTTGGACAGGTAGGATCACCTGTTTGAAAGAAGGATCAAAGAGGTCATCTATGTCAAAATTTAACAGCCTCTCAACAGAGCAGGAGGGATACGACATTATCTATGTCCAGTCTACAATACAGTCCTTTCAACAGTTCCAAGAAGGCACCACATTCATTTGCACTATTCAGGTGACCCTGACGACACAGATAAACTTCCAAGTGGTCTCTACAACTCCCTAAAATAATGCAAATGACCAGATGTCTCCAAGGAATATAAATCCTTCCTTTCTCCACCATCCAGTCAGAGCTGAAGAATTGATGAGTAGCGAAACGTCTTCAAAGAAAAACAAGAAAGTTCAGTTACCTCTTAAAAAAGCACCTTTGGGACAACCATGATCTGGATGACTGAGAATCTCCATAAACATATATTAATGACAATGTGCAATATCAAGGGATAGTATAATAGAAGGCAAAGAACTGGAGAAGATCACAAAGTATTAAGATCTGAAAATCAACATTGAAAGATTATGGCACAGGCAGTGGTGCAGGGACGTGCAGTCAGGGGAGGCAGATCCTCACCACTGTCATCATGAAAAGAAAAAAAATGTAAAAGGAAAAAGGCAAGAGCTGAGGTCAGGCTGAGCTAGTTGCTGCCAGAGTCACCGTGGATGACTCTGCTTAACTGTTTAAAAAAGCCTCTAAAATGCGCCCTCTACAAGAGGAGGCAGGAGAATGACATGCCTCCTCTAGTCTGAGTTTAGCCGTTTTATGATCACTCGAGCAGAGTTAAGCAAGGGTTAAAAGCCTAAAAATTCCTGACGTAGGTGAGGCACATTGTTCTCCTGCCTCCTCCTGTAGAGGGCGCTTTTAAGAGGCTTTTTTAAATAGCTAAGCAGAGTCATCCATGATGACTCTGGCAGCAACTAGCTCAGTCTGACCTCAGCTCTTGCCTTTTTCCTTTTACATTTTTTTCTTTTCATGATGACAGGCAAGAGCAGAGTTGAAATCATCTCTGAAACAGCTGGAAAAGGTACGTGTGGGTCAGAGGGAGGGGGAGGAATTCAAACTTCATCCTCAAGTGTAGATCCCTCCCCAAGTGTAGTTTGATTGCAGGCAGAGCCACGTTGCCTTTTCACGCACAAACACACACACACAGAGCTAGATAAAACTATATAAGCCCAGCTTCACTGATTACAAGTTTGAAAAGGCAACGTGACTCCGCCTGCAATCAAAGACTCGAATCAGCTCCCCTCCATCTTCTCTGCCTCTTCTCTCACCCCACCCTGCAAGCAGGTGGTGAGTGGGTGGGTGGGCTTTATTGCGTTTCAGGCATTTTCCACCCAGACAGCAGGCTGCATTTGCAATGGTGGAGGTGTTTGGGGAAGGCAGCAGGGGAATGGGGGGGGGGTATGGCAGAGGAGCTGCTTTCAAGCCATTGGAAAATATATCCAATCCAACTTCTGTGTCTGTGTTTGTTTGAGAGAGAGAGAGTGAGATAGGGAAGGGAGTAGGAGAGATAGTCCAATCCAACTTCTCTCTCTGTGTGTGTGTCTGTTTGAGAGAGGGGGGAGGGAGGGAAAGAGGGAGGAAAGAGGGGGAGGGAGAAGAAAAAGAATGAAGGAAACTTTTTCGCAAAAGAGAAAAACAAATGCTGTTGCTTTAAATCGGAACTGAGCATGCCTGGCTGTGGAATTCTGGGCATTGAAGTCCACAAGTCTAAAAAAATTGAAACCCACCACTGTGTCAGTGCCTCACCAGCCATAAACTTCACCGCACGTCACTGCAGTGGTGATCCTATTGGTATTGAGAAGCCTTGGATAGTACTTAAAACATCTATGCATTGAAAAAATATACCTGTTAATTACACAAGGCTGTGCTTGGATCTGCACATGTACTTTGCCAATATACTATGACATCCTAAGTTCTTAGGAAGAACTTAATGAGAATGAAAGCCAACACCAGCTAAGAAACTTGCAGCTGTGATTTCACATTGCTGTGTGTAGTAGCAGTAATAGAAACATTTGTGATGACTGATATTTATTTGGGTGACTGTTCCATTACTTCCTGCATAATGCAGTGTGTTGACTTTGAGCTGATTCCAAATGCCAGAATACAAAATTCACTTTTGAAATTTAGAGAAGAGTAATGAGGAGAAATTTGGAAGGAGTGGATTTCTATGGAATATCTTCCTTAAATTCAAAACAAAGCTGAACAAAGTTATTTTGCACAATTAAACTGTGTCTTGATATTTGCAGCATGCACACCAAATAAAGCTAATATTTATTTTAAGAAGAACAGAACACTTAAAATGCTACAACTAAAAGGCAAAATAGATGCCTTCAAATTTTGGAGCCAGAAGACCAACATGCAACATGCTCTACATTTTTATCAGAATGTAGTCACATATACTTTTCCTAGTAGAACATATAGCGCTCTCGCGCTCTCTCTCCCTCCCTCTCTCTCTCTCTCTCTCTCTCTCTCTCTCTCTCTCTCTCACTCTCACTCTCACTTTCACTCTCTCCCTCCCTCCCTCCCTCTCTCCCTCCCTCCCTCCCCCCCTCTCTCTGTGTAGAATATAACCATGAATATTGGGTCAGGAAGAAAGAGTTAAAATCTACATTTCCTTCTAAATGCCAAACTTGTGATACCATTTCTCAGCTGATACTTGAGACACTTTATGTCTTATGAATGTGGCAATATTCCTATATCTTAATATCTTAATATCTACTCTTACATCTCTTTTGGTCACCAGTTACTTTGCCCCTCGTAAAGGAAGATCGTTTATAAAAATGTATTGAGATGTTATTTGTATACAGGTAGTCCTTGATTTATGACCAAAATTGATTGCTAAGCAAATAATTGTTAAGTGAATCACACTCAATTTTACAACCTTTTTCCCCCAATTGTTAAGCCAATCTCTGCAGTTAAGTGAAGCAAATAAAGCCATTAAGAGAATCCAGCTTCTCCCATTAACTTTGCTTGTTGGAAGTCAGTTGGGAATGTGGCAAATGGCAATCATCTAACCTTGAGACATGGATGGCAACCGTTGTAAATACCTACCGATTGCCAAGCACCTGATTTTGATCACATGACCATGAAGATGCTGAGACAGTTGTAAGAGTGCAGACCCATTAAAAGTCACTTTTTTCAGAATCATAGCTTTGAACAGTTGCTAAATGAATGCTTGTAATTTGAGGACGACATGTACTTCAAATCAACTTCAGTGAATTGTGGTAGACAAGCTATGTAAGGAAACAGTTTTGCCATGAAAAAATTGAAATAATACGGGAATTCAGGACACCCATTGTTACAACAATATCAAACAGTTGCTGAATAAATGTGCATTTTATAGAAAATATCACAATTTCATCGTTTGATTTTAGAACCAGATTCATTCATCTTAAGAGGAAGCAAAATCTGAGCCATGTTGAACAGGCTTCGACGCTATCTCTAATTTTGACATATAAAGCCTTATGCTACCTAAATCTAATATTCCTATGAGTCATCTCCCATGATCCAGTGGAATGTGACATATGGAAGAAAGTTTTTTTGAGTTTACTATCTAAATGCCAGGTAAGAAGAGCCAGCAAGGAAGCACAAGAGACAATTTTAGAAACTTGTGTACCACAGTTACAGTGTGGGAGCCTGCCAAAGTCCAGCTATCTTCACACCTCTCACAAAATCTTTTGATTCATGCTAGCTTTTGTTAATTCAGTTAAGTCAAAGAACGCCTTGTACTATGAAGCATCAGAAGTTACAGATTAAATTAGCCTTTGTCATGTGCATTGCTCTTTTTTTGTAACAAGCACATTCATTTTAACCGACTGAAGGGATTGAGATGTTAAAAATAGCACCCAGACACCAAATAGAGCAGTGTTTCTCAATCTTGACAACTTTAAGAAGTTTGAACGTCACTTCCCAGAATTCTCCAGCCAATATGCTGGTTTAGGAATACTGGGAATTGGAGGCTAAGTATCTTCAAGTTGCCAAAGTTGAGAAATGTTGGAGTAGGGCAGTGATAGCTAACCTTTTTCTGGCCCAAGTGCCCAAAGCGTATGTGCGTGCCTTTCCATCCACGCATGCATGTGTCCCCCATGCATTCATGCCCCCCTCCTCATGCGCATGTGTTGTGGCCCAGCAGGAGCTGTTGGAGCTGCCACCAGACTCCGACAGCGACGGGCCCTATGAGTCGGCTCCGAAGGATGTGGAGGACCCTGGACAGGGTTCCGACTCTGAGCAGGGTGCAGAGAAGCTGGTTGGCCACCAGGACGCACCTGAGCCTTGGACCAGTGTGGAGGAGACAAGGGAGTGTGATCCGGACGTCAGCAGTGGGGAGGAGACAAGGGAGTTGTTCCTAGATGCCCAGCACCGGAGAGCTAATAGGCGTAAGGAATAATTACGCAATTACAGGAGGTAATTGCACTCAGCTGGTGGTAACTAGGCTCCTTTCCAGACTATAAAAGGAATGCTTGTGCACACGCCCCTTTTGGCTGAAGTCAATGCAGGAACGAATGTTGGAGAACATTATTGTGAGCTTGGCAGGCTGGATTGCTGCCAAGCCTTATCTGTGCTGGATTGCTGCCACGGCTTGTCTGTGCTGGTTGGCTGCCAAGGACTTGTCTGTCTGTTAATTAAATGCCGTAACTTATCTTTGGCTCAGAGTGTGTGTTGCTGTGGGACAAGGGGGGTCAGAACAGCATGCATAAGTGCCTTGCACATGCCTTGAGCATGCACCCTGTCTTACACATGTGTGTGCATCCCCCCTGCACATACACACACACTCCCCCGTATGCCCCCCCACATGCGACAGAGACCCAATGACCGGCTGGCGGGTGGGAGGCACATGCATGTATGGTGGAGCTGAACTAGGGTGACGGCTCCTGTGTTTACAGACCGCTGCATGCCAACTGTGGCATGTGTGCTATAGGAGTAGAGTATTTGGGCCACTACCCCTTTCAGTAGCTGAATCTCTTCACTAAACTCTGATTTCTTCCCAAATTACTTAGCTTTAAGTTGTATAGGATTAAATTTGGGGTCATAATTATTACCATGGACTCTGTGTTTGTAAGTGAAGACATTATTAAATAAAATGTAGAATATTTAGCAATAACGTAACATGACTGGAATATAGTCAGTTCCACCAATATTTTTTTTAAAATTATGGACAATGATCATAATTAAAAATAGGTCTCTCCTGAAGGAAAATATTTCCAATGTACAACAAATCATCTGACATTGCATTTTCAAAGTTTCTGGAAAAGAATTACTGACTGTTAGATTCTTGGTTTGAAAGAATGGAGTTCGGCTTTTATTTTTCTTTGTAAACACTCATTATAAGATAGATTTTGAAACAATATGTATAATGTATCAAGATCTATAACAATATAATTTAAAAAGGGAAAATGCAGGTGTTTAAACCTTTTCTTCAGCTTTATTTATTTCATTTGGTTTTGGAGCTACTTTACTGAGAATGGCTCTGGTGGGCTCTACTTTAAATAATACAAAATGTAAAAACCAAGTTTGTTTGGCATTTTGCCAGGAGTGTTTTCCTCTATAAGGTGGCCGCTGCAGCACTAATTGAATAAATATGCTTGAACTGAAGCATAAAGAATTTGGCATTCATTAGTAGAAACTATAGTTCCCCTTTGAAATTCAGGAAACTTCATTTTTAATTTATGCTAGAGAGCAGAACTACTTTCAGGACACAAACCAGACATTTTATTTTGCTCTGCATGTGTTAAACGTTTTGGAAGATCTACTTCAAGTTGCAAGTATTATTTCAGTCTTAATTCAGTTATGCCTGTAGGCAGTGAGTAGGCCTATCTGCTGCCTTTTTGACTTCAGTTTCCACCAGTGCTAGTTACATGACTTTTAGCAAGGGATTCTAGTAATTGTAAAATTATAGAGTGAACTAAATAGTAATACTGAAATCAAAGAAGATATTTCCACTTTTATCCCTAACCTTCTACAGCAGCTTTGAAACATCTTTCAAATGCTAAGGAAATAGAGTGGGGAAAAAGAAGACTACAGGTAATCCTTAATAACAGGTCATTTAGTGACTATTCAAAGTTGCAACTGAAAAAAGTGACTTACGTTTTAATGTTTTTCACAGTTACAACTTTTGAAGCATCCCCATGGTCACACGATCCAAATTGAGATGCTTGGCATTTGGTTCACATTTATGACCATGGCTGCGTCCTAAGATCATGTGATCAACCTTCTGACAAGCAAAGTCAATGGGGAAGTCAGATTCACTTAACAACTGTTACTAACTTATCAACTGTTTAGAGTTTAGAGTTTTATTGATTTGTATGCCGCCCACTCCCGAAGGACTCCGGGAGGCTTACAATAAAACAGGGGAGGGGGATAATACACAAAATAACATATTAAAATATACAACAGTCACAATTTCCGAGGGGGTGGATATTTCGAGAGCCCCCCGGCCTGCTGGAGCAGCCAGGACTTAATGGCTTTGCGGAAGGCCGGGAGGGTAGTAAGAGTCCAGATCTCCACGGGGAGATCGCTCCAGAGGACTGGAGCTGCGACAGAGAAGGCTCTCCCCCGGGGAGTCGCCAGCCGACATTGGCTGGTAGATGGAATCCGGAGCAGACCTAACCTGTGTGATCTAATTGGTCTATGGGAGGTGATCGGCAGGAGGCGGTCTCTCAGGTACCCAGGTCCGATGCCATGAAGGGCTTTATAGGTAACGACCAGTGCCTTGAAGCGGATCCGGAGACTAATGGGTAACCAGTGCAGCTCGTGGAGGATAGGTGTAATGTGGGTGTACCTGGGTGCACCCACGATCGCTCGTGCGGCTGCGTTCTGGACCAGCTGGAGTCTTCGAACACTCTTCAAGGGCAGCCCCATGTAGAGCGTGTTACAGTAATCCAGTCTTGAGGTCACAAGGGCGTGAGTGACTGTCTGAAGGGCCTCCCAATCCAGGTAGGGTCGCAATTAGTGCACCAGGCGAACCAGGGCAAAGGTCCCCCTGGTCACAGCTGACAAATGGTGTTCTAAAGTCACCTCAGGATCCAGGAGGACTCCCAAATTGCAAACCCTCTCTGAGGGGCATATAATTTCACCCCCCCAGCCTGAGAGATGGAATATTTGGCCAATCTTTGGGAGGGAACATCAGTAGCCACTCGGTCTTGTCTGGATTGAGTGCTAACTTATTTACTCCCATCCAGCCCCTAACAGCCTCCAGGCACTGGCACATCACTTCTACTGCTTCGCTGAGTTGGCACGGGGTGGACAGATACAGCTGCGTATCATCCGCATATTGATGGTACTTAATCCCGTGCCAGCGTATGATCTCACCCAGCGGCTTCATGTAGATGTTAAATAGGAGGGGGGACAGGACCGAATCCTGTGGCATCCCATAATTGAGGGGCCTTGGGGTCGACCTCTGCCCTCCAACCAACACCGACTGCGACCTGTCCGAGAGGTAGGAGGAGAACCACCGGAGAACAGTGCCTCCAACTCCCACCTCTCGCAACCGTCGCAGAAGGATACCATGGTCGATGGTATTGAAGGCCGCTGAGAGGTCAAGGAGCACAAGGATAGAGGGGTGACCCCTATCCCTGGCTCACCATAGATCATCGATCAGCGCGACCAAAGCAGTTATTCACTTAACAGTGAATAACTGTTAACCACTGCAGTGATTCACTTAACAACTGTGGCAAGAAAGGTCGTAAAATGGGGCAAAACTCACTTAAATGTTTCACTTAACAACAGAAAAGTTGGGCTCAATTGTGGTTGTAAGTTAAGGACTACCTGTATTAGTTTAGCATTGAACTTTGCCCTTTACCATTTTTTACAGACAACATAAATCCAGTTACTGGGTGGAGGGGGATTTCCCCAGCAGTTCTCTGCTGAGATTAAGGCAACCCTGTTTTTCCCCACCTCCCCCAGAAGTTGCAGACATGTTCCTGGAGTTTTTTTTTTCTAGTACACTCTCCATTGTTCAAAACATATGTTTTGCTTTCCCCAACTCAACTGCTCTAAAAATATGCAATTGTAACATGAAAAAATCATATTTCTTGCCATCCTCTCTATTCATAAAATTTTGCCTTACCTAACATAAACCAGCATATACAAGGTTGTGAGTCAGAAGAAACAGTACTGCAAAAGACTCTTTAATCTTGTTTCAGCTGCTTAGGCTAAAACTGTTAAAAATGCAGCTTGCCTCAAAAATAATACTCAGCAGCAAATTAAAATTATAATTAAGTCCCTTCCTGTCACTTTCTGAACACAATTATGTCTCCACAAATTCTGCACATAGACATGCAGAATGGTGCAAGTATCCACACTCTCAGCAAGGCGTCTTTCCTCCATGGAGTTGCATGTTCACCAGAATGGTTATTTAACTAAGGACCATTTTTCTTACAGATATTATCGGCCTCAACACCCTGATCTTGTATCTATCTTGATTGATGAACTTCATCTATCAAGTAGCTTGTCCATGCAGCTATTTACTATCCTGGAAATTTACCTCTGCTGTTAGATCTTGTATTATCATGTCATTTATGCTATTGTATTTTTATTATTAGTTGAATAATAAAAATGTAATAGTATAAATGGCTTTTCTGCCTGGAAATGCAATTTACTATTAAACAATGGGGTATAAATTTAGAAATAAAAAAGTTTAGTAGACTATGAAGAATAAGTAATGTTTGCCAGTAAAATCTGGTAGAAGACATAGGAAAATGGTTATAGTAAAGAACTGTGGAAAGAAAGAAGGGAAAAATATGCATCTTGAACCTGTGTCAAACACCCACCATGGCCACACCCACCCCTGCCATGCCCACCCTGGCCACACATCACCCACCCCAACCCTCCGAGGTCAAAAACAACCCTGATGCAACCCTCAATGAAATCGAGTTTGACACTCCTGCCCTATTGTCAGCCAGGCCCAGGAAGGTCTTGCACTGATCAATCTCTTGTAGCAGTTACAATTTTTCCTGAATCAGGACACGCTTCTCACAATCACTTCATTTCAGTCAGAAATTATAGCTAGTCCAGAATGCAGTGACATAATATTTTTTCACCTTGTAACTTCACCGTAATTGAGGAATCCTATATGTTTGATCAAATGCATACATAAATCAAGAGTTTTGAACCAAATAAAGGCCATTTTTTTCATGATGAAATAGTGGAATTCTGTCTTTAAAAGAAAAGTAAGACTGCCTTTTTATTTCATTTTCAGCACAAGACATTTTGCTAGCCTCTGATATTCTCTTTAACTTACCTAACTTCAGAGTACCTTCTGTTTAAATATGATGTTGGCGCAGGGATTTGTTCACAAACCAGATAATTACTGTCCAATCCCCCCACCCCCGCATATTTGTTTAAATATGTGTTCTGCCAGATTTCTTGCCCTTTTTCTGAGATAAACTGTCACTTGATATAAACATAATCCGCCAATGAATGTGGACATCCTGCAGCTGGTTAAATTGTCTGGAATCACTCAGTCCATCCACATACTAAGCACAGCCATTTGTTATCTAAAATGGATACTCAAAATTATTTTTCTGAGGTGAATTTATCTCCCAATAAGACATGTCATGAACTGGAAATCCTTAGAAGTCATCTTGCCCTGCATTTTAAGCAAATGCAGCAAATGTGTTCTCTTGTGAAACCTAAGAAAACACATTTCAGAACAGGAGCAAAAAAGGCAATCACAGTAAAGTTATGTCACAACAGTTAATGTGTTGCTAGAAGAAAAAGGGTTAAGTTCATGCTATCAGCTGCATTCAATTTAGAAGCTTTAGGTGTGGTCCAGAGAATTTTTGGAAAACAAACTAAAATGTGAGTTACCATATCCAACTGTCAAGAGTCTGATGGAAGTTTGCAGGGCCACCCTTGTCATTAAGCAAAAAACGAATCTGTTTTATTCAGCAAATGCTGGGAGTGGGATGTTAAAGGAGAAATCTGTGCATTGCATGGCCTCTCTGGGCTCTGAACTAGTCTGTTGCCTTCACGTATTAATGTTGAAGAAATATGCAGTTATCAGTCTAATCAATGTAAAGAAACTTGGAATAAGAAAGTGCAAAGTGAAATTGTTGTTAGTTGCGAAGTCGTGTCCGACCCATCGCATCCCCAAGGACAACGTTCCTCCAGGACTTCCTGTCCCCTACCATCTCCCAGAATCCATTTAAGCTCATGCCAACTGCTTTAGTGACTCCATCCAGCCACCTCATTCTCTGTCGTCCCCTTCTTCTTTTGCCCTCAATTGTTCCCAGCATTAGACTCTTTTCCAGCAAGTCCTTTCTTCTCATTAGGTGGCCAAAGTATTTGAGTTTCATCTTCAGGATTTGGCCTTCTAAAGAGCAGTCAGGGTTGATTTCCTATAGGAATGACCGGTTTGATCTCCTTGCAGTCCAAGGGACTTGCAGGAGTCTTCTCCAGCACCACAGTTCAAAGGCCTCAATTCTTTGGTGCTCAGCCTTCCTTATGGTCCAACTTTCACAGCCATATATTGCAACTGGGAAAACCATAGCCTTGACTATACGCACTTTTGTTGGCAGGGTGATGTCTCTGCTTTTTAGTATGCTGTCTGGAATACATAACTATAAATGGATTATTAATTTGTATCTATATGAGACATAAATTATTGCTTACGGTATAAAAAAGTAAGAAAAAACACATCCAGGCAAATAAGATCAACTAGCTACAGTATTTAGTTTGAAGAAAGAGATGGTGGTTCATCTGAGGAGAGTGGAAATAATATGAGTATTTCTAAAACATATGGTACTTCTTTGCATTATTACAAGCACTTCCCTACACAGTCTCCCACTGTGTGTCTTGTGAATGTAGTTTATCCCATTTAACACTTTTATGTTTCCTGTATTTCTAGGAATACGTGAATTTCCTTTTTGTCGTTGCTGTATTCTGAAAGCTATTTAAAACATGTTAGCTTTTAATGTCTGTAGTATTTTTGTTTGAGAAGGAGTGGGCTTTGGGCTGAAATGACTGGAATGTTCCTGTGTTTCTCATTGTTTGCTGTCTAAATATAGAGCAGGCCACAAAAATCAGAAGATCTGCTTTGATTACAGGCACATTAAAGCAGGCTGAGCAATTCACAGTCAGATCTGCTGTAGTTTGCTTCAGAGGAAGAATGTCACTAAAGCTCAGAACTCCTTGGCTCACTTATTTTCACTGCATGCATGCTGCAGTTCATGATATTGCCAGTTGTTTTATTTAGATCAGCTTTCCACTATCTGACTGCCTCCAGGTGTGAGAAGACTAAAGCTGCCAAAATTCTCAGACGTGGGATTATAATTCAAGTATAAAATGCAGGATCCTTTCCTAAAATATACTTTTAGAATCAAAGTTTCTTCCAGAGGAAAAATACAAGTAAAATTGCAATGGAAATCACTTCACTGCCGTTTTCTTGCATCAAAACAAAATAATTCACCATTTATTCTAAGCCATAATTCATAATCAGAATGAGCTATTTAACTAGCTCTAAATTTTCCTTTCATTTGTTATCTCCAGATTAAATTATTTGCATCTCCTTCTATCCGCTTATAGGAAAGTGTGCCAGGTAAGGATAATTATAAATATGAATTCTAGTTAATCATGTTTTAATCATCCTGAGATTAGAAATACTTCTTATATCTGAATATATGATACTATGTTTCACCATAAAGATCTTGTTGACTCTTAATCTTTAAACTAAGCAACTGCACGTACTTTGCAAAGTTGAAAAGCTCCAGTTTGATCCTTCTTGGATGCCTGCTGAATTTCCATCAAAGGGAAGCCAATTACAGTGATCAGGCTGAGGTTACAGACATCCAGAACCATAGTCCTATTGTATGAAGGACCTCTGTAAGAATGTTGACTTTTTCGTATGATCAGATATGTAATACATGAGCATGCCCAGTGGTGTAATGTTACAGAGAATGCCAAAGAATCCAATGGTTTTGGAGCATGCAAGGGAATATGCTCTGCGACTTTATTTAGAAAAGAAAAAAATATATCATCAGCACTAGAATAGACCAAATTTATAATATTCTAGAATTGATAAAATGATACAAGTTGGCATGGAGAAGCCAGAAAATAAATAAAAGTTGTAAAAATTTTACTTTGTAAATCGGTAATTTCTGATTGAAAGATAAATGTTACATTTTGGCTACTGAAGTTTTTTTGTTACAGATCAGTTTTATAAATTAAAGCTAACATAATATCAGTTAAATTTTATAATTGGAGTGTGTACTTACACACACATTTTTAAACTGAGGGATTTTATTAGTAGTTTATTTGCTCTGGGGGTTCTGAAAATTATGTGTGTTTGCATGCATATTTATGGATTTCTATATACAAATACATTTGTATGTCTGTATCAGTGGTGAGTTGCAGGCGGCACGCCCCGGTACGGGCGTACCGGAGCTTGCCCGGAGCACCAGATACCATTCTGGTACGGTGCTCCAGAGGGCCCACCTGTCTGAGCTCCTTACTGGTCTTTTAAGTCTTCGCTGCTTCCGCACACACGCACAGCACATACAGTACCTGCGTGACGCTCCACTGAGCAGCTGGAGCATCACGGAGTCTCACGGAGGGACTACGACACATGCCCGCACTGTGCGCATCCATGTGGATGCCGCCAGGCCCGTTCCAACCATACCGGTTGGAGCAGGATCCGGAACCCACCACTGGTCTGTATGCATGTGTATTGCTATTGAATTATGATTATGAGATTATCATAATTACATACTACTCTTTAAAATGTTGGAACACGAACATGATTCTTCTAGTCCCTGTTTTTCAAGCTTTTGTTATTTTGTTTCATTGCGTCATAGCCAAGCCCTGGTGTCGTATTTTAAATTGTTGTATTGTCTTGTATTGTCTTATTTATCCCTTTTCCCTGTTTTATTGTAAGCCGCCCGGAGTCCTTCAGGAGTGGGTGGCATACAAAACCAATAAATGAATGAAATGAAATGAATGAATGTCTTCAGGAATAAAAAACTGTTCAAGTGCTACTGTCATCTGCCACATGCCCAAGCCCTTCTGGTGTATCTCTGTAGTGTCTCCTATTCCAATATCCACTTTAGAGCACTTAGCTCTTTCTTCTTTTTCTGTCCATTGCCATTCTTTCCATATATTCTTTAGTTCTCATAATGTAGCCAAAATATGGTAGTTATTGTTTGGGGATACTTGCTTCAACTAAACATTCAGGCTTGATTTCCTGTAATACTTAACTCTTGGCCCTGTTGGTTGTCACCAATGCCACAATTCAAAGTATTTTATCTCTCCTTTTTCTTCAAATCTCATCTCTCACATCCATACATCGTAATAGGGAAGACCACTGAAGGGACTTCGTTGTGAAGCATTGTGATTTTTATCATGATCCAAACGTCATAGTCCCTCAATTCCTTTTTGCCTATTATTATACTATGAATCTATTTTGCACACCATCATCTATGTAATTCTGGTGCCTAAAAAAATTGTAATTTTCAACCCCTTCTATTATTTTAACTTACATTCTTCTACTTTTCTAGTAGCCATAATCTTTGTTTTCTTGATATTCAAAGTGGGCTCAAATGTTCACTCTTTTTACTTTTAGGATGATCATTTTTAGGTCTTCTTCCATTCCTGCAATCAACATAGTATCATTTGTTGGTGGCGCAATACTGGAAGAAGGAAGACTTGCCTACAACTCAAGAGTGGACATTGAAAGTTACAAACTTAGCCGAGATGGCTAAAATATCAGCATATCTTAAAGATCACTCAAATGAGAGATATAAACGAGACTGGAAAAAATGGATTGACTATATACAAAATAAATACGGGACCAAGAAATTCCAGTTAGCCTATGCTTAAGATCAGAAATGATTTAAATTGTTTAAAGTTAGTTCAGTAAGAAGAAGCTAAGGTCAATGTAGAATGTTATTAATTTCTTTATTTCTTTTTTTCTCAATAGATTTTAGACTGTGTTTGTTAGAAATCCATACCGTGTACGGGTTCTGGGAAGTCGGGGGGGGGAGGAGGAGGGGGGTTGGGGGAGAGGGTGGAGGGAGGGAGGGGTATATATTAGGCTAGACAAGAATTTGGTGGTAAACTAGAATTATTTTGACATGCAAAAAAATGTACTTCGATGTCTTACTGATTGAGGAATGATGAAATGTTTGCCTTAAAAGAAATAAAACTTTTGAACTGAAAAAAAACAAAACATAGTGTCATTTTCATGTTTCAAGTCATGGCATTTATCGTGATTTTGATTCCACTTTAAATTTTCTAGTCATGCAGTCTTTATAATGTGTTCAATGTAGAGATAGAACAAATATGACGATAGAATGCAGCCCAATGTGGCTGCTTTTCTATCAGTAAACCATTCAGCAAATTCTCTTCTCAGTGTTGCTTCTTGGTTGTTGTGGAATTTTCTTATCAGAAAAATTGGATGCTTTGGTATATCTATTGCTTTGAGAAATTTCAAGGTCTGTTTCTTCAATTATCAATACTATCAGATGCTTTGGAGTAGTCTAGAAAACTATATGAGAAGTTATGATCTTGAATCTTGCAATTCTGATCATACTTTTCCTCCCATATATCTCTTATACGCCAGGGAGTAAGCCTGAGCCAGAGGTGGGATTCAAAGTTTTTTACTACCGGTTCTGTGGGCGTGGCTTAATTGGCATGGCATGGCTTGGTGGGCATGACTTTGAGAGCATGGCAAGGGAAGGATACTGTAAAATCTCCATTCCCTCCCCACTCCCGGGGAAGGTTACCGCAAAATCCCCATTTCCTCCTGATCACCTGGGACTCGGGAGGCAGAGAATAGAAGGGGGCAGGGCCAGTCACAGTGGTATTTACCAGTTCTCCAAACTACTCAAAATTTCCACTACTGTTTCTCCAGAACTGGTCAGAACCTACTGAATACCACTTCTCGCCTGAGCCTCTTCTTAATACTGTCTCTCTTCCAAGGACTTAAGGAATGCACCTATTCTTTTCATTTACAGAACAGTTTATGAATATTTGTTTCAAGGCATCTCCTTCATTCTCCACTAGTATTATATGACCTAGGCTCCTTCTGAAACATACAATTATCTCTCTATCCATACAGCACTAGAATCTATTCTGCAGAATTTCCAACACTTGATACTGTTGTTGATATTGTTGATATTATTGTGATATGGGGGCTCTTATCCTATAATTTAAGCATTTCTTTAAAGCAATTTCTTTCAAGAAATTGAGCTATATATACATACTTTGCTATATATTTTCCAATCTGCCTTTTCTTCCCATATTTGTACTGTCAAAGTTCACCAGAAGCAGCAGCTCTTTTGCGTTTGTGAGGTACCTGGGCAAAGGAACATCTGGAGTCTCCTGTTTTTATAACCTCTTAGCCCTTAAAAACACACACAAAGGTTTGCTGTTTAACATAGCACCTACATTGCCATCGGCCTCCCAGTCAGCCAAGCTAGCCAATGGAAAAATGGATATGAATGCCTTTGTAATGTTATAGGCTAGCAGATAACATGCTGCCTTGAAAGAGTGCAGTTAGTGGAACAGATCTCAGATTTCCTTAGCTTTGTTGTTGATCTTGGAGTCTTTCCAAATGGGAGCTAGATCTCTATTCTAGTCCTATCCGTCACTCTTAACTCTAATGATGCTACCACAACTAGCCCAGAAAATCATATGAACAAACTAGGAAACCAGACTCATCCCAGTTTCTCATCACAGCTTTTTTTAAAGTTATGGGAAACTTCTGACATTACATTATCTTATATATTTAAAACATATAAACAGGGGTAAGAAAAACAGCTGATTTTAATTATAGAAAAGTAGATGCAAAAGTAAACATTTGTAATCTTGCAAAGTCCCTGGAAGCTTTATTTGATATAGATTAAATACTATAAACTTTTATAATTTTTAAAAAGATTTCTTACTTTGAAACCATTTTTTGTGATAAAAATCATTCTTAAGAAAGTTTCTAATAATAAATAAACTAATAAAAGGCAATCCGAATTATACCTTATAAGAAGATAAGATTGAATTGTAAGGGAAGGAAACAGATAGATATTTAGGAATGGTAGGAGTTATTTTACTTGTACTGTGACACAGGATTGCTTATAATAAGAACAATCTTGCCCAGAGGACATTTAATTTAAAAGGCTGGCTGTGCATTTTATAACTTCATCTTCCAGAGATTTAACACTGGTGCAATTGTGCAAAGCTGATGCCACAACCAAAATAGCTTGTGCAAGTGTTCTAAGTACACTTTATGAAAAACTAACAAATACATATTTCGGTATAAACACATCATCATTTCTGGTACCAAGGATATATAAACAAACAGAATGGTATAAAAAAAGAAATCGGTTGTAAGGCAGACAGAATAAAGCAGGGTTAAAACACAAGTGCTTAAATCTGTATCATTTTTTTTTCTTTCCGCTTTGCATGATTTACTTTAAAGCATGTATAGCTTTAAAAGTCTTTAGCTATCTACCCACATTGATGGGAGGACAGGAACCCACTTTTATTATCTTCAGGGATTTGAGTAAAGCAGGCCAAATCTCAATCTTGCTTTGTTTTTTTGCCTTTTTGTCTGTTTGTTTATTTCCTGCTCAAGACAACAAATATATCCCACATACCTTTGCCCTCCTATTTCTCTCACAACAACAACCCTATGAGGTGGGTTGAGCCAAGACAGTGACTCTCCCAAAGTCACTCAGCTGCCTTTTTTAATGTTCTTACCAAATGGTGAGGTGAAAACTTGCTAAAAAATACTATTAATGTGTAGCAGACACTAGTGTCTGAATAATGATCAGTTTTGGGGTGTTGGGATTATAGCTGGAATTCTGGGAGCTATGATGGGCTTCTCAAAAAATAACTGCCATTGCTGACGCCACACATTTATACAAACTTATACAATGATTGTCACAGTGGGGCTGATCTTTTATCAAACTCTTTTTTACCAAAATGCACATTGATGAGATTGTGCATCTAGCCTCCAAATAGCTTTGCTTTGGGTTTTTCTGAGTTGGAGGGCCATGTGAAAACAAAACATTGAATTACACCACCTCTCCCCCATCACTTTCATTTTCTAAGAATGCATTTGGCATATACTTAGGTTCCGGTAAAGGTTCCCCAGCACATGCGTGCTAGTCATTTCCAGCTCTAGGGACTGTGCTCATCTCTGTTTCTAAGCCAAGAAGCCAACACTGTCCGAAGACATCTCCATGGTCATGTGGCTGGCATGACTAAATGCCGAAGGCACACAGAATTATGTTACCTTCCCACCGAAGTGGGTCCTATTTTTCTACTTTCATTTTTTATGTGCTTTTGAACTGCTAGGTTGGCAGAACCTGGGATAAGTAATGGGAGTTCACTCCATTATGCGGCACTAGGGAGTTGAACCGCTGAACTGCCAACCTGATTGACAAGCTCAGTGTCTTAGCCACTGAGCCACCACATCCCACTTACGTTCTGGTACTTCATTGAAAGGGATGCAGTGGCTCAGTGGCTAAGATGCTGAGCTTGTCGATCAGAAAGATCAGCAATTCGCTGGTTCGAATCCATAATGCTGTGTAACAGAGTGAGTTCCCTTCACTTGTCCCAGCTTCTACCACCCTAGCAGCGCAAAAGCATGTAAAAATGCATGTAGAAAAATAGGGACCATCTTTGGTGGGAAGGTAACAGCGTTCTGTACACCTTCAGCATTTAGTCATGCCAGCCACATGACCATGGAGACGTCTTTGGATAGTGCTGGCTCTTCGGCTTTGACATGAGCACCGCCCCCTAGAGTCAGGAATGACTAGCACATAAGTGTGAGGGGAACCTTTACCTATACCTTACTTCATTGAAAATAAAGATTATGATAGAAGTGAGAGGAAAGCAACACAGAGTAGTTGTTTTCAGTTTTTTAGCCCAAATGTACTTTTTCCCAAGATCCTTCAGTAGTTGTGGAGATTAGTTTTGAAAAAGATACAGTGGTTCAAAGGAACTATAGATAGATGAGACTGAGATACTGTATGCTTTGAAACATTTTAGCCTTCTGCTCCAGAGCCCTGCTTAGCTCTTGTGAGCACTAGTTTCCTATGTAACGATTTTAATTACATTAATCCAAAAAAGTAGGAAGGTGTTTGACCAATTGTTGAGGTGGCACTATAAATAAAAAAACAATAACCAATCTGTGCCAGCACCAACAAATAACTCTAGTTGGTACATATTATAAATAAGATTTTTTACAGGTTTTTATAGGATGAAAATGGGACAGAATTCTCTAACTGGGGGCTTTCAAAATGTATTGGAACTGTAAATGTCATCAGCCCTAGTGACAATAACTATAGGAAGGAAGGACGACTATAGGAATTCATTGGAGAAAATTGTATGCCATAATACAATTATGTATTATGAAGGGATTACAACCCTCAGTTGTTTGCTAAAATCCCACCTTGAAAAATAAACAATTGGACTTTTCCAGGTGGGTTGAAAATCCTATGAATTGTGTTCCAATACTTAAAGTGCACAAAGTTGGAGAATGCTGGTATACACCAAAACACTAATGTTACCCACCTAAATTCAAGCATAGACTGTTACAAATTGCAAAAAAGCACAAAGAGGATTTGACCACCTCAAGGCTCTAAGGATAATCCTAAACACATTTATGAATCCACTACTGAATTAATGCATACTGAATATTAGTATGAGTTACCAGTTTGTTGACTGAAAAGAAAATACTTTCCCTAGAAATTCCATTTCCATAGCACTCATGAGTTGGGCAAGCTTTGCAAAGTCTAGAAAGTTATTGACAAAGATGATCAGTAGAAGACAGAATAATATTGTGCACACTCTGTTTGACGAGTACTATTGCTCCTTTCAAATCTATCTATGAATTCATCCGCATCTCTTTATTCTTACTGCTTTACTGAATCTTAGAATCAAAATAAGGTAGTATTTTTTTCGGGTTTTAATCATATCACCTTTGATCCTTTGTTATGCAATGTGGAACAACATAAGCACCAATCTCCACGGAGATAGCTGCAACATTATATTCCTTCTTCCTCCTTATTTCCCATATTTTTCTATGTTGCTTTTTATTATTCCATTCCCATAGGATATTCATGCTTCATTCCAGGGAATCATCACTTTGGCTCACCTTCCTAGGCTGTGCATCCAGGGCAAGGAATTCAATCAAAGCACCACTATTTCCTTTTCCCTGACATATGTGACTTAGGAAGCAAAAGTTAATTTTAACTGCAAGTCTGGCTTATCAACAGTGTTTATTTGAAACTTGTAGAATCTCTCTTACCTCCTTCTGCTCTTTTTGTTTGTTAGAAGGAAGGAAGCAACTGACTCGCCTTGCAAGGACTTGGTGTGTCTGATGTTGCACCTCAGCTGCTTTGCTGGGCAGCAGTCCACTGCCACTTGTAGGGATTGTTGGTCTCTTGGATCTTAAAGGCATCAGGGTCTGGTAGAAGAGATAGGCAGCCAGAACCAGCACCATCAGGAATGGGCGAAAACGACACCATCTCCGGCCAGGCACAATCTGCCGGCAAGCCATGGCACCTCAGATTTCTGATTTGTCCCATTTCCACATTATAGGACCGATCAGTCTGGCTGCTTTCCACCAGCATGAAAGAAAGGCAGAAAGGTATGTTTCCTGTACTCAAGTTCTCTCTCCATCACTGGGCTTGAGTTCTTCCATGACATCAGCAGGCAAGAAAAGAGAGGCCCCCAGCAGAGAACGGCAAGCAATGTCCGACCTGGAAGAAAGAATGGGATTGGTGGTGAGAGACCGAAAGAAGTAACATATAAACAATGTTGATTGGAAATGAACACCCATTAAGTTTCCAAGTATTGCAAATAGAAGAAATGTGACAGTTCAGAGCAAAACTCCATTGCACAACACCCAGGAAAGGACCGACCGAACAGTTATGTTCAAACAAAGATATATTGGCTAAAAATTGCAATGGGCTTTGCACATAAAAGCTGAAAAATACAAAGGCTTTTCTAGCAGGGCTCTTCTTCCCCTCCCTCCCCCTTCCAATTCCTTTCCCGATGGGTTCTTTAAAAAAAATCATTTCCTTCATCTTTTAAATTGCCTTTTTCCTGCCAGAAAACACACACAGCCTCCCCTCCCTGCACAGCTTTTAACAGAGCAAAAAGGCTAGTTTTTGCTCGATCGGGTTTCTTTTCCCTCTTTTTTTTCCTCCATTGTCTTTTGGAGTTCAAAGTCATGTTTACTTACTCAGTTCTTCACCCTGTCAGACGTTTTCCATTCTCCTCTAACGGGTTGCTGATTAAAACCACTCCAACAGCCCAGGCTCATGACTTCAGCTCATCTCCACACACGCACACAGCACTCCGTCTGAACTCCGTTGGACCACAGACATATAAATAAAAATCAGGACTGCCCGGAGGGGTGGGGTTAAGTTTACCAAGCTCTGAAAAGTCTCTCAGGCTGGGGACTGTACTGGATCATAGAAAGAGTTTACTTTTGCCTCCCACGTGTTGTTTTGCAGCATTGTAAGAACTTCAGAACTGCACATAAGTTACGGAAAAGTGATACAGAGGAATGTGAGGGCTATGGCAAATGGTAAATCAAGAAACCAAGTGGCTCTCGGCTTGCAAAACCACTTCGGGATGTTCAACGTTATTTGCCAAACATACAGAAGAAGAGGTATGAGAAAGATTAACTATATGTCTGACTGAGGCATCCTTGGGTTTATAGCACCGCTTACTGTAATTCCATGCAGCTAAATGTTAGCAGACCAATAGCTGGCTTTAAGAAGAGGGAGAAAAACACCCCCCAAAATTAAAACTTTAATTTAGGATTGAGTCCTGACGACTTCCTCTGGCAGTCTCTGCAGTTTTCATGGCAACACTTTTTAGAAGTGGTTTGCCCTTGCCTTCTTTGTAGGGCTGAGAGAGAGGGACTGGCCCAAGGTCACCCAGCTGGCTTTGTGCCTAAGGTAAGACTAGAATTCACAATCTCCTAATTTCTAGCCTGATGTCTTCAACCACTACATCAAGCTAGCCCTCATAGCTGACTGTAAACCATGGTATAAGCAAACAAGCCTGCATACACCCATTATAGAAACTCCAGGAGCATTGAATAGGGAATCTCACCTCCCTCCTTCTCCCACTTCTGTCACAGATCATTATTTTCCCTCTCTTTTTAATGTTACTGATGAAAAATGTTTCCTTTCCTGGAACCCAGAAAAAAGTTAGTCAAAAAGAAAAGTGGGTCATGGGGATCAGGCAGGACACAGGAAGGTTATGTGCTCTCATAGATGGTATCCCCAAGCTCTCCATTCTAGTGGCCTTCTTCTTTTTGGGACAATATTAATTCTTCTCCACATCTGCCAAATGGTTCCCCCTCCCCCCCATGCAGAATAGAGGATGACATTGTGTTCTGCTTTCTGTCTCTATTTAACTGCTGTCATTTACATTAAAAAAATAGAATAACTTAAAGGCACTCCCTTTGGCTCTGTCCATACCCATTGCCTATAGTAGTTTTCCAGAATGGGTCAACTCGCCACAGCAAACTCTCCACAGAACTCACTGTGGCCAAGTCACTGTGGGACACCTCATCACAGGACATTTCAACAAATACAAAAGTTAAATTAATTTTGATGGAACCATGGCCAATAATAATAAAATACATTTAATCCAGTAATATACAAGTTACAATAATTTCAACAAAAACATGGTTACCAATAACAAAAGTAACTGAATGAAGTTATTAATGTAGTGTTGAATTGCCCCACAGCAAGTTGGCCACAGTGAGTTGCCCTATACCAGTGTTTCTCAACCTTGGCAACTTGAAGATGTCTGGACTTCAACTCCCAGAATTCCCCAGCCAGAGAATGCTGGCTGGGGAATTCTGGGAGTTGAAATCCAGACATCTTCAAGTTGCCAAGGTTGAGAAACACTGCCCTATACCCTTGTTTCCAATGGCTCTGGAAAGTTCTACATATTTAAGAGATACATAGATAACGTATATTATCATGCATTCTTTTGCCTTTTTTGGGGGGGGTGTTGTCTTTTGCCGTTATCTACCGTTAGATAACAGTTTTGATATTTGATGAAGTTATATAAACAAACACCAAGCTTTATTTTTGCTAGAAAATCTGAGTGATGTGTGTGTGTGCTTGTATGACCAGAAAATTGGGAATGATTAGCAATAGCAATGGCAGTTAGACTTATATACCGCTTCATAGAGCTTTACAGAGCCAGCATATCGCCCCCACAGTCTGGGTCCTCATTTCACCCACCTCGGAAGGATGGAAGGCTGAGTCAACCTTGAGCCGGTGAGATTTGAACTGCTGAACTGCAGCTAACAGTCAGCTGAAGTGGCCTGCAGTACTGCACTCTAACCACTGCGCCACCTCAGCTCGACTAAGCATATACTGGGTGCAAAACTAAATTGGAAATTGCTGTGTAATTTTCCAGCATTTTGGTTGGCCTACACTTCTTTTCCAAAGTTCTAATTCAGTGTTTTTCAACCTTGGTGACTTTAAGTCCTGTGGACTTCAACTGCCAGAATCCCCCAGCTGGCTGAGAAACAATGTTCTAATTCAATATGATGGAAAGAGAATAATTTCAAAACATCTTCAAAGATTTGGAGGTTTTTTTCTCTTCCCATAATTATAAGGTGATCAAGGGATAGATGTGGATGCATCATTCTGCATTGTGATCTTTCTCAAGCTACAATTAAATTCCAATGAAGAGACTTCCTTCCTATGGTACGTTTTCAAATCAGGAATCCAAAAGGCAACATCCGATGTTGAATGGTATTGTGCAATTAGTGTAATTAAAAACAGCAACAAATAGTCCCTCTCTTTCCTTTAATAACTAGCAATACTGACCACTAATACGCAACTATAATCTAAACCAGTGGTAGTCAACCTGGTCCCTACCGCCCACTAGTGGGCGTTCCAGCTTTCATGGTGGGCGGTAGGGGTTTGCTGTAACTCTGCTTTATAAATTTTATAAAGTTACTTCCCTACTTTATAAATCACTGTTACTGTGGAACTGGTGGGCGGTTAGAAAATTTTACTACTAACAGAGATACAAAAGTGGGTGGTAGGTATAAAAAGGTTAACTACTCTTGATCTAAACTTAAAAGCGTTGCCAACTCTGAAACTGAAAAATATTCTGAGAATTAGATTCCCCCCCCCCCCAAAATAGCCCATTTCAGAGAAAACATTCAGGACACCGAGAACATATTTGGTCATGGGTGTGATCAATGTCCATGGTGGTCACTAATAAATACTTTTGATTACCTAAAACTGATTGTGCATGAAATCATGTACTAGGTCAGATCTGGGAGAAGAGGCTTTTATGATTCTGACTTGGTACTGTCCCTGTCTGGACAGTCTCGGAAATCAGAATTGCTGCCACTCAGAAAGTTTCCATCAACTGTGATAGGCATAGCAATAGCAGTAGACTTATATACCGCTTCATAGGCCTTTCAGGCCTCTCTAAGCGGTTTACAGAGAGTCAGCATATTGCCCCCAACAATCTGGGTCCTCATTTTACCCACCTCGGAAGGATGGAAGGCTGAGTCAACCCTGAGCCGGTGAGATTTGAACCGCTGACCTGCTGATCTAGCAGTAGCCTGCAGTGCTGCATTTAACCACTGCGCCACCTTGGCTCTTTCAGGCATCCCTGAAACCAGGCTTCAGAGATCTTAACTCTTGTAGTAACATTTTCTTAACTCATCTCCTTTTTTTGTCCTCACTGGAATATTTTAATAATACATAATGGTGGCAGTGGGACAGCCAATAGGTCAGAAGTAGGAAGCCATGAAAGAAATGTTTAGTTCAAATAGCTAATGAAGTGAAGCAGCTCTTGACTTGCTTAGCCATATCAAGTAATGCTCCAATTGCAACAGATGTTTTGAGAAATCTGAATGTCAGTTTACTAAGAGCTTTCTCAAAATCAGATTTCTTGGTTCCTCAGGACATGAACCTGTCAAACCTGTGGCCCACGGGCTGGATGGGTCACGTGCTCTCCCTGCCCCCATCCGGTTTAGCGAAGGGGGAAAAAGTTGATGTCACATGACGCCACCATGAATTTGACACTCCTGCTCTAGAGGCCGTGTTTTTGTAGCTTTTCATACATATAAACAAGCCTAGCTCATTTGGGACTATTCTACATCTACTTATGAGAATTAACGTTCAAAATTGCATTTTACATGCCATTCTGGAATTGACTGGTTGTTATAGTATTACTATTTTTGTGTATAAAACTAGTTCATATCTTCTGTTCATGCCTCATCACTGTTAACAATGACTTTATCTAGCTATCAAGTTGTTTCTCTGCAGAAACAGGCACACAATCAATCATCCTCTATGCCAGAATATCAAACATCTCTGTATGTGCGGGTGACTTGCATATAAGGAGGCAGAGAATCAGAATTCAAAATTCCTTCTGATCACAATATTGGAGTTCACAACAGCCAAGGTTGTCAAGAGGAATCTCTAGGGGTTGCAGCAGAAACTGTAGCCACATCTTGCTTAGTTGGGTGGTGGGAATCTATTATAGCAAATTATTCCTACGCTTTATTGCTAAACTAATAGTTTGGGGATTGTGCAAGTTTATTTAAAAGGGAAAGTTGAAATTGCTTAGTATGAAATATAGTCTGTTTCTGACTAAAATGGGTTAAAATATGCTCTGACATTCACAGATTGCTTCCAGCATCTCAGTTACGGTACTAGAAGATGCAATTATTATAATAAATGTCCTCACTATATGAAAAAAATATTTCATTTAGAGAGGAATGGGCACATGTACTTATATATATGGCTTACAAAAAAAAGAAGAAACAATATAAAACTATGGACCTTAATCCGCCAAACCCTTTTCTCCAATTATTGTATGCTGATCTATCTTTAGCAAGTTACTAGAAAAAGAACTTATATTTTACATTTAACTCCAGAAAAACTGCTAAATTATGTCTGCAGCAGAAAACAGTAATAAAAATAAAACTGATGAATATACCCCCCCCCCAAAAAAAAGTGCCTTATGGAGTCTTAAAATACCCTGATTTAATTTAACATGAAAAACCCTCATGTACTAAGGTAAACACTCCCAATTCCTGAAAATAAAGCCTCGTTACTCACCTTTATCCATGACTGGTGTGAGCTTGAATCCAACGTATAGCGTTCTGGGTTGCTTATCCCTAGAATAAGACCTGCAGTTTTCCAAGCTCCAATGTAATTGTAACTATGTTTGAATGTCACTTGTAAGGAAAATATAGTTCTATAAGCTTATGGAGTCATTTGCGAGCTGACTAAATCCAATTTTGGCTTCCACCTGCTGCACAACCAATAAAGTGGTTTCATATTACCTTTCGGAAGATACTCTAAAAACTGTTACAAGGCAACTGACTAAGAAGTCTAAGCTAGAAGGCACTCTGCTTCATGCAGTGCCATCCTATGCAAGATGGATCGTGAAATTGTAAAGCAGACTAAGGGTGAGCCTGAGAGGTAAATGTTTTTTCCAAGTGTTGAGCAGTAACGTAAAAAAATCTCTTTCAAAAGTGTAAATCAGCTGATCTTCCTTAAGTTGAGATTCATTACTCTGAAAGCCTATCGACCATGATGATCAAGATTTCTGGCTAAGGTTCTCTATCTCCCTGACTTTTCCAACTCAAGGTTGAACTTGAAAAAGACAATTGGAGGAGTGTTGTAACATACATACAGGAGAAATGTCCACTTTTTCCAAGCTAAGGTTTCAATTTGGTATTTGATTTGCCAGAGGTCACATTCCAGCAGGTTTGTCACCCAAATTTAGGACATGCATCATGCCTTCTATGGACATTGTATGATCTAACAGAAAAATCCCTCTCTATTCTTTCTCAACCATACCATCTTAAAGAACTGCTCTGAATTGCTGAGGATAGAGGAATGTTGGCGATGGCATTAGAAGTGGCAGGAGAAGAAACTAGAAAAGAAACAAAGCATAGTATACTCCACTAATGTAATTTCCTTATGATAGCAACAAATTTGGGATCCAATTCACTGTTTCTTGCCATGTTCTACCAGCTGACTGACCTTAATTCAACATAACTTTGAATTATGAAATTTTATGCATAAATGAATTTCCTAGATGTCATATAAACATTAATCATTCCCAGTATTTAAAGTGTTTTTTTTGCTTATGTGAACGACGTTATGTGAACCAATTATTTAGCATTATGAATAAGGAAATAGTAAAAATAAAAAAAGAACCACCCACCACACAGTAGACATATTGCTTAGTATGTTGGAGATGGAAACCTTTTATTTATATATTTTATTAAAAAAAATAAAAACTATTTAAAATCCTCCAGTTAGACTGCATATTATGAAAGCTTTCATGAAATGTTGTACTGTCTTTCTTTGATACAGTATGCAAAGCATTAATACTAGCATTTGATTTTTTTCAAATTTGAACACCTAATACAATTTCAATTTAAAGGATCACTTGCACAAAAAATAAACACATTTGGTATAAAAAGTTTATCACTTTAACACCATTTTTAATGACTATGCCCTGAATGGACCCCAAACATATAAAGATTAGTGGTATTTTTTTTCCTTTAAAGTGTACAAGAGTCTGTTGCTATGTTCCAAGTACTCCAGAGGATATTAGCCCAGTGTGTGTATACAAGAACCATCTTCTTCAGCCTGCTGAATTCTATTTCAACAAGAGAGCAAGCTCTAAAGGCATTTGAAAAAGTCCATTCTCTTGACAGCCTGACTTCTTTTACCACTTATATACATAAATTCCATAACAGTTCTTGAGCACAGAACATGCAGCAGAATGTCAGCTGAATATAAAATGATTCGAAATGTCCTTTTGCTGGAATTATCTGAAGACCAAGTTATCATAGAATGCCCATTGCTTAGAGAAAATGGTCGGAGTACAAATGTCTGCATATGTTTGCCACTGGAACAATCCATGGCTAACTGGAAAAGTATTTATAGCACAGCAGTAGTGCATAAATAATTTAGGTACAATATTAAAACACAGCTAGCAAAATTAAGAAGTCAATATTTTTGACAGCTATATCAATCCTTCTTTGACTAGCTGCAAAGAAGCATTTCCTCCTAATCCACCTCCCAAAAGGAATATGTTAACTGGAGTGAAGATAATGCAGCATTTATTTATGCCTATTGCCTCTTCTTTTCATTGCAGCAGTACACTGAGGGCAGTACCATTTTCCTTTTGGTGCTTCTGTCAATCCAACACAGCCATAATGGAACCACTCTATAGGACACTGTAAGAAACATAAAAGAGAAAACATGATAGTCTGAAACATCGATGGTAAAAAAAAAATGCAATGGATTAATATGGGACAGATTCAGAGACTCATAAATAAAGGAAAAATACCAGATCTCTTTAGGAAGCCAGATAAGTCTCAGATGTTACATTTCTTGGCCATCAATATTACCAGGACAACTACTATGTGCTTATTCAGACAGCTTTGTATGTGTAAAATCATCTTTAAATTCTCAAGAGTTGTATTATTTGTCCCCCAAACCATCAAACAGAATCTAAAAGTTACGTCTAGGGTTTAAAATACTTAGTCACACTTCTAATACATTCACTGAAATCCCAGCGACAACCTGAAGCATTTCTGACAGTACATCCAACTTTTTCCTCAAATGTATTATTATAAGCAGTGAAAAAGAATTGAATACTGATATGCATATATATGTATATATTGTGTTTGTGTGTATTCCACCCCAGGCAATAGTTCTGATTATCTGTTTAATATGGTTCTTAAAAAACTAAAAAATAAATAAATCAATAAGATATTGTTCATAGTTTCAATTAGTTTTCCATACTTACATCTTGATTATCACAGCCCACCATTTCACCGTATGACACCTATGAAGAATCAGTACATATTATTTGAACATTAGATTTTATATGATCAAAAAATACTTCATATCAAAAAGTTAATAGGAGAGATTGAGATGGAAAGTTCCAACTTTTAATATGCTGAAAGAATAGTCATACTATACGCTCACTTTCCTATTATTGGAACTTTTAGATTGGAGAGGACTTCCAAAAATTCCCATTGAAATATCCAAGAATTACTGAACTTTTTTCTTTGATCATTAACATTTTAAATTTGAACTGGCTATACCAGTTTGGGGAAAACATTTATTTTTCCATTACTATCAGCTGCAACATATAAACACAGGTAACTTTCTTTTCACATATTTACTATCTGTAATCTGGTTTATTTATTATTTGTAGAATATTAGCCTTAAATATTAAGTAGAATGTTGTTTTGACTTTTCAAATACAAATCTGAAACAGCCAATTTGTATGGCTGTCTGAATATAGCTGAATATAGCATCAACATTAGATTTTATATATAAAAGCTGTATTTCAAGTTTATTTTTCAACAGAAAATACTTTTAATATCTAATCTGAAATCCAATCAAGGAAGATCTTCATTAAAAGTAAACAAAATAGAGGAAGCAACAGTAATATTAAATACTGATAACATTAAAATAAAAATTGTTTCTCAATCTAGTCATTATTTGAATCAGTCTCTGTAGTACTATCATCTTAGTGATATAATTTTCATTTACTCTAAATAGTATTATTGTTATATTTTAAAATTTTTAAGATTATTTAGTTATTGTAACTGTATACTACTTTCTATAACTGCAAATCTCAAAATGCTGGGAGTCCATAGAATCAGTTATAGAAATATAATCAAAATAAAAAGATTTAAGAATTTTTTTGCAGAAACTAATTGTGAGATTACTCATTCTACATAAATTTATGCCTATATATTTGTAAGCAGTATTTGAGAATCTATTTGTTTATTCAGATTTCCCTTTATGTTATATTTTCTTAGTTTGAACGACTACAGCCAGATTTATTTTTTGTGTTTAATATTTACATAATATAAATCTGCTAAACACTGAAAAGATTTTACATCCAAAGAGATTTTTGGATGTTACTGCATAAAATGATATGAACAGTTCTTTATTAAATTCTACTAATTCTGCATCTCCAAAAATAAAATGAGTAAAAATGAGCTGATTGATGATGAGGATTAGCAGAAAAATTGGATACAGAAGCAGATTTATTTATATTTCTTTGACACTATGCAGACATTTTCAAAGATTTGATTCAAAGATGCACTATATTCTGCATATATCAACAAACTGTTGGTCATCTAGTGTTATAGAATTCATTGTAATTTGGTAATTTTAAATTATGTTATAGTATAAATATTCATAATTTATGATACATAATTACATATTATCACATCTGTCTCCTCTCAGTAAATCTGCCATGATCAATAAACTAGGCAAACTGCCCTGTCAGAAACAATGTTCTTTCTTTGACAGAATATACCTGATTACAAATGCAGTAACGTGGCTCATTTGGATCATAGGTCCAATCAACCTGACTATTAGATTCAGACTCGGGAATGGCTGCTGTTTGCTGGGAGAGTTCTTGGGCTAGTGCAGAGGATGAGGAACATGATGACAAAGAAGAAGATGAAGATGATGAGGACGACTGTTGACTTGAAGATTTGGTATTGTTTCTGGAAAATTAACATAAACAGGTTACTTTCGCCAATCTATTTTTCATGACAAGGGATATTCTGAAAACAACAAAAATTTTAAAAAAACTATGATGATACAATTTTAAAATGATTTCTAAGTTAAGCCAGTATGTACGAATACTGTCCTCTTCACTTACAAAAAGCTTCAATTTTCTGTCTGGGGACTATGCTAACATCTGAATAAAATAATCTACATTTTCTTCATAAGGGGAATGTTGAGGTCCAATTAAGATTGTGGTGGGGGGAATCATTCTTCTTTGAATTTTTCTTCAGGAGTTTTTGTTAAAGAAGGCAATGTATCACAAATGGCATACAATGGAATTTAGAAACTAATTATAATTCATTGAGAATTCTTTTGTTAGAGCCCTTTTCTTTAAATATCAATTTCTTTCAGTATGGGAGAAAACTTCTTGCAGACTCAGAGAATGTATTTTCTTGCCTTCGCTGTAATAATTCATCTTCGTATTGTTAAGTAACAGGGCAAATAACATATTTTAAAAACCTTCAGTAACCATAGCTCTTGAATTATTCCTGAAGGGAAGTCTGAATACGGAACATTACAGAAATAAAAAGGCTTAGAAATTTGATAACTTAATTGCTTCTGCGCCTTAAGGGGATGAGCCGGATTAAGACAGCAAGCTCATACTGCCCCCCCCCCCCCAAAAGGTGAAAATTATTGTAGTGGTTGCACTCCATCTGGTGGCCAAAACGAATAACGGTTCCTATTTTTTTTTACATGAAACTTTGGCATAAAATTAAATTTACAGATCTGGAATCTACCCTCATTATATTTCTATTCAGATCCTAAGAAAGGCGATAGCAGCAGAAGGCACTATAACCTATCACCCGAGAATGGCACGGATTCAGTGCAAAAAGGTGGTTAGCATGCTCAGCTTTTTTACTCTTGCTTTAACTACTTGCTGCTTAATATACATATCCTTTTTTAAGTCTTGGGAAGTTGGAAATTGAAGCTGGAGATTGTCCAGAAAAGCAGCAAAAGAAAAGTTCTTGTTTTGTTATTACTGCTGTTAACAAAGAGAATAAAGGTGGTCTTGGAAAGACTTAACAGAGGGAATACAACTACAAATAGTCCTCGAATTAAAAAAGTTCATTTAGTGGCCATTCGAAGTTCCAATGGCACTGAAAAAAGAACTGATGACTATTTTTCACATGTACCATTGCAGCATCCCCATGGTCACGTGATCAAAATTCAGACACTTGGCAACTGATTCATATTAATGACGATTGCAGTGTCCCGGAGTCACGTGATGTAACCTTCTGACCAGAAAAGTCAATGGGGAAGCTATATTCACTTAACAACCATGTGACTAACTTAACAACTGTGGTGATTTACTTAACAGTAGCAAAAAAGGTAGTATAATGAGGCAAAATTCAATTAACAGATGTTTTGCTTAGCAACAAAAATTCAATTGGATTCAATTGTGATAAATCAAAGACTACCTGTAGTGTCAAAGACTACCTGTAGTGTAAAAGGTTTACAGATAGTCCTTGATTACAGTGGCAACTGGGACTATATTTGCTAAGTGGTGTTGTCGTAAAGAGCAATGTCATATAACTAGATTACTTAGTGATGGCAATCCCAGCAGTTTGGTTGCCAACTGCAGATTAAAGAAGGGTCTGAAGTGATCAGACTGCTAGGCAAGCAGGTGCTAGGCAAAAGCTGTGGCTGCCACCACTGAGTGTGGGTGACCTGGTAGGGACCATGAGTGATATTTCCATGTACTGCCGGAAGGGGTGCTATGGAACACAAGATCCCTGAGATCGCTTAATCCATAACAAGGTTCCTTGGGAGAAAACGTTGCAAGAGCAACTTATAGAAGTTTTCATCTTATAGAAGTTTTCCCTGGCAGTTTCCCCATTGTGCAAATTATTCATTGCAATGTTAATTGCAAGCTGTGCATCTGAGAACATAGACTGTGATCATGTGACTGCAGAGATACTGATGGTGGGAACTCTTGAGAAATGGTTGTGGAATCCTACATGCAGCATTGTTGTAATTTGAACGGTCACTGAACAAGGGGTTGTAACCTGAGGACTCTATGTAGGAATGCTGGACAATAGCGGTAAGGAATTGGGATAGAATTCAGAAGCAATAAATCCTGCATCTTTGTCATACAATTTTGTCTTTCCCAGATAGACACTGAAATCCTCTTTTGAATGTCTCTTACAACAAACAAAGAACCTACAATTTTAATGAACGTACTTGCTTTTTCTACCACTCCGTGAATCTGTGGTTGATGAACTCAATGTCTGTGATAATGTGGATGCCAAAGCAGATGATGTATATCCTGCTGTGTCCCTGGATAATGCAAATTCTCTTGCGAGTTGGAAGTCATTGTTCTTAAAGGCTTCATAGCTTGCCTTTAAGCTCGATGTCCGTCTTCCTTCTTTCATCTAAAAGAAAAACAGCAATATTAATGGCGGGTTTCAAATTTAGCTTTATTTAGAATACATTGAATACAGAAGTGAAACACTTGATTTTCACTGCTTTCCTGCATGAGCAAACCTTGAGCTAATCTGTAATTACATTATGGAACCAGTAAGCTTGTTTAGTGTAAAATCATTTAATGAGTACCTTACTTTCTTCCCTAAAAAAATACTATAGGTGAGGTTTGAGTTTCAAAATATTGCAAGAAAATTATTGGTATTTTCCTCTGGCTTGTCTCAAGCACATGTAGATAAAATTAAGGAGAATTACAGGTTTGCAAGTTTAATCTAGTGGGAAAAGGTTTCAGAATGTCCCATATAAATATCTCCTTTCCTGTGAAACCTACATCCATGAAATGTTAACCAATAGATATGACATCTTTGAAAACAATTGTTTTGAAGTGCCAATAACAAATCTAATGAAATAAAAGATGCTCTAACAACCTGTTTGGGGCAGGTATTTTAAAACATGCTTTGAATTCCTTACCTGTGCTGTGGCTTGCACTGCCTGAGCTGCTGCCATGGTGATAGCACCAGCTCCAGCTCCTGAAGATAATGAGCCCAGGTTATACGATGCCAATGGCTGAGAAGAATTTGCATTATATGCACTGTTGGATGAGGATGATGAATTACTGTTTCGACACCCTTGATGAATAAAGGGAACATATTTATATAGTCTAAAATGAGAACTAAAAAAATAAATGTCAGAGAACTGGAAATCAACTGTGTATGAAGGAAAAGTTAGACAGTGTGCTAATTAAGAAAGGAAAATATAGATTTAATGATGTGGAAAGATTTTGGTGCTGTATCAGTTTCTCTGTACTGTTTGCTCTCTCGCCCAAAGACTAAAATGTAACGAAGTTATGGAAGAAATGAATTCTTTATTTCATGCTTTAATAAACCATTTGATATGATTAAAAAAGGAGTGTTTTGGGAATTCAAATTTAAATGTAGGGTGATTTTTAAAATACAATGGTATGGCAAATACTACAATACTCAACATTGCATGTTTTGAAAATCAAATTATCAGCAATAAAATATTAACATTTTTCACTACTTAGTTCAACTATATGCTATCACAAATAAAATGACACACACCTATATTGAGATGCAACATGAATATTATTAGGAAAATGCAGAAATTTGCAAAATTTTACTTGGCTCTGAATCACTTCTCATGCACTTTTAAGTGTATGTAATTTAAAATTATGCAATGGTAAGTAAAATACATACCACTCAGAAAACTGAAAATGTTTACTGCCTTAAAAATATTTGCAGCCATAAGTAAATAAGCAGTTTGGCCTATGACAAAGCATCTTTTCCCAAACTTGTCTTCTAACTATAGGGAAAGTCTGTTTTTTTGTTTATTTTGCTGTTAAAAAATACCATCAGAAACATGTCCCTGACAAATTGTAAGTATACAAAATGGAAACAGGGTAACAAATTTCTGCCTAATCTTCAAAGACTAATTCTCTTTCCTGGAAAGATAGTAATAGTGATGTCACAAATGAGTTAACACATATGCAAGGCTAAGTTGGAAATGGAAAAAATGAGACATTGAACAAAGAATGTAGAGAAAAAGAAGGAAGGAAATAAATAGCAGGAATAACTGTGTGAAAAGAGGTTGTAAATCATGAGCTATATGTTATTCCTGGTGTCAACAAGATCTTTCTAGATGTGATAAGACCATTTTCTTAGCTACATTCCTCCGCCCATTTCTTCAGAAACAGATAGAGGAAACATGTTGCATTGAATCAAATAAAATATTAAAAGACTTAGATCACAAATATACTGTTACCCTTGTTAGTGATAGGGTGCTGCAACCTTCTGCTCAATCTGGTTGCTATCTGCTCAGGACTAAGTATTTAAAACTGTGCATTGGCTATTTATATGCTTCTGGGGAAAATTCAAGGCATTGGCAGCCCTTCATGGTTTAGGACCTGGTTGTTTATGGGTCCATTGTTTTCCTGAACGTTTCTATCTGTCCCATGTAGTCTGGCAGAAGAACCTTTAAGGTCTCATCTGCTTACAAGTATCAGTCAGGGGGTGTCAGGAGGAACCTTTTATGTTCTGGTGCTCACCCTCTTGAATATTATCTCTCCAGAGATGAGTTTGGCTCTGTTCCTGTTGGCCTTCCAATGCCTAGAAGACTTGCCTCTATTGAGCCTGGGACCCAGAATGTGTGATGAAGACATCTCCTGATTCTGCTGAATTATTGACTTCTGATTTTTAATTTTTCCCTGATATCTGTTTTATGTATTTTTATATGTTTTATCTTTTTTAATATTGCTAGCTATCCAAACTCATGTTTTTGAGATGGGTGATCATATAAAACTAATAAATACATTAACTCTCTCTGAATTGAAAAGCATGGCTTAAAGAAAAAGAGTTAAGTATAAAGAAAAAAATGCATTACTCATTTTTTATTGGGCATAATCCTAGCAGGGAGCTAACCAGAAATCAATGGCACTTTGATTCTGTTTAGTCTATTTCCCCCTTGTTTTGTTAAAGCTGTTTTTAATTTTTGGACTACTTCTGCACTTATAGCTTATAAGTTCTGTCATACAGCTTTTAAAAGCAAATGCTGCGGCAACCACTTTTAAATGAAAATTGTATCTGCTTTTTTCCTCAAACAACACTGTTTCTGAATATAGGATCAAAAATGGTTCAGTTTGCTTAGATTTTCACTTAAGTTTATAACAGAAATTACCTTGTGCATTTTCTTTAGAGGCATCTGAAGTGAGAGTTGACAGAAGAGCTTCAGATTTAAACTTCTTTTCAGGTACGTGGTCTGCTGCTGCATGATGAGAGGAGGGATTGTGTTTCCTTTCTGTATAAAGAATTTAAAAAATCTGTCAGTTCAAAAGTCTAAACTGAGGCGTTGAAATGAAAATGACATACTTCTAAAAACATACAAAGCTTAGCCTTATCAAGCCGTTTTTATCAATTTAGAGCCACTGAATGTATTCAAGCATTTGTGCAAATTCCAATGGCAGCTTTAGGAGACAGCCGGCTTTTCATATAGATAATCCTATATTAGTTTTACATTCATACTAAATCACATTAAAGGCAAAATATTCAACTTACTTTCTACTGGAGTGTGAGAATGTGCGTGATGATTATTCAATGGTTGTGAGGGTGTATCCAGTTCCAAAGAACCTGTCAGGATAATAAATACTTCTTTTAATTCCAAATATGGTTTTGACAAAATACTGTAAATATGGCAAAAAGCATCCTGACACCATGGATTGTTTACTTATCTTTTTCATTCTACTACATTTTTATCTTGTAGAACTAGAACATTCCTACCTCAAAACCTCAAAACTATGTAATTAAAACTTTACAGGGTAAATAAACCTCTTAAAATAAATAATTTCTACTATTTCCATTCTATTTTTTCAAAATATAAAACAGATTCAAGGATTTTCATGCTTTATCATGCCTATCATTCTTTTACTGAATCAAATCTAAATTCTAATCTAATTCACATGTAAAATCAATGCAAATCGCAATGTTACTTTAAATTCTTAATTTCAGATCCAATCATACCACCTTTGAACTGGATCATGGATGCTTTGCACACTATTAAATGCCTGGTACCATTAAACTAGAATTTTATCATCATACAATATTATATACACTAGCATAATTCTAAAAGATTATCACACATACTTACGTCTTTCCAGTATTTCGGTAATACCAGCATTATCAGCTTCAAGTTCCATTTTAAATTTAGCTAACTCCTGGTCCAATTTTCTTAAATGACGGTCTACCTAATTTAATAACAGATTTTTAGAACTGGCAGCTTATTTTCAAGCAGCATTATCATTTCAGACCTTTGGAAGGGTATTAAGAAAATGAAAAATTGCCATATAAAACATCCTTAACATAAAAGTATTCATACACTTACATGAAATACATTTATTCATTCATTACATTTATTCAATTCTCTCAATAGATCTCTCAACTGTTTTAAATACTGTATCAAAATCATGTTTCACCATGGAGAGGATATTGTAATGGAAATAATACTTCTGTTTATACCCAGATGACAAATTCCACAAAATAGCAATAAGGTATCTGCTTCACCACTTTCCATTTATATTTTGGTTCCATTTCATCTCCCTGTTCTGTCTTGTTTCCCTGCACTCATATTTTTCATTGTTTGCCATTATATGAGGTCATCTGTCAACTGACAAATTGGACTATATTGAAATATGGGTGACAATCTTACCTTTGTGACCTATAGTTCAGGATGTATCATGCAAACTAAGACAACTGAGCTGAAAAACCGGCTAAATTAATACAAATTTTAAGCCTCTATATACCCTCTCAGATTTCAATTAACAACTGATAAAGGCTAGCATGAAACTAAATGGGTCTTTCTTCTTAGAAAATAAGCTATAAGTCAGGCCACGCAAACCATATAGTCAGCAAGGAAGCTAACACAAAAACTGCCACAAATTTGGTTGTAAAACAAGTGGTACAAATCCAGGCAAGAGCTCTGGGATGATCAAAAATTAGGGCAGATCTGCTGCATGTATTAATGAAAATATATTTATTTCTATTTTTATACATTTACATTTATGTAAAATGTTGAAAGAAAGTGTCAACTGAAGACCACCATATAAATCAATTCAAAATTTTCTATTTTACTTACTAAATCATAAATTTGATTAGCCAACTGTACTTTTTCATCTGCATCTTCTAGCGCTTTGTAGTAATCCTGCATCAGAAATATTACGTAAGCAAATTGGTCACAAATATTATTTAGTAACACATTAATAATTACTAAGTGAACTAGGGCAAAATTATCTATCAATGCATAATTACACTATATTAATATATTAAAATAAAGCATATTTTAAGATAGATTAATATGTGTGGACTACTGCAATTTCCTCTATATGGAGATTCCGTGAAGAACACACAGAAAGTTCAACTGGAACAGCTTTCAGAAACTCAGATGGGTGTATCTAGATTTGTCCATCTGAAAGTGTTACTGTAAGCGTTACTACATTGGCTGTTTGCTTCCAGACACAAATCAAGTTGTTGGGAGACATACTAGGACTCAGGACAGGTAATCTTTAGACTGTCTGGGCTGAGACTGCCCTTCCAGTAAAAGCTGGAAGAAAATGCTTCAAAGCTTTTCAGTAATTGTGTAACACTGCCACCACCACCACAACCCTTGAAAAGCTTGAACTTTGATATCTGGAATACCTCCTCCTTTTGGGCTTTTAAAAAATCTTTAAAGGCCCAGCTCTTAAGCAAAGGATTTGAAAACAATGAAGATTGATTCCATAGGTGATGCTATTAGGCAATGTTCTAATTATTAATGCTCATGTTATCTGTTCAAAGAAGTTTTGAATTAGCAACATACAAGCTGTGGTAAATAAGTGAATATAAATATATTTCTGGAACCATGATTTAACAAATATTCAGAGTTATGAGAAGGTTCAAGGAAAGATAATCAAGGAACTTGAAATGAAATGAAGTCTTATAATAGAGATATAAGAATCTGAATGTATTTAGTTTTAGAAAACACTACTGTATTCTATGATGGAATTGTTCAAATATTTCTATACACAACTTCCATTTAGCAGGATATATGATAACAGATTTAAATTTCAGGAAGGCAAACCCCAGTTGAAAGGTAGATAAAACTTCCTAACAAGATTGGTACTTTAATAATGGAACCCACTATCCATGAGTATGATAGAATATTCTTCAATGTATATATTCAAAGCACAGTTTAAATAGTTACTATTTGTCTGAGACACTTAACTTAGGTTCTGGAATTGAGTTGAATGTATAAATGTTTATAATTCTATAATCAGTGAAAAAAATGTTATTGAAGTAACCAAGACCTTTGATTTAATTTGTTCCCTTGGTATTTATTCATGTTACTGAATCAAATAGGTATCAAATCAAATTGGAAGATTCGATGAAGTTTAAATTGTTCCATCTCTTTCCACTATTTTCAAGCATGGAAGATACTGTGTGCCCTTGAATTTGTGAAATTAAAATGAAAGCCAATATCTATATTGAAAACACATTGCATTTAAAAAATCTATCAATACCACTTGTTTGTAAATAGGATAGGTCATATAAAAATTGTATAGGTGTAGAAAATACAGCAACACTGAAATATTCTACAATATTTTGAAATATGTGAAATAAGTTGTTCTAGACATTCCAGGAACATTTCAAGCACAAAATAGAACTAATTTCCAGCTATGTGTGAAGATTTTGTTATATCTAAACTCAGAAGTAATTTAAAACAAATTCAAGGATCTACTTTGCAATTTTGTTGTAAGAAGGCATTTGCCTTATTCTTACCTTTTTAATTGAAGTCATTTGTTCTTCTCTCCATTCCTGTTTGTTTTTCTTTGCATTCATAAAAAATTCATTTACTCTTTGCTCCAGTTGATCCATTGCATCTTAAACACAGAAAACATTCTATATGTTCATTTCTCTAGGTAAATATGTAATAGTTTGAAATAGGATAACACTAGTAAACAAATATTTTAAGACATTAAGAAAATGACTGGTCATAAGACATAATTTAATTTGTCCACAGAGGTTTGTCTGATTTGTATCCCAGGAGCTCAGGACAGCTAGGAGACTCTTTCCTCATTTTTAATGCACATCAAAAAGATAAGAAAAGTTGATTTGAGAACATGACTTGTCCAAAATTCACAAGTGCATTTCCATGCTGAGGATAGGCTTGAATATGAGTTTCCTTGCTCTAATTTGACATTTTAACTGCTAAACCACTGGCAGTACTTTAACATTATGAGAGACACATGACAATATCTTAACAATATTTTTGTAAAAGTAAGTCTTCCTAACTCCAGTGAAATTCCAAAATAAGGAGATATAAGATTACAATATTAGCTGAGCGAAGTACTACAAATGAATTAAGTTTACTTCCATATTTAAGTTTGTCACATTACATTTGTCATAAAAGCTGTAGCAAAGAAAAGTTTTAAAAATCCTAACTTCTGAACTGTCTATATACAGCAGAGCTAGGGTATTTCAGATGTCACTATGCTGTAACCCCTAGCACCCAGAATGAATAAGGCCAATGGTATTGTTGGACAGTACTATAGTAAGAGCCCGTCTGGTCCAGTGGTTAAGGCACAAGGCTAGAAACCAGAAGAATAACTTCTAGCCCTGCCTTAGACACAAGTCAGTTGGATGACTGTGGGCCAGTCATTCTCTCTTAGCCAGCAAAATCAGGCTCAGGCAACAAGTTGATCGGTCAATTCCTGTCACAACCAATGGATCAAAATTTGATCCAAAAAACCCTAACACCAGGCAGAGGGAAAAAATGTTGGATAGTACTTCTTCTTTTGGTATCATATCCATCATCGGACATTGGCGATCATGTTAGCGATCCTATTTTTATCAACAGCCGGATGAAAAAGTGCTGCTGAGTTTTGTCCAAACCAATTGGACAAACTACTGAAATCAATTGCTATTGAGAATGCATAAATATATCCGAGAATGTATTTAAGCAATTAAATTCAAATGCACCATAAACAATGAGCAAGTCTCAATTACACCTATGTTTCCAAGATGGTTGATTTAATCATGGTTCAGTTAGGGTGAGTTGCATAATATACTAAATCATAAATTAACCACTTTGATTGAGTCAAAGGGTATCTGCTAAGAGTAATGTAGTTGGCTTTTTATGGCTTACTGTGAATCTTCCAACAAATAGACGAAAATAGGGAAAGTGTGAATAATATCAAGATAATAAAATTGAAATATTTAGGACAAATGATGAGCAACAAGAAATGCCAAATACTTCATACACAGCAGAAGATTCAAAGGAAATTTAGAGCTGGAAGTGGTGTACATTCAGGCTGAAACAAATCTACATAAATTATTGGGGGAAAGTACTGTTTTGGACAGTATTATGAAGTGTCACTGTTCCAACAGAAGACATCAGAAATAAATGTTGCATATACTGTACAGTATATATCAACAACGTACAGAAAAATCTTTTGTGAGTTCTGCTTATTTACTGTGTTTATTATGCATAAGGTTGATCATAGCTTTTATTTTACAGATGATTCTGTATAGTGTTAACACCTGGATGGGAAGATCCATGTTCAAGTCCATCCTCTGCCACAGAAACTCTCAAAGAACAACTTAACTCAGAGGGTTATGGGGAGAAATGGGAGAAAGCACTATGTACATAACTATATACATGTATATGTACATATGTAATTATATATATGTATGTATATATGTGTATATATATTGTTATGTACATACTGCATATGTATATAACATAGCTATGTGTATTATATATATATATTTTCCCACAACTGTCACATTATCTAAGACTTTATTACTATTATTTTTCTCTTCCTTCCTAGTACCTATCTCTTCCCACTTATGACTATAACCATGTGGCTTATATATGGTATCTTTACAATTATATTGTTTTATTTTTTTCCTAGTATTTGATTGCTTATTAGTAACCTATGACTATCACTAAGTTTTGTATCTTATGATTGATGAATGTATTCCATTTTATTTTTCTTTATGTACACTGAGAGCCTATGCACCAAAGACAAATTCGTTGTGTGTCCAATCACACTTGGCCAATAAAGAATTCAGTTATGTATCTTGCTGAGCTCTCGAAGTCAGGCGAGAAATACATGTAAAGCAAACGTATTTCTTAATCCTTATCCATTTCCTACACTTCCAGCTTATTTTCATCTCCCTACTAGTGAACTTATGTTTCATGTTGCTGCAAAGGCGCTTACGGTGCAGGTACAGTTTGCCTAATGTTACGTTTCTGAGGAATTCAACGCTGGTGCGGGCAGCACCTTAAGAAGCCCGTGTCATCTTTCCTTCGACAAGTGCTTCACGCAGGGCTGCGAGGTAGCTCTTCCCACCCTTCCCTCTGGAAGCCCGCCTCAGCGGCTGGCTACTCGCCGGGCTGCGCGCGAAGCCGCGCCAGGGAGGCGGTCGGTGGGCGGGGCTGACTCACGTACTCTGCACCTGCAGGTCCATCTCGCGCATCTCGGTGAACCTGTCGCGGAGATCCATGGGAAGTTGTTCGATCACTGCAGGGAGGGAGGGAGGGAGGGAGAAGGAGTGAGTCAGTTAGATGCAACAGCCGCCTTGAAAGAGGGAGGAAGGTGGGCGGAGCCTACGCTGCGCTCTCGCCGTTCCCCCTCCCCTCGGGCCTCTTGCCCCCCGCCGCGCTCCCACTGCAGAGACTCACTCTCGAGGTAGTCCTCCAAGTACAGCATGGTGGCGGCGGCGGCGGCGAGGCACGAGCCCGGGCGGCTCCGTTGTTTCAACGACGAGCGAGGGGGGGGCCTGGGTGGGGTGAAAGGGAAAAAAAAAACACCGCCTCGTCCCTTCCAATATGGCGCCCGCACCGCCAACACCACCAGAGCTCGACTCAGCGAAAACAACATTGGCGGCTGACGGCGCTCGCTTCGGCCGCCGCGCGATTGGCTCCTGGAGAAGGTGACGTATGTTCGCGGTTCACAGGTTCCCGCTGCTTCCTGGGAACTGTAGTTGTTTGAGCACAGGCAGCATGGACAGGAGGACTCAAAAACTACACATCCCAGAAGCCGTCGATTTTGACGCAGGAGGAACAGGAGGATGCTGTAAGGACGCGGGGAAGTTGGAATTGTCCCTCGATGGCTTAATTACTGACGGCGTTGCTATCCGTGTTTACGTAGACTCGGTGAATTCGAGCTAGTTCGGACGAGCCGAACCACAAATTCATGTAGTTAAAATGCCACTTCTAGGTTAAGGAACATGTTTCAAAAATATAATTTATAATAATTTATTTCCTCCCTTTATAGTTTAATATTAAAGCATATGGCTACGGGAAATTATCCACAATGTTGCCCTTGCTTAGGGCAACTATGCATAGTTCTTTATTAATTGTTTTTCTAAATTAAGTAGCGGGGTGTGTGAGTGAAGAAAAAAAAGAGTTTTGCAAAAGTAAATTACAAGGGGTCATTTTTACAGGAGTGGTTTCTGCTAGACCAGGGGTCTCCATCCTGGTCAACTTTAAGACTTGTGGACTTCAACTCCCAGAAATCCACTGGCTGAGAAGCTGGCTGAGGACTTCTGGGAGCTGGAGTCCACAACTCTTAAAGTTGCCAAGGTTTGAGACCCCTGTGCTAGACTCACCCCACTTACATAATTGTAAACAGCATTTGAGAAGTGACCTCACCCCCCACCCACCCCCATCTTGTGCTAAATTGTCCACCAACAATTCTTTTTGCTTGGGGAGAAAATGAATGGGATGCTGAATGGAGAATATCCACATTGTCCTGTATTGCAACTGTGGAAAAGAAGGAGCTCAGAGCAAAACAGTGATATTTGACAAGAAGGTGGAAATCTCAAAATCCTAGAGGCAAGATTAAGTAGCAAGTCCTGCTGCTGGGAAATCGTCTGCTGGAAATTTAGAGTAAACCACTGGCTGTCCAATAAAGGTTTCATCTGGCATAGGAGCCAAGGTGAGGGTTCATTAACTTGGCTTCTCAAGTCCCATGGAAATATAACAATGTTATGGAGGATGATGCTCATTTTATTTTTCTTACTAAATTAGGTAATAAAACCTCAAGATACAAGGGTTGTATCTTCAAGATACAAGATAGTTGTGTGCTTCACAAAGGAAGTCTTACTACATAGCCATTTAACCTGCACCATGCACACCCACACTTTCATTAAGGAAGAGTTAAAGTTTCTTAGCTGGCTCACTGTTGTTTTCTTATTTTCTCCTAGCTATTCCACACAGGTGGTCTTTGCCATATTTTTCATCCATGATGAAAATATTCTAGAGAATCTCTATGTATAAATTATAAGAGAAATAAACATAAATGGTCCCTTAAGCCTTTATAGCAATAGTCCAATAATTCCTAAAAGGGCAACAAGAAATACTGGATCTTCTCTAGAATCAGGGGGAGTTTAGTCATGGAGGAGATCCGACTTGTCATTTGTTCCCCTTTATTTTAATTTAACTAAACAAGCACCGTTATGATTCTCCTTCATTTAATATGCAGTAGGCTACTTCTGCCAACCTAGCAGTTTGAAAGCATGTAAAAATGCAAATAGAAAAATAGGAACCACCCTTGGTGGGAAGGTAACAGCGTTCCGTGTGCCTTTGGCATTTAGTCATGCCGGCCACATAATCATGGAGACGTCTTCAGACAGGCTTTGCAATTGAAATGAGCACCGCCCCCTAGAGTCGGAACGACTAGCACATCTGTGGGAGGGGAACTTTTACCTTTACCTTTAGCTAGCCTACTGGATCAATTTATTACAGTAGTAGATTTTGAAACCACATGTTCTTATTCAGTTTCCTCTATCTTTAAGTAAATATTTCAAAATAAAACAACACTTAAAAAATGTCATGGTTTTACAAAGTTAATGTAACTGTTCATTTTTATTCTTTTCAATTTTAAAAAAAAGTCTCTTCAAGATAAATATTTTTAACTCGGCTATTTTCTTTTGTGTGTCTGGCTTTATGCTGGCTGAAACAATATCTCTGGCTGCCTTATAAAGATGAGAGTTCATAAACATTCAAAAACAAGATTACTATTAGACTATTTTCATGCAAGATAAAATTCTTATGTACCTCTCTTATTGTGAACAGCACATTGTCTTCTGCACAGATGTACTGTCATCAGTGGTGGGTTTCAATTTATTTTACTACCGGTTCACTCGTGTGTGCTCGTGAGCTTGTGCGACACTTCTGCAGATGTGCAGAAACATCCGGGAGGGTGGGCGGAGCCTCCCGCCACCGCCATTACTGGTTCGCCCAATCCAGGGCAAACCGGCAGAAACCCACTGGCACGCTGTGGTCAATCTTGATTTCCCAGGCTCTCAATATGCAGTCCAATAAGAAAACATGAAGTTATGTGTGTTACAAATTGTAATACACATTAATACACATTAAATTATTAATGTTTTGTCTGATGTGAAGATAGTAATATTAAAAATACATTATGAGCTTGTAGCTTCTGCTTCTCACTAACTACACATGGGAAATAACTAAGAAAAGAGGGTTGTTATCCTAAACCAAACATTATTTTTAAACAAGCCCCTGTGTTTTGTGATATACTTCTCAGGACTAAATTAAAATAAAATATATGATCTAAAGGAGAGTGGCAAAAGTAGAAAGGAAATCCTAGAGTACATATCTGTTTCTACATTATTTAATTTCTGTTTCTGTTAAAACCAGCAATTTAGAGTTACCTCTGGCCAGCTACCAAACACTAGAGCAAAAGAAAACAATTTTCACCAAGCACTGATAGATTCCATTCCATTCCTGAGTGTCCTTGAGTACTGTTTTAAGGCAGCTACCTGCAAGGTGATGCTATTTTCATTTATTTTGTACTATTGCTGCCCCAGTTTCCACTCATAATTAGTATGTCTTCTTTTCAAAGACATTTTGAAGGCAGAGCTGTATCCAGATCCTGAAAGCTCACTATTGTGAAATATATATTGGCCCTGCTATGAGATAGGATCAAGTCATGAAGTTGGAAATTATTCATTAAAATACAATACAAGATATGAGATCATGAGCTCGCTGCATAAACTACTGTACCAGATTAGTGGCAGTGTTAAACAAAGAACATCATACAAAGGAGTGGTTGAAGAATGAAGCTAAATTGCTTAGAATGAAATACATGTTCTTTCTGATGCACTATATTTTGTAGGGCTATTTCTGAAAATGAATGTGTGGCTTCAAATAATTTAAAGAATGAGAGGATAGAAAAACCATTTGCCTTTGGGTCTGAATTCCTTTTGTCTGACTGAAGCAGTTATTCATTAATTTCTATGTGAAAAATCATCTGCTATTGAATCTGTTCAAATTACTTGCAGTTTTCAGTAGTTTGTTATAAGCTACAAGACATCACTGTTTATAAATTAGCCAGTAAGGCTGGAAATTTTAATGATGGCTGAGCAAGTATTATCTGAGAAACTTAAGCATATCCTAGACAATGGTTCCCATACTTTTTTTTTTAACAAATCAGAATATTAGTGTTATCTCACATATAATATGCAGGTAGTCTTCAACTTACAACCAATTGCTTAACAGGAAAAAAAGACCATTCAGGAAAATGGATTTAGACTTACATTTGCTTAAAGCTATTTGAAAAATTAAGTCTGACTTACGACCACAACAACGTATGACCAGAATTCCGGTCGTAACTGTGATTATAAGTTGAGGACTACCTGTGGTACCTAGGTTATGACCCATTCCAACCAATATATAGACATTAAAGCTTTACTGAGTAATCATTTATCTGAGAAAACATATACAATTGGGTTGCTATTTATAAAGATTATCAGTTTAACTTTCCCCCCTTCAAGGGGGCTTCAAGGAAAACAAGTTAGAAATGGTTATCTATTGGCCTGATCATCACTGGATTTGAAATTGTAGCTTTTTAGACATGGGAGAAAATAATGCTTTGAATGATCAGAACACTTTTTCAAGATCATTACTAGACTTTATGAAAAGATCCATCCAATTTCCATGATAATAAAGTTGCTTTATATGCACCTTCTATACTTATAATGCATACCATTCAATAAATTCTGTACACTGTATAATTTGCCCAATCTCACATAAACTATACAACAGTTTCCAAATATAAAGTATTTCTTATTTTGGGGAATATTTATTTATTTGTTACATTTATTTGCTGCCTATCTTGCTGTGGGGCTACTATAGGCAGCTTACACAATAAAAACAGAGAAATGAAAAGAAGTGTAAACATAATAGTAGCAAAGTAATGGAACAATAGAATAAATTCTGGGAAGAAATATCCATGTGGTTCAGTTTCAAGATGGGAAAAGACACTGGAAACATGGAGGCTGATTGGAAAGATGATTTATTGATGAAATAGAATCACATAGGTTTGTGGTCCTGGGCAGCTGACAAAATGGAGTTTAGAGAGGTTTTTTTTTTTATGTCATCTTTGAGCTTTGCACTTGAGCTTCCTGTTCCTGTGCAAGATCATGTATTTTGTTGGCTGTTGTCAGATTCCTATGGGGTTATGTAGTGGTCATAGCTGGCTCTATAGGCAAAAGAGGAAATGCAAATCCTAGATGTTGGTGTGTCCTCCCAGGTTTGGTTGAAGTTTGGACTGTTCTGGGATGGTGCAATGATGGGCCTTGTGTTTTGGAAGGGTGTTGGGCAATTCCTATTGTGGCTTAATGGCTTTCGTCCTGTTTGGATCTTGAGTGAGGACTAATGCTACCATTCTGCCGTTGTTCAGATTTTGCTGCAGGGAGTTTCAAAATATCCTGTCTTGAATGGATTAACAAATATGCATTTCTAAAAGCTGCTTCCTCAGTTTTTGCTTGGGGGCAGGGAAATGGGGCTGATTTCTGAACAGGCTGGGACAATCTTTCTTAATGGGCACAAAACATTTGCTGGGGGTTATTAAGAAAAACTGAGTCTGCTTCCTGCCTCTAAAAAATATGTTTCTCTATTTCTTATTTAGGGAAATATAATATTCTGCCTTTTTAAATTATTCCTCAAAATACTTCATTCTTCTAGGAGGGTGGGTGCTGAGTTTCAACAAAACAATTTAAAATGAGAATAAAAGATATGTAAGTCACTTTGGTGTCATATTGAAAGAATGACACTCACATGATTATTAGAGCTTTGTAGTTTTGCTGGTGAAGCCGCAGTCTACTTGCCCATTCTGCCATAAAAATAACTTAAAATTGCAAGAATTTTCAAAAACCATTTTGGAATGTTTTGTAAAAGTTTCAACCTCCAAAAAAAGGGCTAAAAATCCCTCTGCATACATGTCTATTTTAAACTAGGGGATAATTTGACAAGTAGGATGTAAATACACATTCAGCACAAGTTTAAAATAAATTATTGATAACACATAGTATATTGTATTACATATATAATTTCATTATTAATTTATACTTTAGTTTTCACATTATATACTCCAATAGAGAAGCCAATGTGTGTAATACCAATAGCAAAATACAACCATGTGTAAAAGCATTCAATAGTTTAAAATATCAGTAAGGTAGGGTAACATTTAAACAAAAATTTGAAATTACAGTAGCCAATCAGTATTTGATACAACACAGCTTTATATGATTCTCCCAATATAGGCTGCAATGTAAGTATTTATGGATTTCTTAAAATCTAGCAATGGGCTTGTCATGTTTTCCAGAAGAGGGTATTCAGATACAACCACGGAACATTTTCTGGTTTTTGTGCTTATCCAGACAGCTCAAACTGGTTAATATAAAACAACATTTATATTAAGTCAAGGTGTTACTTTTAGTTTTTAGCCTCTTGCAATGTACAAGTTATAAATACTTTTGTATTAACACAACAACAACACTTAGACTTATATACCGCTTCACAGTGCTAAGAGCCAAGGTGGCGCAGTGGTTAAATGCAGCACTGCAGGCTACTGCTAGATCAGCAGTTCAGCGGTTCAAATCTCACCGGCTCAGGGTTGACTCAGCCTTCCATCCTTTCGAGGTGGGTAAAATGAGGACCCAGATTGTTGGGGGCAATATGCTGACTCTCTGTAAACCGCTTAGAGAGGGCTGAAAGCCCTATGAAGCGGTATATAAGTCTACTGCTATTGCTATTGCTATTGCTTTACAGCCCCCTCTACGCAGTTTACAGAGTCAGCATATTGCCCCCAGCAGTCTGGGTCTTCTAGCTCAAACAGTTAGAAGGTAACATAAAAAGCATGTATAATGCTAGATAATACACAAATCTCTTACAGGTTTTCAGGAGCTCCTTAATAAAGACAGCAGGGACGACCAAATGGGTGGGCAATTTGTCAACAGTACCTAAGACTAGCTTCTGTTCCAGGCACTCTCCTCTAATAACAACCTTACAAGTTTTATCACAATCTGGCGCCATGACTTCATGGCCAGAGGACTGCAAGACTTGACCTTGACTGGTGGCACATGACCCTGGATCGGAATTGAAAGTCTGAGACTTTCATAGCAGGAAAAGCTTTGAAGCTATGTGAAGATTCCTCCCCTGCCCCCCCCCTCTGCTCCTTTGCTCAGAAAGCAAATGTGGAAGATAAGCAGCCTAGCTCAGAATGAGCTCTAAACTTGTAGACTTTTCTTCTTAAGATGAAGGAAAAGCAAAATAAGTCCTAACGCCTTGAAATAACAAAGGTTCTTCTGTGTTGCCACTACATAGAAGTGTGTGTCTTTTTGCTATCGTATCTTCCAGGCTCTTTACCTCCTTAGTAAAGTGCATTTAAATTGTTCATCTCCAAGTACATTGAGACTGAAAGTTAATATATCATCATAATTACATGTTTTAGTGCTTCACTTCTAGAGATGAAATATTACTGTATTTCTGATGTTTAATAAGCAATATAGAATTTGTGCCATATTTGTGTGTTGCCACATTGAACCACTATAGTTCAGTGTTTGTTAAAGTGTGGTTAAAGATAGGGGATTCCCAAGAAATTATCAGCAGGTCAGGGAAATCAAAATTATTTGTCAGTTTATGTCGAAAAATAATACTATATTAAAATCTTAGCAAATAATTATGAAAATAATAGCAAGTGCATCAATTTTAATTTTGAATACTTAAAATAAATAATTGTAACCCATAAACACAAAAGTTTTTTGCGATCCTCTAATATTTTTAAAAGCATGAAGGGGTTCTGATAGAAAAAAGAAGTTTAAGAAATGTTGCTGTAGTTAATATAGAGCATTTGCTTTTATTCTTTGGGTTTATATATTCACTTTTATTCAGGAATTGTACGTAGCAGTCCATCTTTCCATTTTTCCTGACAATAAAGAAGTTGTGTAATAACATTTAGCAGCTGTCCTTAATGTCCACCAAAATATCAACATTAAAAGTTTCAATTAGCAATAATCATGTTTCGGATAAACCTCATTGGTTACAATACTGCCACTGCGCAAAGCTACATTAAAATATATCTAAATTCCTAAAGCCTTGCTAATCTTGTCAACTGTCATAGAAAATAACTTAGAGCATGCAATTGCACCATTGTTTCCTTAATGGTAATGATACAAGTGGCTAACTTTTCTGTTTTGTTACTATTGTCTTCATAACTGAAATTGAAATGGACTAATCTAAACCTTGAAGTATTCCAAAAAGCAATATATTTGAAAATGTCAGTGCTATTTCATCTATACACAAATCTTCAATTTCAGGTGCCCAAATTATATTTCATACATTTTTTTATTTGTAAAAGTACTCGTTGAAGTTTGAAAAACAATATCTAGACAATAGCACAGTGTTTGAACATTATGTGTATCTATCGTATAAGTAGAACATAAAATAGGTGCAGATGGTTTAGATTAATTATTTAATGCATTTTTTTGTGCTGCATTTTATCTTGGGCACTGCCTTGAAGGAATATTTGGTTCTTTAGGATATAATAAATTTTAAATGGATAAAATAATGCAGAGCTTTCAAACTACCAATCTAGATTCCTACTCTTCCTGTTGAGCACTACTGTGTGTTTTTATTTTGAAAGCCACCTAACATTGTTTATGATGTGACAAAAGGTAAAATGTAAAGGTGGCTTTCTTGTGACTTCTCTGAATATATCTATAAAATTACTTTGGCAACAATATGGAAATAGTTTACACCTCCCTATATAGCCAGAAAATTCTGCAATTTTTTAGTAATCTCCCATCTAAATACTAACCACACAGTCATATTGGTAGGACAAAGATCTATTAAAGAGAAAAATCCATGACTAAGCACAAGGCATTGAGTATAGCTGATAAGTATGGATCTTGCAATTGGTAGCCATTTATCAAAATATTTATTGTTACTATTGTACATTCTGTTTATGAAATTAAATTATTCTATGCTTATGTTTTATTCTATAATAAACTTGTTACATTAACAAAACATGTGGATGTGTTCTTATTCTGCTTCTGCTAAAGATGGGGAGCATTAAAGTCATATTTTTTTGCAATTGAATATGCAATCAGCGATATTTCTGCTTCTGATATTACACCTGCAATACCATTCAAACTTGATTTTTTAAGGGCTAGAAATTGTACTTCTAAGAAGATGAGCAATTCACTAGAATTCAAGGTCATTGCTGCTCAAGGCCTACTTGAATGATTTATTCATTAGGGCACCCCCCCCCCCCCAAAAAAAAGAAAGGCAGTAACAACTGCAGATGTTTCTAAGCATTGGAGATAATGGAGAGTATCTCCCTTGCACCATCACCCACAGCCTGTAGAGGGAGTAAACACACTTCTGCAAACAGAAAAAAAGGGACATGAATGCAATAAACAACTAATATTCTCTCATATCATGTTTGGGAAATGAAATAGCAAGCACAAAAAATAGGTAATGTAGAAAAATTATCTAAAAGGTTTCAAATATTATATTATTGCAGTGCAATGATACAGATCTCAAAGGAATGCTTTGAAAATAGAGGATTGCAGGATAAATGTTAAAATTTCAGCTTTTAAAGTGATAAGAAATAGGCACTCTACCAGTTTCCTAATGATAAAAAATTGGTTCTTATTAATTTGAAGCACAGTTAATGTGAATTCATTAATGTATTTTTTATAGGAAGATAAAGTTGGAAATGCTGACCATGAACTGAATACTTATAGAATAAACAGTTTATATGTATGTATGTATGTATGTATGTATGTATGTATGTATGTATGTATGTATGTATATGTGCATATGTGTATATATGTGTATATATGTATAAATATGTATATATGTATGTATTTATATGTATGTATGTATGTGTATACATACATACATACATACATACATACATACATAGATAGATAGATAGATATAGATATATATATATAGATATATATATATAGATATAGAAGTAAAATATCATTGGAATTCTTTGCATCTGTATGCAGAAGACCTATTCCAAGGTAAATGAGATTGCATAGAAATAAATTAATTTATACCTACTCACTTTGAATAGTAATAAATTAAGTATCAAGCCATATGAAATGCGACTTCTTAAAGCTTATTACATCAAAGAAGTTTATTGATTGTTGTGGGTGTAATTGCATTTCCACTTCTTTAGTATGAATATGTATCTGAGACACTTTTAGATCCAAAATTGCAGACAGTACTAACATCTGTAGCTCTTAATGCATTCCATCAACTTTAGCAAAGGCAACCTAGCCACAATTAGCTACGGTATTATCTACCTACAGGACAACCAATCCATACCCTCCAGAAAAAGGCATTATTATAGCCAAGAAAACAATATAAATGTGTCCATTTCATCACCAAAAATTTGAGGGAGGCTGAGCATTTTAGTGAATAATTTATCTGACTGTAGCTGATGCCACTTTTGGGAAGCATGGGCCTTTTGCGGAATGGATGATGTGCCAGTCAGATACCTGGCTTACTATCATTTAATGGCTGCATGAATTGATCACTGGGAAATGTGTCACTGATTTAATTGTTCCTAGGCAATTTCCACGCTCAGAATGCAATATTGGCCTTTTCTACCACATTATTTTTCCCCTGTGTGTGGGATTCTTCGCCATCTGCAAACAGGTTAAGCTTCAAGAGCCTTTGCCGTGATAACATCAACTTACAAAAATTATTGTATTTTCTCTTGACACCAAGGTTGCTGTGAATTAGATATCTTATAAAGCCCATTTGCTGATGCATTGAATGATACTTGAGGTATTTTTTTTTAATTGTCATTTTTTTTAATCTTCTGCCATCACTATTTTCATATGATCTCTCTTTGGAAATCTATTACATTTGAACTGTTCTGTCATGCTTTTGTGATATACAAATCTTAAAAACTGAATAATGAACACATAGCAACAACAGTTTATCCAAAACCCATTCAGTCACATAATCTTTCTCTACATGGTCATTAAATTCACTGTTTCATTTACTTTAAACTTCTCATCTCTTTCTTTCTAAGGACCTAACAGCTCTCTACAATGACAACTTCTAAGGAATTCCTTTCTACTTCCTTCATCTCTTTCTATATGACCAGAACCTGGTCATTTAGTGTAATGCTTCTACGAGTATCACCTTCTGATTCTTTTTAATTTAATGTACATAAGTGATCAGTTGAAACCACACATAAATAATCCTAAATTTATGACTCAAATTGGGACAAAAATTTGCTTTGCTAGGCAAGGTAGTTGCTTAAGTGACTTGTGCCCCATTTTATAACATTGACTTTGCTTTTTGGAAGCTGGCTGGGAAGATCACAAAAGTAATCACATGATCCTGGGATGGAATCATGAATACATGTCAGTTGCCAAGCATCTGAATTTTGATCATGTGACTATGGAGATGCTCTTACGGTCATATGTATGAAGACCAGTTGTAAGTCACTTTTCAGTACCACTGTAACTTTGAACAGTTATTAAATGAATGATGTGAGGAGTAATTCTAAAAGAATTAAAATGTGCTTAACCCAAAATTCTCAGAGAATTTGTATTCTCCCACATAAAGCACAAATGGATCTTTGGCACTACATTCAGTTGTTTAGAATTGCCTTCAGCACAAACCACAACTTCTCTTGGGCAAGCTACATTAAAATGAATGAGGATTAGGAAAAGAATAAAAGAGGACGTTACTATAATGTTCAGTTTTTAAATGTGCCTGTAACTCGCAATGGACCAACTTGAGGGCTATATTCTGGCATTCTTTGTTAATAAATTGTTGGAATAAACCTCTACCCAAAACATAGCTTCCATTTAGTTGCCTATTGGGAGCTTTACTTATTTAATGGTTGAGTCAATTTGAGCACTGCAGACTTGGCTCTGCATTTAAGCAGAATATAAAGCAAGAATGGAATTGTAGCACTGGAGATTCTTTAGCTGGAAAAATTCATCTATCCAAAGAGCAGTTTCTTGTTAGGAAACCAATGGAATTGTCAAAGTAATTTTCATGTGGCAGGTGCTAGACCAATGATTCAAAGGGCTTCAGACCTTTGGATATTTGCAAGAATATAATTGTTCCATGCACCACCTTCCAATAACGCTAGTTACCAATTTCTAAAAGTTCTTTTGCCTGTGCTATAAATGCAGTATATGATAAAGATTAGTTTGGCAACTTAGTGCAGGCAGCAATGAAACCACTTCCATTATGTCTGAGGGCAAAATCCTAGATTAGGCAGTAGCAAAATAGCTACTAATATAGCATGCCATGATAATGAATATAATTTATTAAAATAAAACACCAGAAATAAGGCCTGGAGCACCAATGAAGGAAGACAAGAAGTTAATGTGTGCAGCAGCTGCCAAAAAAGCCAACATAGTTCTAGGCTGCATAAACAGAGGGATAGAATCAAGATCATGTGAAGTGTTAATACCACTTTATAATGCCTTGGTAAGGCCACACTTGGAATACTGCATTCAGTTTTGGTCACCACGATGTAGAAAAGATGTGGAGATTCTGGAAAGAGTGCAGAGAAGAGCAACAAAGATGATTAGGGGACTGGAGACTAAAACATATGAAGAACGGTTGCAGGAAGTGGGTATGTCTAGTTTAATGAAAAGAAGGACTAGGGGAGACATGATAGCAGTGTTCCAATATCTCAGAGTTGCCACAAAGAAGAGGGAGTCATACTATTCTCCAAGGCACCTGAGGGTAGAACAAGAAACAATGGGTGGAAACTAATCAAGGAGAGGAGCAACTTAGAATTGAGGAGAAATTTCCTGACATTTAGAACAATTAATCAGTGGAACAGCTTGCCTCCAGAAGTTGTGACTGCCCCAACACTGAAAGTCTTTAAGAAGATGTTGGATAGCCATTTGTCTGAAATGGTATAGGGTTTCCTGCCTAGGCAGGGGGTTGGACTAGAAGACCTCCAAGGTCCCTTCCAACTCTGCTATTGTATTGTATTGAATCTAACTAAGCACAGATGCATGCTCATGTTTTGGCCAACACCATGGCAATATGGGAGGCAGAGCGTGTTTGTCCTCCTTTGTTGGGTTGGCAGCTGTTGTTTATTTATGGCAACAAACTTTTTCCTGGGGAGGGATTAACAGGAAAATCCTCAAGTTGGCAGCTGTGGCCAATTGCACAGCATTTTGCCAATAAAATCATGCAGGTTTTCTGAAGCCATGATAACACATGGGCAGAGTCCATAGTGATAACTAGGACATTGCCTTCTAATGTTATTGGAGACTTTTTTGACCCAGGACCTTGGAGTAGTTGTTAGAATGTTGTCTATGTTGGAGGCTGAAAATGAACCCAAGTGGGACGGAGTAATAGGAAGTTCTCAGTTTACAATGGCATTTAGGATCATAACTGCCTTTGCTAAGAAATGTGGTAATAAACCAGTGCCAATCACTGCCTTGTCATAACCCCAAGACATGCAGGTTGTTAAGTGGGAAGAGAGTTCCATATAAGGAGCATGTGGAGGGGTGGTGGTGGGAGAGAAGAGGCTGGGAGAAGGCTTAGGAGGCCTGATGAGATTTTGTGTGAACACAGAACGACCAGGGTGGATGATGTGGCAGGGCACATATGCAGGAAGGCCGAGGAGACTTATCAGAGTGACTTGCGACCTTCCCTGTCAATTTTCCTATTGACTTTGCTTATGGGAATTTGTCAAGGATGATTGCAATAGTGATCATGGGACGTTGGATTCTGCAAATATAGTGTGAGCCAGTTACAAAACATCCAAATTACAACTATGTGTTCTGTGAGGGTGCTATGATGGCCAGAACCTCAAGGACGAATTGTGAGTACCTTTAGTGACATCACAACTTCAAGCTGAATAAGTGGCCAATAAATGAGAACTACATATATCATTTACATTGCATTATATATTGGCTGTATGGACAAGGAACAGCTGTGAAGGAGATGTTTGGCTATTTGGGAGTCCTTCTGGGTTCACAGCATATGTTTGAACTGTGCGGGAGCCATGGTTAGAATGCAGTATTGCAAGATAACTCTGCCCCCAGGCAGATGGGCAGAGGTTGACTCAGCCTGTCATCCTTCCAAGGTCAGTAAAATGAGGACTCAGATTGTTGGGGCAAAATGCTGACATTTGTAAACCACCCAGAGAATGTTATAAAGCACTATGAAGCTGTATACAGTATATGTTTTAAGTGCTATTGCTATTGAATAGCACTCAAAGCTAGATGGGTCTTTGCCTAGTTTCAGTTACAGCACCAATTCTGATCTTACTTGGTGCAGGAGAACCTAGCTATCGTAATACAGATCTTCATTACCACTTGGTTGGACTATTTCAACGTGCTTTAGAAGGACTGCAACCAATTTAGAATATGGGAGCTCACATATTTATTAATGCCTAAAATTGGGAGTTAATAACACCAATTCTGTGGACCTGCACAGAGAAGATCTGGTGGGACAGGCAGAATCATTAGGGACAGACATTGGGCTCTTCAAGTAAAAAAAAAAGCATAGTTCATATGTTTTAGTAATTCAAATACATTTCTTCAATAGGAATCTGAAGTTAATCATAAGGCAGCTACTTTATGAAAATGGTTCTGCACATAAGCATACGATTTGGAACCAGTTTTTTAAATGTTAGCTGCCATCCTTCTTTAAACAAGTTTCTATTCCTTATGGAGGTAAAGATACACTTGGAACTTTCATGATATTTCAGTTGTCAGAGGCATTGCTGAAACAGGTTTACATTTGTGGTGGATGAGGCCTTCAAGACCCAGATAAATGTTTTTTCCTTTTCCATCACCAGAAATAACATAAAGTGCAAATTTTCTTAAACTAAATAATTCATGCAATATGTAGATTCCAGTTTTCCCCCCCACAGTTAATGCACAACATACAATCATTTTTTTTAGGACAGCCTTTTTCTAACTTCCATAAGAAAAAAATGTGAAACCGAAACTGTGGTTTAGTGACAAATTATGCTTCAACTTCAAGGGCTTTAAACTGGCTTTGTGCTTTAAGTGCAGAATTTAGATCCCTACATGTCATTTTCAAAATTTTGAAATTATTTGACAAAACGATTTAAGTACTTTTAGTTCAATCAGGATTGCAACCTGTATCTGCAATGAAGAGAAAGGTGTGCTAAAGCCCTACTGAATGCAACAATCTAGGATAACTGATTCAAATCCTCAATAAGATTTAAGTGTGACTTGTTCCAAGTTTATAATATTACATCCATATGTAACATATTATGCCAGTGATGGTGAACCTTTTTCTTACGGCGTGCCAAAATTGTGTGCTGTGTGCTATCGTGTGCACATGCATGTCTGCTTAATCCTTCCCGCCACCTGCGCGTGTGACCCCTTGTGCATGCGCATACGACCCCTCCCCATGCTTTCCTGATGCCTGGGGAGGGCAAAAACGGCCCCTCCTGGCCCGCCGAGACCCTCCAGAAGCCAGAAACGGATCATTTCCAAACTTCCAGTTGGACTGCTGGAGCCATTTTTCGCTGTATAAATAACATGTATCAGTAATTATTGAACCTTCCTGTTCAGTAGTTAAACGCTATGCTAGTTCTATGCACCTTAACAAAAAGCCATTTGCACCAGCCAAATAGATTAATTTTACTGAGGCCATCTAACTCTCTGCTTCTTTTTATTTGCCTGAAAATATCTGAACTTAAGCGTGGGAAGGGAATAATCAACTTATCCAAGCAGAGGAATTTTGTTACTTAGTCATGCTATGGAAACAAAAGAGAAATAAGCAAACCTCTATCTATGTTTCATAGGACAATCAAAAGTAAACATGTACACACCCACCCAGAGATCTCATTTAGCTTCTAGGGATTAATGGTGTGCATAAAAGATAAAAGTAAAGCAACCAACACACATGGCAACATTACACCTCACTCCCTATGCCAAAGCCTAGCGGCACTGTTTAGATCTGGTCTAATGTTGCCTAGATGCCTGTAGGAAACCACCCTGCCAAGGGAGATCATCTGGCAGACATAAAATAAGTTTATTCAATTTTCTCCCCAAAGAGGCCATCATGTTGTTTCACTATAGACTTGCTTTACCACCAGGCAATGTAAAGTGGCCTCTAGCAGCAGACTTTGGGTGTCATGTAGGAGAATTGCTCTGTTTGTTCTTGCTGCCAAACACGGATTATGACATTTTCTGCCTTGTGGTCAAAATAACTTAACTGTACCTTGAATGGACTCAATAGGGACAGAGGTGTTTTTTTTTTCCTAGTCTGCTTCTGGCAAGAAAATCTCTTTAGACAGCACTGCCCTTTCAGTTTGCTTAACCCTTAACTTTACTTTTTAAGGTGTATTATTCCCTGCAGGAAAAACAAGGGGTACCCTTGCTTTAGTTCGTCAGCTGTCCCATTGGAAGTAAGCTTTCTTAAAACCAGTTGTAACTGAAGTGGGAAAGGAAGATAAAATGTTCTAATTTTATTGTAACCCATACATTAATGTTGTTAATCTTCTCTGTACCGTATCTTATCTAAAAATAAGCATGGGATGCTAATTTTTCATTCCCAATGATTTATACCCTAGGACAAGGCTGCTTTTAATAGTAAGACTCTGCTAGCAAAGCAGATTAACACTGTACAGCCAGCTCTAGGAAAATGGTGATAAATGACTTTAAAAGATGTAGATTTTACCATTATTATTAATGAGACTGCCCTGCATGGAATGCCTTTACTTTGTCACTTAAATAGCAACCAAAGATAGTTTGCAAAAATAAGATGGCAATCTATTATATAATGCATTGTAAAACTGCAAAAACAGTTATGGTTCATATGAATCCTGCCTTTTTATAGCACGGCCAGCTGCCTCTGGTTTCGGTACCAATTGCTCCCTGAGCACCATTCCGTCCTGCGTCATCCACTAAGCCTTAAAAAAAATCTGTTAGAGAAAGGAGGGTTATTGCAGATTGTTAGCAGCAGTGGCTGATATTAAGGGAGTAGAGGATATACTTCATTATATCCAGATGCAATAGAGTCTCAATTATATTTACAAGACTGCAGTGTTCTCCTGAGAGAAAGCAGTTCCACCTGGCTCCTCTTTTTCTATCCTATAATCCTGGGTTGAAAATAATATTGCTTTAACTAGGGATCAAAACACCGGAACACCTGCTATCAGGCAACATTTCACCTGAATCATAGTTGCAGCACCTGGCTTTTTCATAAAACACCCAGTAGCCTGCCACCATTTAGAGAAGTTAGTGGAGACTGTAGAGCTACAATAGCTATTACCTAGCAGGATTTCCACCCCTATATCTCTGCTGCCAGGTAGATGTTGATTTGTACAAAGCAGAATAGGAACTCACCTGCATTACTCTGGACTACGTCATTGTGACTGAAGGAACAGAAGTCAGACATTTCTTGTATTTTCAGTGTAACTTGTCCTTGGGGATCCTATAATATCGAAGAGTAAAATATATAATTTTTAGTCTTCAATTAAGTTTACATTTTGTTTGGGGAGACAAAATCTAGAAATCTCCAAGGATACATGCATACTAACACATTTTTTTTGAACTTGGTTTTGGCTCAGTCATTTTAAAAGGCTAATACAAACATTGATACATCAGGACAATACATGTATTTTTCTATTATCTCCATTTTTTTGAGATCAGGTTTTGCCTACCTTTTTTCAATAACATACAGTCATCCCTATAGCTGGAGCAGAAGGGCCAAAGAAGGAACTGCTGAGATTTCTCACACTTCCTTTGCTTTTTTGCAGATTCTGCTCTTTTAATATAGTAACTCTCCTTTATATTTTCTGCACAGCTTCTAGTTTGAATAGATTTTTATGATCTTCCCATAATTTTTATGATCTTCCCATCTAAAAAAATGCTGATTATTTTTTTTCCATTTAGAAGCTCTCTTGCCTTCCTTTTTAACCCATGACTAGAATTAGAATTCTTGTTATTGCATTGGGAAGTAAATTCACTTCACTCCCACTTGGAGGCAAGTGGGAAAGGTCTGTTTAGGACAGAAGGCATTCTTGCCAACTCCTGACTCCTGTTTAACCATTTTATTCTCATGTGACATCAAGGCATCTTTTCCTTTCTGAACATAATGCTCATAGTGCTACCAGAGTTTTGGTGTTTGCATAAAATTTTCATTTACACTCAACCAACTCCAAGTTCATGGCATACTATTGTTGTATTCATTTGAAAACCTTTTAATTATAATTTTGCTATTGTGCTTATACCTATTATATTTGGGATGGAAAAAAACAGGATTGCTAGATGGCAGCAAAGTCTTTCTTTCCAAAGGTCAACTGGCATTTAGAAGCCCAGATATAGTAGCCCTAATCATAATGGCTGGATTCAGAGTCTATCTTATCTTTCTTATCAACCTGATTTTTAAGTGACCCTAAGCACATTAACATATAAACAATAACATTTAAAATAAAATCCTTAGTTCCATCTAGAGGGAACAACAAACAATTCTTTCTCCTATCAGCAGACACAAGGGTTTTCCAAACACTCTCAGGTCTGGGGGAAGAGCCATGTTTTTATTCCCCTGTCAATGGAAAGAAGGAAGGTTATGCTGGTCCTGAGAGCAGGTGCCATGACAGTTAAAGATCCTTTTCTGGGTTTGGATAGGTAGCATTGCTTAATAGACATCACCAGGAAATCCAACTTGATAAGATCTTACAAAACATGGGGGCCATGGTACAGCTATGTTATAAAATCAACTTGCACAAGGCCTTCCTGCTCTCTGGTTTGATCTGTACTTCAAGAAGAAGCTATGAGCCCAAATGGCATACTCTAGCCCAGTGGTGGCTAATCTTTTTGGCACCAAGTGCCGAAACAGGAGCATGTGGTAGCCAGCTGCACTTCCAGGTCCCGTCTCATGCCTGCGCACCGTCCAGCTGGTCTTCGTGCAAGTGTGTGACAGAACCCTGAAGAGAGTAACTGACTGCATGCGCATGTGCACCGGACCAGCTGACTGGTGCGCATATGTGCGATGGAACCTTGAAGTGCAACTGCCGATGGCATGCATGCCCACAGAGAAGGCTCTGCGTGCCACATCTGGCATGTGTGCCATAGGTTTGCCATCAGCCAATTGGAATAGCATATTCCCATTCAGGGCCAAAATATAAGATCCCCAGCATCAGGATTCACTACCATTGAGTCTTACTAGATACCGAAGTGTTGCTTGTGGAGGTGACATTCCAATTCCTCTGAAGTAAAAGCAGAATCAATATTGAGGCTATGATTATTCTCATTAATTCCCTTACCATTGTATCAGATCCTCCCTCTAGAACATGGAATCATCCAAGACTGGAAGTCTTGAAAACTTCAACATCAGCCCTGAAATGATATTCAGGAGCTTGTGAAGGGCCACTGCTAAGCAGCTAGGCCACAGTTGTCAAACTTGCCATGTCATGTTGATGTCACATGATTCATCATGACATTTTTTGCCTTTGCAGAGCTGGGATGAGTGTGGCCTGTGCATTACGCATCTGGCCCCCGGGCTGCCAGTTTGACACCCCTGAGCTGCTAGGCCAAGGGTTGGCAATGATGATAACTTTACGACCTATGGGCTTCAACTCCCAGAATTCCTGAACCAGTGTGGTTGGCTCAGGAATTCTGGAGGTTGAAGTCCACAGGTTGTCACGTTGTCAACCCCTGAGCTAGAGGGATGAACACCAGCAGCACTTCTAATTTGGCTTTATGATACAGTTCCATAGAAAGCCATTAGCATCCACTAAAACTTCTATTATTGTTGTTACCAAAATGGAATGATACAATTAGAAAATGAGATATTGAAGTAATAAGAATGTTAATGTCTGCACACTAATCTAGGTCAAATTAAATTGATTATCTTAAAAGTGAAGACCGAATGAGTTCTTCCTGTGTCCCTAAATAGCACCAACTATTTTAGGCTCCTGTAAAGCCAGTTCATATTCTAATATTCATTATATCTAATGATCTAACTCAACTCTCTCCAATTTGGTGACTTTCAGATGCACTGGATTTCAATCCTCATCTTCCCTAGCCAAAGTTGTCTATCTTAGATTTTTATATTTTTGATTTCCCACTTTATATTTCCCACTCCTTTGTTTGCAGGATCCTCTGAGGTCCACGATTTACTGACTTTTTAAAAATTTATCTTGATTTGTTTCTTTATTGCCCTAACAAGAAAAGTTTTATTTTTACAGTATCAAAAACAGGACTTAATAGGAAGGAAAAACTTACTGTTGAAGTAGGCACAGTGAACATATTACATTTTCAGCTGTATTGTAGTACTAATGAAATGTTCCTTTGAAAATTCTTATTCAGTTATATCTAGCTTGAAAAAAATCTCTCCTGTTTTCTTTTTATTCTTTTATCCTCTTTTCCCTCATGATGGTGATATAAAAAAACCTGTTCAAATAAATACGTTTTTAAGACCATATATCAGAATCTACTACTCACATTAGCTATTATTCTCACTCCATCAGGTCTTCTCAATACACTCATACTGAGTATATTCATCCTGAAAGAAGGTTTATGTCTTCTGGCAGGGGTGGGATTCTAATGGTTCGGACCTGTTTGGGTGAACCAGTAGCTTTGACGATCAGCTAGGAGCGAACTGGTTCGCTCCAATGATCAGGTGGGCCGCCCGCCCGCCCCTGCGCTATGCTCACTTATATCTTCTTAGCTGATTTGCACGGCTGAGCAGATTGCCACGCCTCAGCTGTGTTACTCCCCAGGAGTAACGTGGAAGGTAAGTTTTCTTAAAACTTCGCACGTGTGCGTGTGCAATCACCAAATTGGTTGTTAAACCAGCAGGATCCCACCACTGTCTTCCAGCCTTTATGAACTATATTACTAATCCACAGCAGAAAGTCTGCAGAAAAAAACCATACATTTTCAGTCCATTTCATAGGAATATGGAACATTCCTAGCAGTTGTGAAATTGCATTAGAGTAGATGAGTGACTCACAGACACTGGAATTGCTTAGTATTCTCCAAAGTTATGGGACAGATGTAATTTGCTTACTTTATTTACTGATCCTGGCTCATAAATGAATCAAACCACAAAACAGTCCCCTTGTAAGTTTCTTAGCTGTACTTGACTGAAGAATGCCTTTCCTCTGAAAATATAATATTTACTTTCTGGCAGAGAACAGAGGAATAGTATTTTAACCTCTCTAGGAAAGAAGGAAATTAGATTATCATGATGGTGTTAAAATGATTCTTTTTAGACAAAATGCTAGAACTAGTTATAGAGAGAATTGTCTAGTCTCTCCATGCTTTATGAATATGACTCATTTTATCATTTTTGGTCTGCATTTGTGAACCACAATTAAAAAAACACTTTAGTGTTCATTTCAGTAATCTTTTGGATTGCTGCCCAAATCCTCTAAATCACTTTAGAAGAATAGACAAGAACGAAAGATTTTTTTTAACCAAAGACCCTGACATATGGCTATGAAGCTGTTTGTGAGAACTGTAGCCACTAACACTGTGTAGTAACTATTCCTCTATGACAAGAGAGACTATTTTAGCTAGCTGAAATCTGTGTTAAAAGTCCAAATTTGATTTATGCTGGCAGAAAGTTTTGAAATAATGTTATTTTCTAAAGCAAGGATGCTCCATTTTTGCATTTTCCACAGACTCAGACTTTAGGGACCAATGATTTATTTATTGTGCTTTTGATTGCATCCCCTTAAAGATAGTCATGTATTATGTTATTAATACTTTTGGCTGGCAACCGAAATGGCCATCCTATGCAAAGTGCTTCAACCTAGACAGGGCTCCACACAGGCTACAGACGGGACCATAATATACCTTTTTTTTTCTTGCAGTGAGTGGTAGCATACATTGTGTTGATTTCTCATTTTAAATCTGCTCCTGATTTGTTTATTCTTCTGCATTGAAGTCCTGGACTTCCATAGCTGTTTCCACATTAGTTATAATTTGATTAATATGGAAAATTGGGAGGAAATTGGGAGCTATTAGCCCCCCAAATTAGCACCTTTATACCTATAATATTGAAATTGAGCAATATTTTAATCTCCTGGGTTTTGGACATGATTTTTAATTTCTTATGAATAAACTTGTGTTGATTTTAGGACAACTTTTGAGAGATTAAGAGACAGAGGTCAGAGACAAATTTTCTAAGGTAAATATTTAAGTCCAAAGTGTAAAAACAAGGAAGTATAATGCTGATAAATTTGAACTCCGAGTAACATCAGTTCACTTTTTTCAGTGCCTTTTCAGTAAAGAGTCTAAGTAATGCTACTACAATGATATCCTATTAAAGTTGCATTGCTAAAAATTAGTTACGAGTCTGAGTCTATTGTTTGAAATTATAATTTTAAATTACATGTCCAAAAGAAAGTGTTGCTATAGTTTCATTTGCAACAAAAGGAGAACAAAATATAGGTGAAAAAGCATCCTCAGGCTTTTCAGTAGAAAAGAACATCTTCCATTAAACTTTATTTTAAAAGTTGTCTTCTTAAAATTGTTTTTATATAGGTTTACCAAAGTTCTATAAATTAAAATGAAAAAGACTCTTAAATTTAACAGGGAGAGCAGTAATCTGCATAAGTACCCTTTTGAAATCTGTATGGAAAGTAATCCGTATGAATATCTTAGGGGGTCTCCATTATATGGTTTCTCTCCTCCCCCTTCCAAGATGCTGTATCAATAGAACTTGGCTATACTGGTTTGATAGTCAATAAATTGGTAGTTGCTATCATGTGCCTATTGAGAAAGAAAAGCAGAAAATAACATACAGTGGGCAATCCATATCGGACCTCAACATACCAGCTGCTCTCCTCACTCAATATAATTACTTTGTTCCACATTTTTCAGCTATCTTCCTTTTTTTCTCTCCACCAAACTGTTTACCAATATGTAACTTTTTATTATATCTTTCATCACTAATTAGTGAAGTGCAGTTACATGCATGTTCAATCAATGAACTCAATAGCACTAGTTCCTAACCAGTGGCGGGTTTCAAATTTTTTAGAACCTATTCTGTGGGTGAGGCCTATTTTGTGGGTATGGCTTGGCAGTCATGTGACCAGGTGGGTATGGACAACTTGACATCACTCATGCACACTCAGTGACATGACCACCACCCACAAGCCATGGGGCAAAAAATTTTGGGACTCCTATGAAGGGGGGGGGGGGGAAGAGAGGAGAAAACCTTCCAAAAATAGACAACTGGAGGATTAAGGGCCAAAATTAGGGAGATTGGAGAAGGCAGGACAGAGGGGAATCCAGTAGAAAGCTATCACATGTTGGGGAAAGAACTTTGGGAGATCGGAGGTGGCAAGACAGAGGGGAATCCAGGACAAAGCTATCACATGTAGGGAAAAGAACTTTGAGAGATCTGAAGAGGCAAGACAGAGGGGAATCCAGCAGAAAGCTATCACACTCTAGGGAAATAACTTTGAGAGATTGGAGGAGGCAGGACAGAGAGGAATCCAGGAGAAAACTCCTGAGCTTGCCGCTGTTGTCTGGTGGATTGTGCCGGTGGACCTCTCCATGCTTCTCCATTCACCACCTCCACTCCCAGGTATGGGACTTGACACCGAATTGGGCTAGGATAGTGCGGACGGGCGGGGGGAGCGAGCGATGGAGCTGCTTTTGGACAGGCGGGGGTGGGCGAGAAAGCGAGTGACAGGGCAGGGGCAGGCGTTCTGGAATTTACTTCCGTGTCCACCGGTCAAACCTCCTCTCACTGGATCGGTAAATTTTACCATCCGGTTCTTCCAAGCCGGTGCGAACCGGCAGAAACCCACCACTGTTACTAACTCTAGAAACATAGGTTTGTAATGATAGAGAAGCAATTATTTGCTTAAAAAGTGATAACATAGGAGTTTCCTGTGATTAAAGCTATAGCCCTACTCACTCTTATCAGGGAACAGGTGTCATTGCACTCAAAGGATTTACTTCTAAGCATATGAAAAGAGGATTTCACTGAAACTTTCTTCCTTTTCTACCCTAAAGGAATGTGAGAATTATTGTGATAATCTATTTTATGGAGAGATTGTCCTATAAACCTATTTTTAGACTTAAATTTTTAGAAAGTTGGTTGGAAAATAAATCCCTACTTTAGTGATATGGAATGATAAATATGTATTAAGTTTCAGTGTATTAAGTACATTTTACTTACTTCTTTCAGCAAGGGTTCTTGGATTTTCTTAATGTCTCATTCTTAATTTCTCATTCAGACCATGCTTTTTTCCCCTTCACAGTTTGTTTTATCTGTAGAAGACCTCTACCCACTTCAGCTCTTGCCAAATGCAGCCAATCAATATCACTTTATGGCTGCAAAGCATGATGCATTGTCATTCATTTTCTTGTCTTTCAATCTAAGTTATCGAGTTTTACCTTGCTCCAATCAACCATTCCTGCTGTATATCACATAATGGGGACTGTCCAGGTATTAATTGCTAAAATGGAAATGTTTCCATTTAGCTTTGGTTTCAAGATAATCTGAACTTGTTTGATATATTTGTAGAAATATTTTCTTGGACTTGATTCTGTAATAAATCAGAAACTTCAAAGATTCCCAAATATTTGTAGCCTTCTTTTGATGCTGCATCTTTTTTTTTCAAATCTTCATTGTTAAACTATATGATATTGTCTTCAATAACTTTGTCTGCCTTTATGGCTATGACTGCATGCTCATAGATGTCAAATTGCATTCCGTTAACTTTACTGATTTTTTGGGTGGTGTTAAATAAGGAATCTAATTTGGCCTTTGTTTTTCCAAATAATTTAAATCATCCATGTAAACATAACTCTTTAACTCTTTTGTGGCCAATTCATATCCACAAGTTTGTCTTGTTCAAAACTGTTGACAATAGAGCCATTGATAGTATAAAGAGTAAAGGTATTAATGAGTCACCTTGGAAAAATACACATTTGATTTCAACTTCTAACTCTTCCCCATTAACCATCAGCTTTGTTCACTGAAACTTCATTGAAATATTCATAAATTGCCAAGTGTTTCTGCTGATTTCAAAAATATTGAGACACTTCTCTATCCAGCTATATGAAACAGAACTAAATACTTTTTATAATCTATCAGAGCCATAAACAAATTTGTTCTTTTTTTTCCTTCAATTTTTTTAAAACCAATTTTTCAGTTAATAACTTGTTCTTTGTTCCTCTAAAAATTTTGCAACACCCATTTTGTTCTACAGGGAATAAATCATTTCTTTTTCAATAGCTGTAAATTTGATTTGTTATCATTGCTTGCATGTTGTTTGCAAACAGGTGATGGGTCTGTAGTTTCTAGGCTCAGTTCCCTTCTCCTTCTGAATTAGGAATCTCAATCAGTTGTTAGCCATTTTTTGTTTCCTGGTGTTTACAAAAATCCTATTGATCTTATCTGCCAACCTTAAGTGTAGATATGTTAATGATTTATTTAGGCAGAATCCATGAATCCATGAAGCTCATAGTTGCATAGTCAGCCAGGAACACTCAGTTTTTGTGCTGGTCTGATTGCTTTTGTACTAATTTTCCCAGTTATTCTAAAGTATTTCACACTCAGTATTTTCACTGTATTTTCTACTTGCTTGATCCATATTGCATTTCTGTTGTGACATCTGTTGTTTTCCCACAAACATTTCCATAATTTTAGGGTGTCATCTTTGTCAGGCTGTTCATTATTTGTGGTCAGTCCTTGCTCATTTTCAAGGGTTTTATAGAATTGATGCTGATTTGCTCTAAACTAAAAATTTCACTGGAATGGAATTATTTAATTGTCACATTGCCATGACTCTTAGTTTCAATTGTTTTATGGCTTCTGCAATTCCTTTACTTTCCAGGTTTTATTTCAGCCACAGATTAGTTTTGATTTTCTTATTTTTCAAGATTTTTGCCTCAAATTCTTCAAATTGCTTAAAGTTATGTGAATTTTCTTTTTCTTCATTTCCAATCACATTTTCAAACACATATATGTTTTCTTAATAATTTTATTCCTTTATATTTTAAGCCCCAATTCTTATGTGTGGTTACATACATTGTCTATTTTGTTTGGACCAATGTCATTTTAACAACTTCATTAATACTTTTCACAGTTTTAGCCAGAGTTCTCTTGTTAATTTAATTCAATTTTCTTTCAGCTTTTTCATTTGGTCCTTGATTTAGCTAATCTTGATTAACTGATAGTACTTGCAGTTCTTTAATAAAGTCAGTGTTTTGTCCTTGTTTTTCATTAACATTAATTGTCTCTTCACTTTCTATTGTTTGTTGCTTACTCTGTAAATTGGTATTGTTGTTGTTATTATTCCTGAATAACCTGGATTTTGATTTTTTTTCAGTTGCTTTCAATTCAGCATTGGTGAAATGCTTGTGTTTGGTTTTAGTACATAAGTCTCTGCTCATCCACATTTCAATGCTTCTGACTGGTAGAAATATTCCATAATTGAGTTGTTTTCTTCTTTGACCAAATTGTGATTGCCTTCTGGTAGCCTATCAGCTCCATGTACTAGTTGCCTAGTGGAGAGAACTGAATCCTGTACTGTTGCCTGCATTAACAGAACTCCTGTTCATGCAGACAACAGTTGATTCAGCATGAAATTCAATTTGTCACCATATTGAATGAGTCTTTGGTCTGACTCTTCAGGTACAACCTGTGTGATATGATTGCACTTGTTCAGTATAGCTCTTAGCATCACTAGAGAATCCAAGTCCCTCCACCATAATGAGGTACTGTTCCTTTCAACGTGTATTATATTATGGTTGCATAGTCAGCCAGTTGGTTGGACTAGATTTGGAATATTTATCATCTAACCAAGTCCATCTTGAGGACCTGGAATACATGTTGAAGTTTGATGGTGTTGAAGGTATATTATCATTTGTCACATAGTCAGTCAGATCTTTACACTGGATCTGACATTTTTATTTTATATGCTGCCTGATTCTCAGGGATATTGTGTGTGTGTGTGTGTGTGTTTACATTTACAAACCATGAAAACAAATACAAATGACAAGAAACAAAAAATTTAGAGAAGACAGAATAACAACTCAGTGGAAAAGGCTAAAAGAAGGGTTTGTACGCACACAAACAAAACGTTTATTTAAAAAAAGTTTTGAAACAGTACAAATTATTCAAATTTTGAAATAGAAATTAAATAAAATTAAATAAGTGAAAATACCTTACAGAAAGGTACAGAAATACAGAAGAGAAAAGGAAAGGAAAAAGGGAGAGGAAAGGAAAAAGTGGTTTTTAGCCTTCTTAGAAGCAGTGATAAGTACATTTTACCTTCTCTCTTTAAGTTTACATCATAATTTCCTCTATTCCATACTCTATTCTTTCTCATCACCAGGCAAAGAGCAAGATTTTTAGGAGCCCTTGAAACACCAGCAGGTTTGCCACTGTTTTTTTCCAGAATGTTTTTTTCCCCAATTTCTCAATTTTAGTAAAGACTTGAGATTTCTTAATAATCTTCCATCTAAATAAAAAACAGGTCCAACCTTTCTTAGCTGTTCAAAATAATTTAGGATGAGCTACATGCTGCCAACTGCAAAGGACATATTCTTTCTCCTCTTCTCATTCACACCTTGTTAATACAGGTCATCTGAATTATACAAGGTAAGTCTGGAAATCATGACTGCTTATATAACAGTATGGGGATTAGGTCTCAACATAAAAAAACTGGCCTTCTGTTTGATGGTTCAAAGTTCTAAATATGGGATTACTGCATAGCTATTTTAATACAATCCAACATATACCATGTTAATTAAGAAATTTAATTTAATAAAATATCTTATAATGTTGAAGCTATTTAGCTATCTTTGTAGAATGTTATATCTCCTGGGTGACATATGCCAAATGGATGGTCACCTTTTCCTGGTTCACTGAAGACTTTGGTACATTTAAGACACGTGCTAGAGGGAAGTGCCCAGATCACTTCAAAGAGATTAATCAGAGGATCATAACAAGACATTACTTTGCTAACTGCTTTTAGTCTATCTTTGTCTACAAAGTACAGTGATCTCCTCTTTGATCCTACAAAGATAGAATCATGTGCTCTATACATAGTACTGCGATGCAAACTGAGGAGTGATTTGAAAGTGAAACGTATCATAGAGTTATATCAGGCATCCAAACATTGCAGGAATGAGATTGATGCTTTCAACAATATCCTAGTAGACTGGCTTTTCATTTCACCATGGCTCAGATTCAGGGAAACTATTAGCCTTAAAATGGCATAAATAAAAAAAATGAACTATAAAGGCATGAGCAAACAACTGCATCTTTCAAACACTTTGAACTAGAAATATTCAAAGATTTGGCTTCCATGCATCATTCCCATCACCACATTTTTATCAGTCTATTATTTTTCCCCCCAATAAGTTATCCATAGACCATAAATGTTCTGAACTTCTCAGATATTGTCTGCATAAAATATTAATTAAAAATGAGAGTCGAAAAAAATGGAAACACAAAAACAAATAGCTGCAAAGGAAAAATGACAATAACTACAGCAGGAACTTTATCACTAATTGAATTTTTGTCTCCAAAATGTTACATAAATATGCATTGAGAACCATCCCTAGGCTCCCAGCGCCACCTCCTGAAAATGATTTCCAGAGAATGAGTATTACCATTAAATTCTTTCTTTCAAATTCATAGTTGACAGACACTGCAGGAAAACACCATGGTTAATGGTACTGAACATAACTGAAACACCCAGTGGAATCTACTGAAATATGCTTTATTATCCACTTCTGTGCATAGTCATGTATCAAGGAATTCACTGCTCAGACTTTGTAAGGCCCAAGCCCAGAGATGAGACAGTGTGATCCAATTGAGTGCAATCCTCTATTTGCCAGCAACGAATAGACAGAATCTTGCCAAGCTAAAGCTATAACTTTCCTAGCTAATAGATATACTTTTGAGAAATTCTAGGGTGGGGCTTTTTAGCTTGAGACTGCATGGTATCTTGATCTGGGTCTCTTTCTGGAAAGATTCTGAGTTGACCAAATCCTCCCCCTCTGCTGCCAGATGCACACTACATCACAGTATTGAACCCAAGCATCAAATCAGATTGAAATGGATCTAGATAATTATCTTCTTTATGAACTCCTGGAGTTCAGATGCTACCATATACTCAAACATAAATAATGTAAAATTGGACTCTAATGACAAGATACAAAATGCAAATAAATACACAAATGCTTCATTTAGAGAGCCTGTACTATTTCTTTTCTAGTTTGTTTTTTTCCAAATAGTTTCTTGCTAAGAAATTTTAAAATGGGACTTATTTTCTTTAAAAAAAAAATCAATTAGAAAAGCTTGTTTCTTCTACGAATAGCTCTTTCTGAGAAAGGGTAAATGACATTACAGTACATCCTTTGCTTTTTTTGAAAACATTTATTATAATTCTTTCCAAATTTTGATGATATAAACCCTTTCACAAAAGTTGACAGTTGAGTTGAATAGAAAACAGCTCTCCTGAGAGGCTTTCAATTAAATCCACTGAGTTTGCCAAAAATTCAGTTTTGAAACTTTTTTTTTTACTGCTGGAAATGCTTGTTCATTATTTCTATCTAATTCATTATTGAAACAGGAGTGAAATAGTAGAATTATTTCAAAAAATGCATGTGCAACTCTAAGTTAAAGCTGCAATCCTATTCACATTAGAGTGGGAGAAAAATCTGATTGAACTCAGTGGTGTTATGTTTGAGTAAACATTGCTAGCTATAAAACCTTGGATAAAACTAGAAAAGCACTGTTGTGCATGTATGTGTGCATGTGTATTCAAACCTTTGGATACTTAACAAAGTTATAATCTTCATGGCTCTGTGTAAACAAAATAAATTCAAAGGAGAAGAACAAAGAAATATCTTTTTATCTATAAAAATGGGAAAGAAAAGGTGGCTTTTATCTGGGTTATTTCAGTAACTATAATTTTGCTGGCCAGAAAAGAAATATAAGGTTTTACAATTCATTAACTGATTAAGACAAAGCATATTGCTGTTGATTTATATATTTTTCCGCATAGAAACATGAGTTATGTGTTGGAAAGAGGCTTCCATGTGTAACTACATAGATGATAAATTTCTTCTGGATTGAACTGTACATCTGTCTCTTCCTCCAATTCCTTTTCTTGTTTTTTTTGTAAGAGCACAATTGTACATTCACGATCATTAAACTGAACTATAACAAAGTACCAAGTGAACAGGCATATCAACTTGGAGTGCACTAAAAGATGTTCTAATCAAAACTCTCCTTCCATCATATGATAGCTTCCATCTATCAGCATTATTCTTTTCAGGCCAGGGACCAAAGCAGAACATAGATCTTATTATTAGCTGGTGCATTATATTCAATCACAAGTGCATCATAATCATGCTGCATCAATTCCTCACTTCCTAATAAAGATGTTTTTTTTCTAGCTAGCTACCACAATTCTTTTCCTTTGATAACCCATCCCACTTCTTCCCTTCCCCTGGTTAGTTTTCTAGATGACAGTATTTCATACCTACAAAATATGTTCATTGGCCTGTTTTGAGTTTGCCTGTTTTTTTTCTTTTAAAGTTTGTTGTGTATGTTATAAAGTTTGCCTTCCCAACCACATTCTGATATGCCTCACGTTGCTTTAGAGTGACCTTGTTTAGGCAGAATTTTATCAACGTTCCCCAGATGACTTTGCTATAAAGGGGCGATACATGAAGAGTCTCTAAAGTTCACATTTTTTTGTTGCTTGTGACAGTTTGTCAATCTTCCTTAAATCATGTAAGTACCATATTTTCCTGAATGACTTAGAAATGATCACTCAATTTTAGTAACACAGACGTGTATAATGCAATGAGTGAAAACAACACATAATTGAAGTCAGCAGTGAGCAGAATGCTTGCTGATTAGGGTCATGTCACTGAATTTTTTCCATCCATATATTAGTAGTAAATTAAGCCTAAACATACATTTTTTGTATAAAAACTTTATTTGAAATGAAGAGTGAAGCCCAAGCCTTTTTATGAACTTAGGGATGCGATGGCTCAGTGGCTAAGGCACTGAGCTTGTCAATCAGAAGTGTCAGCAATTCAGTGGTTCAAATCCCTAGCACCATGTAACGGAGTGAGCTCCCATTATTTATCCCAGCTTCTGCCAACCTAGCAGTTTGAAAGCATGTAAAAATGCAAGTAGAAAAATAGGAACCATCTTTGGTGGGAGTGTAATAGCGTTCCATGCACCTTCGGCATTTAGTCATGCTGGCCACATGACCAAGGAGACGTCTTTGAATAGCACTGTCTCTTTGGCTTTGAAACGGAGATGAGCACCGCCCCCTAGAATCAGGAATGACTAGTACATATGTGCGAGGGGAACTTTTACCTTTGCATCATACACATATTCATGCACAAGCATTTGTATAAGCATTTTAATAAGCCAGGAATGGTCATGAACAAGCCACCTCATTTTTTTTGTTCCATTTCAATGGATATAATAGAAAAAGCAATTACATAAGTACCTGTCTTGCTTTCATCAATATATCATTTTTTACATTGAAATAACTTTCAAATCAGTATCATCTGCATGGATATGTTCATATAGTTTTCCAGGCAGTGCTGATTGTTTTGTTTTTTTAAATACCTCTCCTGTCTACAGTCCTCAAATGTTCTAGTAATATCCTCCCAAGTAGAAAGCAAGGTTAACCCTAATTATTTTTTGGAAATTCATCTAGTTTGAAGATTAGAATATAGATTTTTTTTTAAAAAAGTATGTTGTTTCTAGTAATGGCTGCATTTTAAAATAGAATTCAAAACACGGAAGGCTTTACCTTAGAGTTTGAATTTATTATTGATAGTTAGTCTACTTTAAATAAAGATAGATCCATTTTCTCAAACTATAGGAGACCTTTGGAATATAGTAGATTATCCACATTTCCAAGGAGAACTCCCTAGGGTTAACTTCATTTCAAACACATTTAGTGCAGCATACTACTATTTACTGCAGATAAAATTATATGCCACTATTTTGAACTGGGGAATGATGAAGAAATAAGCCTCTTATGGCCCCTAACCTTATATATAATTTTTTCAGAACTCTATGGAATGATATCATTAAGATACGTTGCAAGGGTGGTAATTTTGAGCAGCACTCTCACAAGCAATAGCTTTATAAAAGAAGTCAGTTCAGGCATGTTCATCCCAGCAATGTTTTTGTATTAGTGGCCACTGCCCAGGTTGTCCTTAAGAGATGGATGGATGGATGAACAGATAAAATGTTGACAGTAATAATCAGAATCAACCTACCATTAGGCAAACTGAACTTTAGCTGAATTGAGGAAGCTGAAAAACAAACAAACAAAAAAACCCTAATTGGTCTTTATTATTCCATTTTTATTTCTAAAGAAAAATGCTTGTATTATCTGTCCCAAATCCTAAACAATTGGGATGGCTTCAGATATGCATTTTAGTGCCTCTCTAGTGCATACCTTGCAGAGGGATGAAGACTCATTTAGCTATTGCCCACACCAACAAATATCTTAGTTGGCTTTGATAGCTATTGCAAGATTTAGCTATGAAGTATCTAGGAAATATCTTTTGCTAAGTTATAACAATAGCAATAGCACTTATACTAATATACTGCTTCACAGTGCTTTACATTCCTCTCTAAGTAGTTTATAGCGTCAGCATATTATAGAATAAAAATAACAACCTAGGAAACTCCTCCCTCTCCCAAATTTCTGTTGAGCTCATATAAAAATATGGTTATAAGAACAATAATTGTTTAATACTTCTATAATTGTGTGGATCCAAATCTTAATTCAGCCACTGTCATCCTAATGCCATATAGTTACCTGGAGTTCATTCTCCTGGAACTTTTAGCCAATATATGGCCCTAGTCAGTCTATTATAGAAGATGTCTCCACACAAACATCTTAAATCTACCTTCTAATTTGCTCAGGTATAAATATGTGTATCGGATCTCCAACCTCCTATCTTTTCTATGACCTGTCATTGATCTTCCCACTGCATGCTTGGTAATTTTGCAGCTTCTTCCTTCCAGTGAGTTTACACAGCTGTTTCTGATGCACAGATCCCCTCTTGATCTACTTGTACCTATAAAGATCAGAATTGTGCAGTCAGTGATTTTCTCTTTGGTGTTCAGAAAGAGTATTGATGCTTTTACATTTTTGTATTGGAGAAGATTCCAGAGAATGACATGGTTAGCCAAGAAAACAAACCAAAAAATGAATCATCAGACAAATCAATCCAGAGTTTTCATTTGAGGCAGAAATCACTACACTCAAAATAGGATATTTTAGACATATCATGTGAAGGCCCAGCTTTCTGGAAAAGGCTGTAATGCTGTGAAAGGTGAAAGGAAAGAGACCAACAGCAGGTTGATGGACTGAGTTAAATGCCTGTCCTAGTCAGTGGTGGGATTCAAAAAAATTTATTTGTGGTTCTGTGGGCGTGGCTTGGCGGGCTTGGCTTGGTGGGCTTGGTATGGCTTGATGGGCATGACAGGGGAAGGATATTGCAAAATCACCATTTCCTCTTAATCAGCTGGGACTCGGGAGGCAAAGAATAGATGGGGTTGGGCCAGTCAGAGATGATATTTACTAATTCTCCGAACTACTCAAAATTTCTGCTACCGGTTCTCCAAAACTGGTCAGAACCTGCTGAATACCACCTCTAATCTTAGTCCTTCATTAGCCACTAGCACACAAGACTCATAAGATAATACTAAACAAAGAGCCAAAGTAGTAGATCATGGCTCTGGAGGAGGTGGAGGACCCTGGACAAGGTGCCGACTCCGAACAGGGCGCAGAGAGGCTGGTTGGCCATGAGGAGGCACCTGAGCCTTGGACCAGTGCGGAGGAGACAAGGGAGTGTGATCCCAATGATGTGCATTGGAGCAGTGGGGAGGAGCCAAGGGAGTTGTTCCTGGATGCCCGGCAACGAAAAGCTAATAGGCGTAAGGAGCAGTTACACAGTTACAGGAGATAATTGCACTCAGCTGGTGGTAATTAGGCTCCTCTCAAGACTATAAAAGGAATGATTGTGCACACGCCCTTTGCAGGAGTCAACGTATTCACTAAAGTTGGAGAACTCTCGTGGCTAGCTTGGCAGGCTGGATTGTTGCCAAGGTTAGTCTGTGCTGGATTGCTGCCACCGTATGGTTTGTGCTGGATTGCTGCCAAGGCTTGGACTGTGCTGGATTGCTGCCAAGGCCTGGACTGGGCTGGATTGCTGCCAACGTCTTATCTGTGCTGGATTGCTGCCAAGGTCCTGTCTGTGTGTTAATAAATTCTTGCAGTATCTTTGTCTCGGCGTGCTTTGGTGTAGGACGAGGGGGGTCAGAACAGGTTCCTAAACATTTTAAAAACTTTTTTAAAAAAATGTTTCTACATTTTAAACACATTTCCACTAAATAGCGCTCAAGGTACATAAAATAATAGAAATACCACATAGAAATCTAATCAACAAAATGATAGATTAAAATTGGTAAGTGAAAAATATGGAGAAAATATAAATAAAATTGAGGCAAACAAGCACTCTTACTACAATGTTTTATAAGTTTGTTTATGGATGAAAAGCTTGTCTAAATTTAAAAAAAATGTTTTTGTAATATTTCCCTATTGACACATTCAAGCAGAGCATAGATGGATGCAAACAGAATGCATTTCAGAGGTCTACCAGAAGGCACATGGACATACACATGTGCATATACTTGAGAGACCGCCTTCTGCCAATTACCTCCCTGCGACCAATAAGATCACATAGATTAGGCCTCCTCCGTATTCCATCGGCCAGCCAATGCCGGCTGGCAACTACAAGGAGGAGGGCCTTCTCAGTAGTAGCCCCGACCCTTTGGAACGAGCTCCCCGTGGAGATTCGTACACTCTCCACCGTCCAGGCCTTTCGCACAGCCCTTAAGAACTGGCTAGCCCGTCAGGTCTGGGGATAAGGATAGCCGCCCCTCCCGAATGACGAATGTATGTTGCTTACTATTTTATTATATGTCTCTATGTCAATGTCTGTATTCCCCCTCCCTGATTTTATGTGAGCCGCCCTGAGTCCCCTCAGGGAAAAGGGCGGCCTACAAATATTAATAAAATCTCTAAATATATATATATATATATATATATATATATATATATATATATATATATATATATATATATATATATATATATACACTGTCTCTCAATATGTCTCTCTGCTTATATTTTTACTAATTTGGTTCCATCCATCTCATCATTCTTTCTTCTGAATACTGTAGATATCAATCTTTTGAATAGATAACTGAGTGCTTGGTTATCATATCCAATTAAAGTTATGTTACTGTGTTGGTACTTTATGGGGTCACAAAGATTGTAAGTTTTAACACAACAATTTCTGAGGAGGAACCTTTGAAAGTTTAAATGAGGCTCTCATGAAGAAGTCATCCAAGTCAACAGGTTCAAACTGCAATAGATCAAATATTTGCTAATCAACTCTGTGGAATAGCACAGTTGAATTTTATAGCATTACCACATACATGACTGCTCAGAAGTTAAATCCCATTGGACTCAGTCTGGCTCTTAGACAAATATGTACAGAACTGCAGATTTCATGTACTGTTATTTATGCATAGAAATATTTTTACAATTTCACAATGAGATTGAAAAAAACCCTTGTTTCTGTTTTCTATCAGATACAGTTCCTAGAGTGCTCTGCTGCTCATCTCCTGGCTATGCTGTCTCTCCTGTAATCTCTAATTCATGATCATTATTTCCATTTTACAATCGAGTGATTAAAATCAGCAAACATTCTATGCACTCATACTTCCGCCTCTGGTAAACTCTTATTTGTTTGATAAAAATGTGAAATCACAGCTGTTGGTTTTTTAATACACATCAAGGTACAGGTAATCCTTGACTTACAACGGTTTTAGTGACAGTTCAAAGTTAGAATGGCATTGAAAAAAGTGACTGATGATCATTTTTCACACTTGCAGCATCCCTGTGGTCATGTGATCAAAATTTGGATGCTTGGCAATTGACTCATACTTATGACAATTGCACTATGCTGGGGTCATATGACCCCCTTTTGCAATCTTATGACAAGCAAAAGTGAATAGGGAAGCCAGAGTCGCATAACAACCATGCTACTAACTTAACAACTGCAGTGATTCACTTAACAAATATGGCAAAATGGTGCAAACTCACTTAAGTAATTTCTCACTTAGCAACATACATTTGGGGCTGAACTGTGGTCATAAGTCGAGGACTACCTGTGTTAAAAGAATCTACGATGTCATAATATATCAGCATAGCATATATCTGGATCCAAGCAGCATGGCCTTTTGTAATTGACAGATGGAAATTTCGTCAATCCATAGATAGAAAATGACACCATAAAGTGTCATCCAAGATTTTTGGTATGGTACGCAGAATGCTGATAATTACTGGGACCATCATGGCCAGTTTATGCCATAATCTTTAAATTTAAATTTAGTTATCTTATTATAGTAGTTCTTTGCCTTCTATTTTGCTATCCTCTGGCATTGCCACATGAATTATCAACACTTCTTTGCAACCAGTTATATCTGGTGTATTATAAGCCAATTTCTGTATTTGAAAAATCCCACAATATTTTAACCTGCCCCTTTTCAGCTATTTTTCAACTATATAAGTCCCACCAACTTTTCATTACTGGCACATGATAATTTTTACAGATACTCCATGGAATCATTTTGAGGACTGCGTTGTGTCATTGTTTATAATCACTTTGTGCAATCTTTTTGCTTAAACTGTATATGTAAATGCTTCTTTGCACAATCTGCATTTTTAATATTTTAATGATTTCTTCAGTTCTGGCCTATTATTATGGTTGATTGCAGTCAGCCAGTTGTTTAGACTGGATCTGACATTTTTTTATCCACCTGTTGTGTCTTTTCCAAGAATCTGTGATAGGCAGATGTCATTGTTTGATAGCGCTAAAGGTATCCTGGCAGGATGTGAGCTGTTCCAAGAAAAGCTGCCTTTTGCAATTAACTGATGGTGATTGTGCCTATTATTATTAGTAATGGCATTAACCTTAGCATTATTTCAGCTAGAGACGAGTTACACAGGCCAAAAGCAGGAAGCAAACTATCCCATTTGCCAGTTGTCTCTGTTTAAAAAAACTGAGCATTTTTTTTAAAGAGTGAAGAAACGCCTGTCCAGCGGGCTCTAAGACCCGACAGAAGAGGAGATCTGGAGCATGCGTGGCAATGATTTGTGCAGCTGGCGGCTGCCTTTCGAAGAGCCGCCACTCAGGACTTGGCAAGGAGGTGGGAGTTAAGAAATAGTTTTGCAAGTGAAGTTCTCGCTTGCCCCAGCAGCCTTTTCCCCTGCAAAGCGCTAAGCCGGAAAGCTCCTGGTTTTAAACGGAACTGCTTGTTGGGATTTGACTCCCGTTTCGGAGAAGGACAAGGGGTCTTTGCGCAGCCCATGTGGCGAGCGTGGTAGGTTCCTGGACTTTTTCTACACCTTTCTTTCCACCCCCCCGCTCCCCTTGCGTTGTCTACTCAAGAGTAGAACTTCTGCTACAAGCTAGCTCCGGGCTGGCTCTTGAGACGCGCGGTTCAATCAGTGCTGGTCGTTGCTGGGATTGGAGAGGGAAGGGAAAGCGTGGATCGAGGAGCCTTTAGTCGCGGCGTTCCTGGAGTAGCAGCATCTGCGAAGAAGGAGCCGATGACCAAATGGCCCAAGCGAGTAACTCCGCTGCCCCCAGCCCTGCACTTCACGAGGCTGGTCGGTCACCTTTCTTACTCGCTTCGTTCTTTCCCACCCCGACAAGTGAACCTCGCCTTTTCCCTTTGACAGTCCAGCAGATCCGGGGATCGCACCCTGCATCCTATTAAATCTGGAAAGCGAGGCGTGTTTTCCCCCTTCCTTAGTAAGAAAAAAAACCCCTCTTTTTTTTTGCCCCCGTTCCCCGAAATTGGCCATAGCGTGAAGATGGAGTACTACTCAGCCTTGATCGCGCAACTTTTTCACCGTCTCTGTTAACGCGCGCGCTACCAAGGTCGTTAATGAGTAATAAAAGGACAAACTTTTCCCACCCTTCCAAAGCAGGTGTAGTTATTCCCAGCAACGTTTCGGTGCAGAGGTGAAATAGGCCCACGTAGAAAAAGAAAGTTACAGTTCGGAGCAAATTAGGCACCGGTTAAGGCTGCCATCCAGGGTTCTATGAACCCTTGTCAGTCGATCTCAAATTCCATCGCGTCTATTTATTATTATTATTTACCAGTGGTGTGTGTGTGTGTGGTTGATCTTTGCTGTGTTCCCAAACTCTCCAGATCTATTTCTGGCACCATGGAAGAGGTTCAAGTAAGTAACAGAAGGTCTGGTTAGTTTACTAAAAAGATACTGCAGGCAGAATTGTTTCTTTTCCACCATGCAACAGGTTGATCTTTGCATCCCCTTGTTTACTTTCTTTCAGCCTTCACCCATGAGGTAATCCTTTCTCTTCTTTCACCTCTCCACCCCTTTTATTTTTATTTTTTCAGGTTGTGAAAGCTTTTCTAGTTGCTGGAGTTGAAAAGAGGATGTAGCCAGTCTGAGAATGGGGCTTTTCACCAAGAGGAGATCACAATGGCCAGAGAAGATTCCGTGAAGTGTTTGCGGTGCCTGCTTTACGCCCTCAATCTGCTCTTCTGGGTGAGTTCTCACATTCTCTGATAAGAGAGGCAAGGGGGAACCAGCCTTGCTTAGATACCTTCCCCCAATAAATATCTCCAGATTTTGCACCAGGCGGACATAGTTGACTATCCCTGGGGTTATTTCACTCTGTTTCTCCCAGAGTTAAAGGTGTTTGAAGAAGCAGAGGGTATTTTAAACATATAATCAAACAAGGAAACAAATTTAATCTAAATCATAAGTAAAGGCTGCAAGAGTGAAATGACATTAAACTGTATATTTTGCTATTACAGAAATAAGGGTAATTCTGAGTTTGTGCGGGAAGAATTATTCTCTCCCTTTTCCTGGGTTGGTGATCCCTCAGTATGATTGAATAATATTCTCAAGATTATCCATTACAGCAGAAGTGGTACTGTACTGTATAAAACATAATGTTGCACAGATCATAATTCAGTTTTGTTCCCAGACTACTTGCCCGAAGTTATTACAGCAAAATAGATGGTACAAGAGAGCTATTTTTATGGATATACAACATGGACATTCAAAATCAGCTTGGGGATTCTGAAACTGTGCTTACAATGCAGAAACTTCTATTCTTTTCGTTAAGGTTCTTTTCATTAGATTTAGTAGACCTTGAGTATGTATTGATTATAATATGATGGGTTAGGTCTGAGAAACTAGGACATTTTGCTCTCTCTTTGAGGAAGATGGATGGTTCAGAAATGTGAAAAATAAAGAAATAATAATTCAATTGGCATTTCCAACAAGAAGGGTATTTTAGTTCCTTAGGTTGGTACCCCAGTTACTGACATGGACTATATGTATATCTATTTCAAAATGCAGTGAGTAAATTCTGTAGAGTTTAAATATTACCCCCAATTAACTGATTATACTGAAATCTCTTTCTGTTTCTGGTACATTTTAAAGTCCATTCAAAATGAGGGTTTAAATCCATAGCTTTAAAAGATAGTAACCAAAATAATATTTTTGATTACAAAGAACTGTATGATAGAAATTATGTAAGTCTCATCAACTTCTAAAATGATAAGGATAAAGAGGGCTACTTCGTTGCAGGATCCCAAATGTATCTCAGGTCTCAAATGTACCATGTTTCCCCTCAAATAAGACAAGGTCTTATTTTCTTTTGACACCCCCCCCCCAATAAGCACTTGGCCTTATTTTGGGGGTGGTATTATTTTTGAGGTGCAGAAGGCAGCAAGCATGGTCACCTCATGGCTACTGCTGTGTTGCAATATTTTTGGGGAGTGCTTATTTTGGGGGGAAGGCTTATTTTAACGCATGTGCTCAAAAGCCTGATTGGGCTTATTATCCGGGGAGGTCTTATTTTTGGGAAAACAGGGTAGATAAAGCTCAACAGGCTTATCTACGTTATTTTAGCTAGGCAGCCTTTCAAATAGGACACACCCTAAAAAAGGAGAACAGGAATTTTGGGCTTTCCCATCAATTATGACTATTTGGAAAGAAGATGGAGCAAGTATGTACATAGGTTACCTGTTCCATTTTAGTTATCATTATTTGTAGTTTTACGTTGATAAGTATTAATTAACTCCTGGAATGTCATTCAAATCTATATCAGCCAAAATGAAAGAGAAATTAATGTTCCTTTTGGTATAATCAAACTCCAATGTGAGCAATTGAATTGAATACTTTATTCAACTAAGCATGATTAGTCACAATGAATTTGTCTCTGGTACAAAACATATTAGATAAAACTCTTTATTTCTGTATATCTGACGTTTTCCCCTGTGTTACTGCCTCCTGGCTTTTTTGAGGAAAAGTATGCTGGAATTGATATTTTAATAATTTTAGTGCCAATTTTGTTGTGATTGCTCTATAGCCTGCTTTTATGATACCTGAGGAAAATATGTTAATTTAAAAATTGCTGAGGCGGATCTCTGGCTAATAAACACATGAAACTGTAATTAATACTAAGAGCAATTAGAAAATAAAATATTGTTCTTTTTAACTATGTGTGAAGGTCAGCATCTGCTGCAGTATATTTAATGAACATTAATAAGCTTTGTGGCTTGGCAAAGGCACTCTTGTGTTCATACTCTGCACCATACCATCAAAAATATTACGTATCTACAATTATATAGTTAAATTCAATGGACAGAGTTCACCAAATAACTGATGTTATTCTTGATGTTTTTATATCTGCTTGTTGCATTAATATATTCATTAAAATAATTGACACAAGTTTATCCTGGTATAGTAAGTTATTTTACTTGTCCTAAAGCATTATGCATTGTTTATATTTATGAACTGCTTTCAGAATATTTTATGAAATATTTCACTATTTTATTAATTTCACTATTGAAATTAATGGCCAATATTCAAAGTATTTTTAAAGCATGCTGTGAGATTGACTTTCACCCTTACTTATTTCAGAGTTGAATATTATGGCATTAGCAATGAAAAGATTTTGATATACCAGCTATATACTTTTTTTCCTTATAAAGAAACCAATATCTCACTAAAATGAATGGTCTTCCTTTTAATAGAATGCATCAGAGACCACAGACATTGGTTGTTCTTCTACGTTGGGCACAAGATTTAGATGGCTAGACAATAGTTGTCCTAGAGTCTTGGACAAAGATATGTATTTGTTTGATCCTGATTATTCATGCCAGTAAAAGAGGATGAAGAAACATTTTAAGGGCATAAAGGTAAATGTGAACATTGAAGCTCCTATTGTTAAAATCTCAGGTTTTCCATTAGAACAGGATCATGAAAATTTTTAAGGCCTAGAAACACATTATGAAAATTAGGTAAATAAATTAGGTATGAATAGCACAAAGAGATGGTTGTATGTTAAGATTAAGCTAACCACATTTTAAATATTTCGATTTTAAGTTCTGTTAACTAGAAGAGAAGGGCTTCTTCATCCCCATATAATTTTCCTCGGTAATGGGATGCAGGTTGGAGCTTTAACTCAGAAGCAGTGTCAATTATGGTCCCTTAACTTTTGTTTTATGTACCTTAAATGGCTTGGGTTAGCATTAGGGATTGAATTTCACAGAAATCCCAATGTAGCTTCATTCAGCATAGAGACATTGCACTCAGTGGTGGCTTTCTACCAGTTTTACTACCGGTTCACTTGTGTGCACACATGCACTCTCACACATGCACGACCCTTCTGCGCATGCTCAGAAGCATTCGTGCGGGTGGGTGGAACTTCCTACCGCCGCCACTACCGGTTCGGCCAAACTGGGCTGAACCGGGAGCAACCCACCTCTGATTACGCTACTACTCAGCACTTCTTAGGTTCTTGTAGCAAAGGAAGCCCATTTGAGTGCCTTTTGCCCAGAGACTCCCGAAACCTGGGACCGGTCCTGAAGTCTTTAGATCAGTATTTCTCAACCTTAGTGATTTTAAGTCCTGTGGACTTCAACTCCCAGAATCGGCTGGGGAATTCTGGGAGTTGAAGTCCACAGGACTTAAAGTTGCCAAGGTTGAGAAACACTGCTTTAGATTAAGGATACTACAAAACAAAAGAAAAACACCATCTGGTCCCCAACAATATACAAGCTTCTAGAAGGCTTTGATGTAATCCTAAAATGCCCCTGAGGTGATTAGAATTAATTTTAACATAATAGGAAGAGGAAATGATCAAATAATGATTACATGATTAGTAACTAAATATTTAATATATTTCATATATTTCAGTTACAGTTAAATTAAAAAGAGTTTCCATCTTAGTTTTACCTATTGATCTTTCAAAAGATATTCGGGAATACCTGTCAAATGCCAAGTCTTTCCTTTGGGCCAGAAAAAGCTCAATCCATTGACTAGGGATGGTACCCAGAATCCAATCATCTATAGAATACTTGCTGTATCGGGAGGGCTTTTACATGGGTGAGTGTGTGTGTTCTTCCTGGCTTCAGTGAAAAAAATAAGATAGCCAGAGATGAATCTGTTCAAGAAATTCCTTGTTAACAACTGTCTGTTCAGGGCAGGCTTGAACTTGATGTTTCAAACTAGTCTTGTTCGCTTGCTTGTTTTAACCCAGGCTTGTTACAGCAGGTTTTCAGAAGACAGTTGTTTTAGGATTCATTATAGAGGAAAGTTTGGTTTCTGATCTTTCCAAGCTTATAATATAGTGTTTATAGGCCATATAGGCAATTCTCAAATTGTAAGTAAAATGTTTCAGAGCTGGATGTTGTTCAAGCAACACATTCAATTTTGATCTTAAAGAGGATATTGGGAGACACAAAAGGGGCTTCCTATAACCAAGGCTGTAATTTTTCAGGCAGAAGCTCACAAAACCAGCAGAAACTATCTGGGAGAAAAGAGCAAGATAAAATGATATACACTTTCATGCAATGCAGAAACAATAAAGATATCTTCAAAATGTGTCATGTCTATAAATGTGGAATTTGATGGCAGCAGGCAAGACAAAACCCGTGGCTTAAAACGTAGGATATCCTGTACCACTGATTGTCAAAAGCTAGAAATGAACAACAAAGCATGAGAAAGTTATGCTGAATAAATAATTGAGATATGTCTATAATCAGTTATATTTTTCAGCATTTGGAACTATCCAGTGTCAGGGACAGGCTGGGCCAGGGATCTTGACCTTACGTAATTATTTACTTAAGAGGATGTCCTGCCTTTCCTGGAGGGAAGGCCAATCATCCTTTCAGGAAAAGAGTCAGCATTTTTTAAAATAGCATAGTAAAATAGTCTCCTAGTAAAATAAATAAATAAAGTGTAATATACTGTCCTGCTAGTATCTTTAAGACTTATCACGGGATATATTTCTCAATTAATCAGAATGTAATTCAGTCTAATTGGTTCACTTGCTCTATCAGTGAACATTCTCTCTACCAACTAATTACTGGTTGCTGTTATTTTAGGAACAGACCGCATAAAATCTCCTATGTAATCTTAGCATTCCTAGAGTCTTAACTAAGAATCTGAAACATTTCTGTCATTTCTGAAAGGCTATTGCTTAAGCTTTGGAAGTTGCTTTTAGTGTTAAATTATTTTCTTGTCATGCTAATGTAAAACACATTCATATATTACATATCCAAAAGGCTATAAATTTCCTTCTAAGTTTTACTGTATGTTTCTGGGAAAACATATAAATGCTATATTTTTTACAAGTCCCAGATCATGCATACTATCAAGCCAAGACCAAAGATATTGATTGATTCTCTTGTTCTTCCCATGTTCAGTTCTTTGCCAGCTATGGAAGTAAAAAATATAGGTGCTAAAAATGCCATTCTGTTTTTTGCTGTAGCAGCTCTGCAGAATAATGCATTTGAATTTGGCACAAAATTGCAAATCCTTATATCCTCCAGATGTTTTGGATGTGACTCTGATTATCCCTGCTTGTCAGATTTGCCATCATGTCCTTTATCTGCTCCGTACTTGGTTTTTTTTTTTTTTTTTACTGTTATTCAAATTGTTGTGGTATTTTAATTTTATTGTTACATTGTAGAGTCAGGTGGTGCCCAATTAAATTAAATTATGGGAACTATTATTCAAAACATTTGGCGGTTGCCTGGTTCAGGAAGGATTGAATTAACACACAAGGACATTAAGACTGAAGAAGACGCAATGTTCAGATACATCAAAGAAATAGTTTGAAGTTGGAAGCTTGGGTGGCATATTATATTGCTGAGGCATATTCTGAATATACTGTATATGGTTACAGCAGAGATTAAAATTAATGGAATTGATACAATGGCTCAACAGTACCATTTCATTGTCTATTTAAACTATGGTTTAAATAACCCAGTTTAGAAAAATTCCACTTTATGTTTGGATTAAGCTACTTTATGTGCAGAATTAATTGCTTTACACATACCCAGAGATGTATCTTTTCATCAGTAAAATCCAACATTTGACAAGCTTCATGTATTCTTCATGCCTAAAAATAACACACATAAGTACATACACACGGCTGCAATGCATTTTTAATGTGTGAACAACTGTAACATATGTAAAGGGATGTTTAAAACTGGGTGGAAAGAAAAAGTGTCAGTGCTTCAGTATTACAATGCAACAATGTTGGACACTGTGTTACCCAAAGTCAATCAAATGAATTGCATAATGTTTTGGAAAACTTACAAAATCTCAGTATAATTGACTGTATGTAGTTCAGCAGTTCCATTTAAGCCAAGTTTGGCTTAATGTGAATAGATGGCTCCATTGAGAATAAAGATTCCATGTTGGATGTTTAAACCACGCAGATCTGATTTCCAGCAGAATTTGAAAAATCACCATTCTGATTGGTATCTTCTTCCCTTTTCTCTTTCAAATGTAAGAAACAGAAATCTCCTTTCTTTATGAAATTTTCTGGCAATCAAATCGTCCACTTATTGAACCTATTGTTTGTTGGATTTGGTTTAGATGTATGAATAATTCAAATGAATTATTAGATTCTTTGAGTTTCCATGTTTTCTATGTGTATTTTTCTAAACATACACAGTACATGCACCTTTTTCTAGATGAAATTTCAGCACATCCATGAAATCCAGGGTTACAATACAATTAAAACAACAACAGTGAAGTCACTGAAAGAAACAGGGTTAAAGATGGAATCGGAGATCGTGGAGGATTGTAATCTTGGGATAATTAAGTCCCATGTAAGTTAAACTGAATAAAAAATAGCTATCTAAAAACAATTAGAAATGGAACAAGTCTGCTTTTTTTTGGTCAAAAACAGTTGAGATACAGTTCAAATGATGGTGTATAAAACAGGATTACCTTTTTATTTTAAAAAAGGTTCATATTATAAAAATAGTCTACTACTACTTAAATATAGCAAAGCGACTCTAGGGGGTGGTGCTCATCTCCGTTTCAAAGCCGAAGAGCCAGCACTGTCCAAAGACATCTCCTTGGTCATGTGGCTGGTATGATTAAATGCCGAAGGCACACGGAACACTGTTATCTTTCCACCAAAGGTGGTTCCTATTTTTCTACTTGTATTTTTATGTGCTTTCAAACTGCTAGGTTGACAGAAGCTGGGACAAGTAACTCACTCCGTTACGTGGCGCTAGTGATTCGAATCACTGAACTGCCGACCTTTCTGATCAAGCTCAGCGTCTTAGCCACTGAGCCACCACGTCCCCTAAAAACTAGACTACTCTTACTTAAATATAGTAGACATCCTAACTGAAGATATTTTCCCACAAGATTAATTATAGTTGTTATACAAACAATACATGATCTGAAAAAGCAGACTCTAAAAATCCTGTGTGTGTTGGACTTTGCACCAATTAAAGTGCAATTCCTTATGAACAGTTCCACACCATGAAAGGCTTGGTTCCTACTAAGGTTTAGTAATGATGCCCTGATATGTGTTACTATGACCAGATCCAACTTGCCTGAGAAAAGGTAAACTGGTTCACAAGTCAAAGCCAAGCAAAGAAGATTCTAACCATAGAAGAAAATCAACAACATTCCAAGAACAAAATCTAATCCCCACTACATAGCATCATCTTTGTCTTGAATTAAATAGTCAACTGGCCATCAGTATAAATCTTACTGAAATATTCCAGAATTGATAAAACAGCCTTCTCCAACATGGCTAATCTAAGCTAAGATTTGAAACTCAGTTATCATACATTGAATTAAAATGTGGCAATTTACTACCAATTGCTAGTGACCATTCAAAATTATGATGGCCCTCCTCAAGGCTAAGTATGACCTGGACTTGAAATTCTGATTCCCGCCCCGTCCATGGTCAGATGTGATTGCATTTTGGATACTATTTGCAGCATCCTGTGGACAGGTGACCACTATAAGTCTTTTGTTGGAAATCGGTGTATTCTTCTAATGGATTTGTTTAATGTCTGCAGGGATCATTTAATTTAATTAACTTTATAATGCCTTGGTAAGGCCACACTTGGAATACTGCATTAAGTTTTGGTCGCCACGATGTAAAAAAGATATGGAGACTCTAGAAAGAGTGAAGAGAAGAGCAACAAAGATAATTAGGGGACTGGAGGCTAAAACATATGAAGAAGGATTGCAGGAACTGGGTATGTCTAGTTTAATGAAAAGTAGAACTAGGGGAGACATGATAGCAGTGTTCCAATATCTCGGGCTGCCACAAATAAGAGGGAATCAAGCTATTTTCCAAACCACCTAAGGGTAGGACATGAAGCAGTGGGTGAAAACTAGTCAAGGAGACAAGCAACTTAAAACTTAGGAGAAATTTCATGACAGTTAGAACAATTAATCAATGGAACAACTTACCTCCAGAAGTTGTGAATGCTCCAATACTGGAAGATTTTAAGAAGATGTTGGATTACCATTTGTCTGAAGTGTTGTAGGGTTTCCTGCCTAAGCAGGGAGTTGGACTAGAAGACCTCCAAGGTCCCTTCCAACTCTTATTCTATTCTATTCTATTCTATTCTATTCTATTCTATATTCTATTCTATTAACTGGAGGGGGTGCCTAGTGAGCCCAGGTTGCTTAATGACCACAGTGTTCTCTTACTGCTATGATTCACTTAACTATGGCAAAAAATATTGTAAAATATGGTGTGGTCACTTGGTGATCCCCGTAACAACCAACATAATTTACAACCATAATTCTGGGCTCAATTATGGTTGTAACTCAGAATTACACCATCCACAAAATTTCTAGTTGGATTTATTTTTCTTCTTTAGGCAGATAACATTTATTTTGCTGCTTGAAAGGAGAGTGGAATAAAGGTTCCGTGTAGAACATTTTTTTAATTTGAGGTAAGTTCATATTATTCCCTAAACAGAACAATCAATGTCCCAAAGCTTTCTCCAATTAAAACAGAATTGAGAGTAATGTCTTAGAAATACTGGAAGTATTTCTTCATTAGAGCAACCTTAATCAGTTTTCCATGTAGTAGACTTGGAAATTGACTAAATTGTTCCTGTTTTATTACTCCATTTAAATATGGGATTGTTGACAGAACTTTTAAGTGGCCCTTACATAGTGTAGAAGTCATTTCCGTGATCAGAATAATAGAATAGAATATCTGGGTTCCCAAAACAGCAGGCTGGAAACATTGCTGTGTGTACTTAGCTAAAGTAATTGCTATTGCTGCATGAATAAATTGCTGTAAGTTGTTCTCAGTGTAGCTGGCTTTGAATTACTTTAGAACACAGAAGCAAGCGAATTAAGAATTTTCTATTGTAGCATTTCTCACAACTATTGAAAGATGTTTTTCGGATGGTTTCGGAAGAGAGCAGTTGTGGGATTCATTTTTTTTAATGCCGGTTCTGTGGGCGTGGCTTTGTGGGTGTGCCATGACTTTGTGGGGTGTGGGTTGGTGGGCGTGGCAGGGAAAGGATACTGCAAAATCCTTATTCCCTCCCCACCCCACTAACCTGCTTTCCAGCTCCGTTCTCCTGTTCAGGGCAACAGAAGAAGATTAGCTGGGAGGCAGCCGAGGTGGGGCCAGCTTATTTGCCTGTTCTCCGAACTACTCAAAATTTCTACTACCGGTTCTCATAATGTGTCAGAACTGGCTGAATACCACCTCTGGATGAGAGCCAGTTTGGTCTAGAAGCGAGGAGACTGGGAATCTTAGCCCATATGAGGCATGAAAGCTGGCTGGGTGACTTTGGGCCAGTCACATTCTCAGGCCAACTCACCTCACAGGGTAGTTGTGGGGAAAATATGAGGAAGAATGAGTGTTATGTATGTTTGCTGTCTTGCATTACTTAACAAAGAAATAAAGGCGGGATAAAATTATAACAAAGTTAGCAATAGCAATAGCAGTGGACTTATATACCGCTTCATAGGCCTTTCAGGCCTCTCTAAGCGGTTTACAGAGAGTCAGCATATTGCCCCCAACAATCTGGGTCCTCATTTTACCCACCTCGGAAGGATGGAAGGCTGAGTCAACCCTGAGCCGGTGAGATTTGAACCGCTGACCTGCTGATCTAGCAGTAGCCTGCAGTGCTGCATTTAACCACTGCGCCACCTTGGTTGATTTTGGCCATTTTTTGCTTGGCTTCAGAAGTTGTGGGTGCTTTAAACACTGGATGTTTTGAAGAAGACTGGACAGCCATTTATTTCCTGCTTGAGTAAGGGGTTGGATTAGAAAACCTCCAAGGTCCCTTTCAGCTCTATTCTGAATGAATTAAATTCCCACATTGTCTTATATTGAAGCTGTTAAAGGTGTTCAAACTGTATGGCAGATGTTAGAGTCTCTTAGAATAAAATTAGGACCAGTGTCTTCCAGTAATGACTCTTCCCCTTTTCTGGAACATCTTCCTCAATGGATATTGAAGTGCATTGCCTTTAGTACCATAGGCCTCCTGGGGGAAGGGGCACTGAAAGCTTGCATGCTGGTCTAAGATACAAAGTCCATCAACATAGTATTTGTATGCTGATATTGAGCACTTGTCATTTTAGTGCCATTGAGATTTGCTTTGGACATTGCTGCTTAACGTGACCATTCAGACGTTAGTTGAACTGTTCTTATTTACAAAGAAGTGTAATGAATTCTTCTGCAGCTTTATACCTTTTGATAACCACAGTCCTTTCACAAATTTAACCTATTTCCTTCTTTTCTGATATAGAACTCAGTAAGAAATACTGTATTTTATATACAGAAAGTATTTGGGATGGGATCCTCATCAAAATCCACATCAATTTTCTTTCCTAGAATGCTACTTGAATGAAATGGACCAGCTCTATGTCTTCTTAATTAATGTCTTTCGTATGTACCTAGGGCATGATTGCTTTCAGTTGTCAATAGAAGAGATTAAAATCTCCACTGCAATCCGTTGCATTATTTCTGATTAAATAGATTCAGCCTTTAAAATTCTTGAGGGAATACAGGTCATTACTTCATTCCTTACTCATTCCTTCATTCATTTTTCAGTAAGAATCTCTCCTATTTCCAATAGATTACTAAAGAGGTAACAAATGAATAAACTTTTTCTTATAATGATTGACTTTGGGACATATTTGGGCTGTCTCTCCTTCCAGTAAGTTTAGTGCAGCAGAAACGTCTGTCAATGGCAGATCTTTCCCCTGCAAAGTATTATAGCACTGTTCCAAAGCCTCAAATCTTCTCAGTGCCATAGATAAAAGAAGAAACTACTGTATAACTTTTAAAATTAAAGTTAAATGCTTCTGTAAAAGGTATATGAATTAATAAGATTATAACTTTTATAATGCTGTGGTAATGGCTTTTTTTAATATACTAAACGACAAATTAGGCAAGCGTCTGATTTAAATTGAGCAAATGTAGCTTGAAAATCCATGGCTTCAGTGCTTCTTTCTAAGGCAATTGTGATAGTTGGTACATCAAGCAAAAATAGAACATAAGAGTGTGATGGTGATGAATATTTATTGTTTTGACGGCTTAAATGAAACCGGAAGCTATTTGAGCAGTCATTTGTAACAGGTTAAAACAAAATATTGGCTGCTGTTGTGTTTATAATATAGCTTAATGGAAATATATAGAATATGTTTAGAACTTCACAGCCCTGAAATATTAACATTTTAAATAAAATGTAGCATTTGCAAAGAAAATGACAATCCATGTTCTCCTTATCTTGATTGAATGTGAATTTAATTAATTTTGTTAAGCTTAGTTCTATCCCAGATGTGATGAGAGATAACTAACTTTCTGATGTGGAAATGCATAGCCCAAAGCCATAAGCAAATTTTTGTGATCAAAATAAATTCCATTATAATGATTGTGGTTGCTGCATAATGAATACAACCCCCCAAAAGCTATCTGTTTATATTCTAGTATAAGGATTGTATAAGGACAGTATAAATACAATAAGTGTTGACCACAAAGTGCTATGGAAAGCAGTTTTAATTGATTTCAGTGAAATTGTCCAACATAACAAATTCTTCAAAATTGTTCAGGTGGTTTCAAGATACAAAATGCCCAGGGTTGGTGATGAAAACTGAAGTTTTAAAATATTTCCCATTTTAGTAGCTGTGATCCATTTGAAGTTCTCTTTTGCTTAACTATGGTCATGAAGGAGCTAGGCTATAATCATTGCATTGTACTCTTACAATTGGGATTGGAGAAAAGATAATAGCAGAACCACAGTTTGATCAGGATCTCAGGTTCTAGAAAAATTGGGATTACTCTACATCAGTTCAGTTGTGCTACAGAGTTCAAGAGGGCTCCAGGTTTTTTTTTAACCCCATTTCTTGTCTTTTCCTAAAGACTGCTGGCTGATGAGAAGAAAAGGCAATAGTTTTTATAGTTTATAGTTTATAGTTTTATAGTTTTATTGATTTTGTATGCCGCCCACTCACGAAGGACTCCGGGCGGCTTACAATAAAACAAGGGAGGGGGATAATAGACAAAACAACATATTAAAATATACAACAGTCACAATTTCCGAGGGGCTGGATATTTCAAGAGCCCCCCGGCCTGCTGGAGCAGCCAGGACTTAACGGCTTTGCGGAAGGCCGGGAGGGTAGTAAGGGTCTGGATTTCCACGGGAGATCATTTCAGAGGGCTGGAGCTGCGACAGAGAAGGCTCTCCCCCAGGGAGTCGCCAGCCGGCATTGGCTGGCAGATGGGATCCGGAGGAGACCTAACCTGTGTGATCTAATCGGTCTATGGGAGGTGATCGGCAGGAGGCGGTCTCTCAGGTACCCAGGTCCGATGCCATGAAGGGCTTTATAGGTAACGAACAGCGCCTTGAAGCGAATCCGGAGACTGATGGGTAACCAGCGCAGCTCGCGGAGGATAGGTGTGACGTGGGTGTACCTGGGTGCACCCACAATCGCTTGCACGGCTGCGTTCTGGACCAGCTGGAGTCTTCGAACACTCTTCAAGGGCAGCCCCATGTAGAGCGCGTTACAGTACAATCCATGCTTACAAGTTTATGCTCTTAAAAACTTTCTAAAAATGTGCAGTAAGGAGGGCTGGCCAAGCATGTTCAGATTTTATCATGTGCACTTCAAAACAACTTAATGTTTTTCTGCAGCAGATTGACATATATTCCTCCCAAAATCAGTTTTTCCTTTCTGTTGTCATGGTGGGGCTATGATTTAGAGTTCCAGTTACAAAACAGCTCACATTCAGAGCATTCTCTATTATCATAGTTGGTAATCTTTGAAAGATTTTGCTCAGACACCAGAAATGTGGGAGTGGATGGATTGATACTGAGGGAGGGGAAGATAAGACAGAAGTTGGATAACTGCTTCACAAATGAAAAAATATAACCATTCCCTTTTGTAACATCTGGAAATGTCTGGCTGCACCAACTGCAGCAAAAATGCATTTTAAAGAACTTTTAAAACTCAAATGTAATTGTAGAAAGCTTTATAAGTTAGGAGTAATTCTTCCTAACTTATCTTTATTTTTTAGATACTAGTTTCTTAACTGCAGTTTTTTTATATTTTATTAATTTCAGTAGTCCTCAGTTAATGACTGCAATTAGGACTAGAATTTGCATTGCTAAGTGATGTGGTTGTAAAGTTTATGTCACATGACTTCTTGTCTAGCAACAGCAGTTCCATCTTTTCTGATTGCTGCTGTTTAGTGAATCTGGTGCCATTGTTAAGTGAGGACGGTAGGTGGTTTCCATTTGTGATCTTCTGCTAGCTTCCCCATTATTTGTGAGAAGCTGACAATTAATTACATGACTGTGGGGATGTTGCAACGGCTGAAAGTTTGAGGACCAGTTGTAAGTACTACTTGTTCAGAGCTGCCATAAATTGAAACAATAGTTAAACAAGTGGTTGTAACATGAGTATCATCTGTAACTGGTACAACTCTATACCTCTGGAAACATTCCATCATATATAATCCACCACCATTTGATCTGATTTATTTTTAAAATCTATATAGCTACCCATTTAAACCTTCTGTTTGTAGATGATTAAATAACACAGAAATGTGTTGTAATACTCAATGTTTTATTTAAAAAGGGCAATATTGCCATTATAACTGAGGTCCCTGAAAATTATCAATCATAATCCCATCCAAAGTGGGCTCAACTAATAATCTTACCCACACCTGATGAACTTTTCGGAACGTTTGCAGCAGTAATGGTATCCTATTATCTTCACAACCGGTTTGGTAGCGGGAACGCACATCTGGGCATGCGCATAACCTGCACATGCGCAGAATGTCTGCGATGACATGTGGGTGCGCGGAGGCCCCCCCCCCACTACCAGTTCGCCTGAACTGGTGTGAACCAGCAACATACCACCTCTGGTTTGCAGGGTCAGGACCATCTGAGCTAAAACTTGAATTTCAGTTTGATCTGACTTGTCCTGGGGTATGATCATAGCTGAAGTTCGGCTTAAGCAAGAGTTCCCTAAACTCTTCTATGATTGAAACATCTGGGTGTTATTGAGGATTCCCTACTGTGTGAATAATAGGTTCCTTCATGCATAGAAGAAAACCTGAAGACCCTAATTTATGATGTACTCAGATTAACCACAATTTGTGACCTAATTTACTATACAAGATCTCTGGCATATTTTGACTGAAGGTCGAATCATATGGAATAAATTGGTACTGTATTTGAGAGGCTGTAGGAGTTGTGGTTTTGTTTTATTGGCATTGTTTGAAAAGAGATCCCTGTGTGAAAAAGACATAATGTTGTGAAGGCTAATTTTTTTTTACATAGGAGTTTGAGCTCTCATTGTAATAAATGCCTGTTCTAATTTTAATTTAATGCTGATAAGGATGTGGCGATTAGGTTTTATCTTGTACATTTACCAAACTCCTGGATAATTGTGGAGTATGTAGTATTGGAATTCTTAGATGCAGACGAGACATTCATCTGGAAATCTTCAAAATTCAGTAGGAGGAAGTGTTGAGAAGAACAAATTATGTTGGAAGCACAGATGCTGTGTGGGCTGATGCTCCCCCTTTCCCTTGCAGTCAAAAGCCAAAAGTGCATATTGAATATATAATCCAGATACCAGATGGCTTCCATTAATATGTCATCTTCTGCTGGGTAATAACCAGATTCTTTTCTTTGGGGGAGGGGGTATTATCCAGAGTAATGTGTTTCTGGTGATCCATAATAGTCATAGCTATCCTGATACTGTCAAATAAATTTTAACAAAATTTCTAAATGAAATGACTGTTGCTTTATGGTGGGCCACTGTGGTCTAAATCCTGTGTTCCCTTCTCTAAATCCCATGTTTCTGGATTGGCTGGCTCCTTAGTTTCTAATTAAACAAAGAATATCACAAAATAGTTATATTAAAATATATAAAATATTTATACATACTATAAAATATATAAATCCATAAAAAGCATTTGCTATATATTTATTAAATGTATTTACTAAATTTATATACTGCTCATCTCACTATCTGAGTTTATCAGTTTATAACATTTATATATGGTAGTTCCAATTATATTTTGATATTTTGTGGAGGCATTTATAAGTGTTTCTTCCAGTACACACATTATACTTCTGTTCCACAAGGACTGGGTTGTCTGAGGGACATCTTCTGCTTGATTGCATTGCCCGTCCCACCAAATCCGTCCCACCAGTACAGATGGTATGTTATGGGTTTCATCCACTAGGGAGCTACATTGGCAGACTCTAGGCCAGTGGTGTCAAACTCAAGGCACGGGGGCCAGATCCAGCCCATGGGGTGCTTAGATCTGGCCCAGAGGGCTGCCCTGGAAACAGCGAAAGACTGGCCCATGGTGCCTCTGCCAGCAAAAACGGAACTCGGGAGGTCTCCTGAGTTCCATTTTCCCTGACAGAGGGTTGTAGGAGGCCATCACAGCTGAAAATAGAGCTCACAAGTGCTGTATGTGGCTCTCCCAAGCTCCATTTTCGCTGACAGAGTGTTCGGGCCACTAAAGGTGCCCCCAACACGAATGTCAAGCTGGCCACACTCACCCTGCCCCCCCCAAAGGTCAAACACAACTCTGATGCAGCCCTCAATGAAATCAAGCTTAACACCCCTGCTCTAGGCATTATGGAATGTTTGCTTTATCACTTATCACTTTCTAAAGGACCCTTAAGACCTGACTGTGCTATCAGTCAGGGAACCCGTGGGGGATTCCGTCAGTTTGGTGGCTCCATTATTATTGACATCTCTTTCCCTAATACTTATTTTTTCTTTTCATCTTTGGTTTTATAGTTTTTAATGTGTTATAATAATTAAAATAGTGGCTTGTTTATTAACCGTTCTTCAGTTTTGTTGCAGAGTCACTTGCTTTCCGAGATAGGCAGCTATATACATTTGATAAATGAGGAAATAATAAAAAATTTTGTGAAAATAAAATGGCTAAATGAAGGTGTCACGTTCTGAGCATGCTCACCAAAGTTGTGTAATGGCGGAAGATAGTCGATAGCTGATTGGCTTACTATCTGACAGCCCCAAGTATAAAAAGGGAGCTATCAGATGGGAAGCTGCGCTGTTCCTGTCTCAAGCCGGTTCCATTTGCTAGCGTGTTACGTTCAGGGAATAAACTTGTTAGTCTTTTATTCCTGCCTCTGCCTCAGTTACTTCGGCCATAACCCACTGTCCTAGTACACTTTATTGGCGATGAAGGTGGAATCGCCAAACTGAGGTCAAGAGAGAGCTGGTCACTGCAAGCTGAAGTCACTAGCTGAAGTCACGATTGGGAACCAAGCTCTGACATTCGTGACGAGACGTTGCTGCTGATTCTGACAGGAATGGCCACCCTAACGTTCACCCCATTCAGCCAGGGCTCCAAGACTTGGTAGTCATATATAGCCTGGTTCGAATGTTTCCTGGTCGTGTACGACTTCACTGAATTAACTGATGAAAGAAAATGTGCGGTTTTCCTGTCAGTTTGTGGCTCCGATGTTTTCCACACAGCAAGGGGTCTCACAGCCCCAGACCCCATCAAAGCGGAAACCAAGAAGAGGGCAAGACTATCAATAATTATGTGGCTGCGCTAAGAACGGCAGCCCTCCATTGTGAATTTAGACACTTTGACGACGCCTTACTCAATCGGCTGGTGTGTGGCATCCGTGACTTGAGGGTACAGAGGCGTCCTATAGCGAAGGCAGACCTGTCATTCCAGTCCGCATTAAATGAGGCCCGAGCAGCAGAACTAGCCTTGACCTCCTTAGCTGCCATTAAGCAGCACCAAACCTCCACTATTACTGACCCCCTGGGAACGTCCTGCACAGCTGCAGTTCACCAAGGGGAAGTAATCGAAGATTCAGAGTCTGAAGGGGAGAAGGAGGACATAAACCGCCTTAACTAGGCAAACAAAAAGAGCTATGTGAGAGGCAAGGGCAACCCTAAATCTTCATGTATCGGTTGTGGAGGCAACCACGAAAGAGCTGAGTGCAGATTTAGACAAGCCCTCTGCCAGCACTGCAGCAGAAGAGGGCACATTGCCAGAGTGTGCCAAGCCTCCCAGCCGATGAACACCCCAGGGTTCCAGGCCGTCAAGAGTCTAAGCCCTCGTTGGGTGCCGGAGGGACCAAAGAAACTGAGGGTTGACTGTCATGCAATCCTTAGCAATACCCCGAGAGATCAATCCATCAACTGGCAATCGTGCCACAGCATCAAGAAAAAGATCCAACTGACAGTGCACATCGAAGGGGCTCCGTGTCAAATGGAGCTCGATACCGGCTCTGCCACCTCCATTGTATCCTGGAGCACCATAAAAAGACTACTTCCAAAACTCGCGAAGCGCCGCCTAAACAGCTGCAATCTGACTCTTAGAGACTATCAGGGAAACCTGATCCCTGTGATTGGCACTAGCAAAGTTAATGTCCAATTCAAAGGGTTTGATGGCAGGCTACCACTTATTGTTGTTGAAGGAGCGCTACCCAGTCTCCTTGGGCTGGACTGGTTTGACGCCCTCGGCCTTCAAATCAGTGGCATACACAGCATTCAGCAATCTGACCTAGACTGTTTGGTTAAAGAGTTTCCCGCTGTGTTTGATGGTCAGCTGGGCCAATACAAGGGCACGCCGATAGCCTTCAACCTCAATCCATCACTACCTCCCATCCGTATGAAGCTGCGAAGAGTGCCAATTGCCCTCAAATCTAAAGTGGACACAGAGCTGGACAAGCTCATCTCGCAAGGGGTCCTTGAGCCAGTGGACCATGCGAGATGGGAGACTCCTATTGTCATGCCAATCAAGCCTGATGGCAGCATCAGGATCTGCGCTGACTACCGCTGCTCTATCAACCATGTGCTGCCGTCCAACACCTACCCTGTGCCGGTGGTCCAGCATCTTCACACCTTGGGCGAAGGGTCCATTTTTGCGAAGTTGGACCTTGCCCAGACGTACCAGCAGCTGCTGGTTGACAAAGCTGCCGAAGCCCAAACAATCATAATGCACCGGGGCACCCTCAAATGCCACCAGTTACAGTTAGGGGTCAGTATTGCCCCAGGCTTGTTCCAGAGCTTGATGGAGCTGTTGCTCCATGGACTCAGTGGTGTCGTCCCGTACTTTGACGAAGTCCTAATTTCAGCCTCCTGCCATGCCGAACTTATGTCCAGACTGCGCGCAGTGTTAACTAAATTTCAACAAATAGGACTGAAAGTCAAGCGGGGAAAATGCCAGATCGCTGTAGACCGGGTTGAATTCCTAGGTTTCCTGGTGGATGCAGAGAGCATCCATCCCACTGCGTCCAAAACCAAAGCTATTTTGGAAGCTCCCACTCCGGCCACGAGAGCTGAACTCCAAGCCTTCCTTGGACTGCTTAATTTCTATGCCATGTTCCTGCCCTACAAGGCCTCTGTGGCTGAACCGCTCCACCGCCTGTTTGACCTGAAAGCTCCTTGGGTCTGGGGCTGATGTGAATCTCTGCTTCTTAGATTCTAACATCATATTTTCTTGGCTGTGTAGTGTACATTTTTCATATATAGTTTACTAGAAAAGAATACATTCAAAAGCAGTTATTTTCTTTAAAAGTTTTTTTATAACAGTGAAAATATCAATCGGTAGTGTACTTGAGTAGAGAAGTCAGTGAATTATTTTCATTTAAGTGTTTTGGGAAATGCCTATGATCTGTATGCATAGTATCTTGGCCTGAAGTATAACTGTATAATTTGGAACTTTCTGCAGTAGTTTCATTTAGATTTTTCTTGACACTTTTATTAGAGTTGTGCAGCACTTTAGATATAATTTGAGAATAGTGCTTCAGAGCAGTGCAACATATGATTGATGCTTTTAAGGACAATTTTATGTTTGTGATCCTGTGTACTCTGAGATAGCATTTTGGAATCAAATGCAAAGCAATGTCCAGCCTAATTCCTGGGGTCAACTGCTTATAATTAAATTGACTGGCGAAGGTGTAGGGGGAATCCTTTACTGGAAATGTGCCTATTTGGGTTTCATATATGGCATGGGGACACAATGTGACTATAATCATCATACTGTGGTGGCTTTCAGCGATGCTTCTCTGCAAATAGCCTGCCGGTGAGGTTGGGTTTTAGGGAGTAGAGATGCTGCTACTATACCAATCTCCTTGCAGTGTATTGGCTTCCTTATCTGAAGTATTTGAGGCAGTGGCTAGGTTGGCAGTGAAGTTCCCCAGACTGATGGTACCCAGGGATTTTAACTTGCTTTTCCCAGACCAGGGGCCCATGGTAGCTTGGAAATTTATGACTGCTAGGGCAACAATGGACCTAACTCATATTCAGGATCCCAATAACACATCAACAGTCACATGCTAGATTTGTTTTTTGTGTTATGGCAGTGGCAACATGATGTGGAAATTACCATACATACCCTCCATGGCCAGATCACTATTTGTTGACCTTGGAGTTCTCTTCAGCCACCCTTACTTCATGCAGAAAGGATCTATTGAATTGGTACCCCTCATGGGCCCAATGGACTCTTTGGGGATTCAGAGAGAATTTGGAATTGTCCCTGAGGCTGTTTGACTAAAGCCTTGCTTGCTCTTTGAAATGAAAAGGCAGAGTTTGGGCCTGATTTTGAATTGGAATATGTTGTGATCACCTCAGTTTTTATGTGTAACTATGGGACTTTTGTTTTATGTTTTTTAACTATATGTAAGATGTCGAGTCATTGTTAGATGGACAGCATTTACTGTATTTCCCATCCATCCGCCTGTCCGTCAATCAAAAAATAGTTGAGGCTGCTTGATGATGACAGCTGTCTAAAGCAACTTAAAATCTTGCTTTTTTTGGCATATTCATTTTTAGGACAATTATCTATGGTTAGAACTGTTAGCTATCTGCTAATGCCTGCACTTTCTCAGCCATGTTTCTTTCTCTTTCTCCTTGTTCTTGCTGCCTCTTCTCCAACCTACTCTTAGTATGTAAAGAGTAATCAGAGATGAACATCTCCCATTTGTCTTGTCTTCCCTCTAGTGGTTTGGTAGATGTGTCAACACCAAGAGGACAAATGACCAGTGCTAAAAACAGAATTGGAAGGATAATGGCAAGGAGAAAGCAAGCCTACTTTAGATGAGGAATTACTAAAAGCCATTTCTTTAAAGCAGCTTCCAGGTTTGCAAACTTCAACTTTTAGAATTTCCCAGCCAGTGAGGCCATTGCTGAGAATTTTTAGAGTTGACATCCACAATTATAAAGGCCACCTACAGATAAATTGGAAATGTTAGGCTTATGGGCCTGGTACCATTCATTGTTCAGTGATTCATTTGTAATCCTGTCTAGAATATGTGGAAAGCAAATCAACACTTTCTCAGAAACTACAGATAGATGTTAGGTATGCATAGTTTAAAGGATTATGTGTAAAGATGTAAATATTTTTGCACAATAGAATAAAATATAAGCTTTGCCAGAATGTGAATGGTGAGTGGAAAAGAGCTTTAGTAATTTCTGAACCACTATTTTTTTTTTAAAAAAAAGAAAGGAAAGCTAGGCAATGGCTACTAATGAACTAGCTCAGGGGTTGGCAACCTTAAACACTCAAAGGGCCACAAAGGTCCTAACTGGAAGCACCCCCTCCCTGTTCAATTCTGGAGCCAACCGGAAGTCCGGTTCCCCCACCATAGAGTCTCCTCCTAGCGTGGCATCCTTTTTCCTCTGCCAACTGGAAATCTGCTTCCCCCACCATAGAGTTTCCCCCTTGGGTGGTGTCCTTTTTTCTCTACCTATCCTAACAGAAAGCCCTATCAATTGTGGAGCTGACCAGAGACAGGGAGCCACAAAATAGTGATGAAAGGGCCACAGGTGGCTCCAGAGTCATGGGTTGCTGACCCCTAAACTAGCTCTTTTGTTGACTACATACTTCAATCTGATATCTGTCATAGCTGAAAGTCAATTATGTGCCAAGGGAACATGTTACATCTTGCCTTCTATTTCAAATATTACAAGATTCTGTCCTATGAATTTCTGTTATATGCTGCTAAATATGATATTTCCTCACCCATCAGCTTGGGTCTTCTCATAGTTGCATTACCCTTGAAGGGAGTGAAGAGTAAAACCTAGTGGCATTGTTAAAGATGCTTGAAATGTTATCCCGGATTACATTGTCAAAATGATCAGAAGTGGCAGTTGAAAACTCTTTTGCTAGTTCAGGATAGCATCTGATACAGTTTAACTGCTCGTGAGAGAGAGCATAAACCTATACATTTGTGTTTATTTTTTCTTAAGGCAAAACACAAGGGAAGAGTAAAGGGGAGATGTGGTTAATCTAGGAATATCTGCCTCTTGCTTTCCTCTGGATATGGGTGTTATCTCTATTGTGCCTAGGGAGCTAAATAAACTATACTATTAATGTCTATTCCTGGTTTTCAGTAGGCAGCTCATTATCCATGTCTGATAACAAAACTATGGGTTTTAGATTTTGCCAATTTTCAGCCTTACAACAAGTGTTGATTTTTTAAAACAGCACCCATAAACTAATTCTCATGAGTTGGGTCTTTATTTTGCTTCAAACAGAAATGTCCCCCCCACTTCCATACATCCTTGTTTAAGAATGGCTTTCCTTCTTTGGGGGAAATAATCTTACAATTATGCACTCATAACTGCATACACATAGGGGGACTGGCAGCTTCTTTCACAGACAGCTGGCTTTCTACCCCAATTCCATGTGAAATCTCTGCTGATATATTAATCTTACCACAAGCAAAAAAATAAAAGCTAAAAGCTTATTCTTGTCCCTGAGATGTGATTGTGCACTTCTAAGAAAACCAGCCAAGACTGAAATTGTCCCAGTGAGAAATTTTCTCTTTCACAGTATTAATAAATTAAAGAAGAGCAAAGTGCTACTTTAGAGGACTGTACTTTAATGATATATTTGCTTTGCCATTACATAGATAATTTTTAATGCAATAGTATGCTGGTTATAACATTGTTTAAATAACTAAGCTTGCTTATCTTGTATTTGCTAAACAAAATCCCTATTTTATTTCAGTTGATGTCCATCACTGTGTTATGCGTCTCTGCCTGGATGAGAGATTACTTGAATAATGTTCTCACTTTAACTGCAGAAACAAGGTAGGCATGTTTGATCAGTTTAACTGGACTATCTGAGCAGAAGAATCCAGCAAAGATATGGAGCGATTTCTCAAAAGAGGATTCCATACTTCCAGTATCCCCTATCCATTTTCCTTGATTCTGCCAAGGTTTACATCATTCCTGATACTATTTTTAATCTTATTTAATTTATTTTAAATAAAGAAATTTGCATGGGAAGTTTGCATGCAAGAAAGCAAAATATCAACTCCAAGCATAACATCTTACTGGAATGCTTCTGGGCCCTGCTGACATCTCAAAGGCATTTTGTAATGACCTTGGGAGACAGAAGAAGAGCCACACACTGGACAATTGTCTTATAAAATATATCTAAGTTCACAGAAGGTGGAAGGGAAGTGTTTTAGAAAGGGTACCCCCTCCCCAGATTTCTGGAGTGTAAAAGGAAGGCAGGGAAATAGTCATGTTGCAAAATTCTGCTAGTGTGATCTTATAATAGAGCTTGAATCCATAGCTGCACTTCTCAACTCATTAGCCTTTAAAGCCTAACACATTTTTAGGCACTGAAAAGTAATAGTGAGATGCTTAGCACCTCACTATCAGCACCTCCTCCACACAGACAGAAATAAGGTGAGGTGGTAGAGAGCCTCCTGAGATGTAGATGGAGTGGTGAGTTAAGTTTTATGATTGGCCATGGCGACTACAACTGCCATGGACTGCAGAAATCTGAAAACCAATAGATAGAATCAGAATGATAGAAGTTTCACTTACAATACAGTTATAACAGCTGAAGCTCCAAGTATGTAAAGTCCTTGACTTGCGATCGGCCGAAAGTCCTTGACTTGCAACCTGTCAGCCTGGTAACCAAAGGGCAGCTCTCATGGGCTGAGATGAGCCTGGCTGAAGCGGGACTTTTACTGTAAGCCCATTGGTTGCTCTGCTTGACAGCTCCAGTATACATAGCTGTCAAGCAGAATGTGGTGCTGAAGTTGTCATTATATGGTTGTCTATTGAAATAAAGGTTGCTTTGAGGTTACCTCAGCATGTCTCTGCTGTCTGTTGTCCAGAATTTATTAAAGTAAATAAGAGTTTCTTAGTAGGCAGAACATGTTCTTTTAAAAAAAACCATTTATCAGCAATGAAATCTTGCTTCATTCTGTCTGTGATGTGTTTGGCACTTACCCACCATAACTCTTTGATCTGTGATCTTTTTATTCTTTTCTTGTATCATTTCAAATTGTTAAAGTCTTATTTTTGTCCTTTATGTGGCCATTCATTTACTCTGCTGTACTTTGTTCTACAAAAGTGAGGAGAAGGATGTATTTGCCAGTGTTGCATCCTATATCATTAAAATAATGTGCAGTTTGACTCCAAATCTCACCTAGTCCAACTTTCTAAAGGTTGCTAGACAAACGCCTTGGAGAAGCATGTGATATTGGCAAAAGTCATTTCTGAGTGATTTATTTAGTGTGTTAATTAGACTGATTGCTATGAAGAAGTTCAAGAAAATTATTAGCTCATTTTTTCCTCTGTCATCTGTGGACCTGAACTGCATTTCCAGAAGCAAAAAATAAAATCTATTGTACACATATTTTTGACAATTAAAAGAGGAGTGGTGAGAATTGGAATTGTCCACTCCTCTTTTAGAACAAATTCTCAGGTTATTTAATATTCTGTTTCTTGGAAGATTTCATTGTAGCTCATACTTTACTCAGTTTACTTATCCCAAAGGAGTTTGATGTACACAGTGCATATTTTAAATTGATATAGCAGTGTGACTTGCAATTCCAAAATTAATTGTTAGGTAATGAATGCAAGCAACTTTAGCGGATAGATAGATAGTAGATTATTTTCATTTAGATTCAAAGGGCATTATCGTCTGATAACAGAATCTTTTAAATAAGAAAATAATTTCTGCATTCTTTCCCCAGAAGAATACTATTTTCTAAACTGCTTTGTAGGAAAGCTGGGCTCTACTCTATAAACTTGATCTATGTTTCATTTATTTGCAGAGTGGAGGAGGCAGTTGTGTCCACTTATTTTCCAGTTGTCCATCCAGTCATGATTGCAGTTTGCTGTTTCCTCATCATTATTGGAATGCTGGGTTACTGTGGAACAGTGAAAAGAAACCTTCTCTTGCTTGTATGGGTAAGATTTCTATTTATTAATTGATGTATCATTTAATGTTCAATTGAAGAAATGCTCTGTTAATATCTAGTTAATAGTCATTGGCATTAAAAACAAGTGCCCTTATTAGAGATAGGGAACCTTTAGAGGTTCAAGGGCTTGCCTAAGTTTTGTAAAGCATGCTAGGGGCTATGTTCCAATAGCCAAGAGGGTTCAGGTTGTTTAATGTCTGAAAATCTACAACATTCAGGGCCCAACATTTTGCCCAACCTTTTGTCCTTTTGTATCTTCTGGTCCCCCTCTTCCATCCAAGAATGGCCCAATTATCTGGTCTACATGCATTGGAGCTATGGAAGGCATGCTGATAGCCAACATGTGGACTAAACCATGTTCTTTATTCCCAATTTAGATTTTACCGACAGGTGCCAGTGTTCAGAAATTAGAGCTATCTATTTTTATTTATTTTTCACATTTCTAAACTGCCCACCTCCTTCAAAGAGGAACTCTGGGCGATGTACAATAAAATGTCAGAATATAAAAACAGTCTGTAAAAATTATAATGTTAGAATTACAATTTCAAAATTATTTTTTAGAAGGAGACAAGAATTATCAAGACCTGTTAAAATTAATTTAAAAGGCGAAGGGAGGGCTTTCAGGCCACCAACCAGCCCCACGACTGAATGCTTCTTTGGGTTCTCCATGTTAGGCTACAGATCATGTTTTAACTTCTTTTCAGGAGGTCAGGAATGTGGGGTCTTCGGGGGGGGGGCAACTGATTATCAGACTTTTACTGGGTCCCATAAGTTCTGAGTGAGTTCATTGCTCAATCTCAAAATTCAGTTAGCCTTGCTTGCCCTCCATGCTCTTTAGCTGGGGCGCACTAAGCAAGAATAGTAATAAAACTAGAAGACAGCACAAGTGTAGCTTGCATTTGATTTACTCTTTTCTTTGGTCAGCAATGCATGCTGAAAAAGAACTTTAAAATAGAAGTTGATTATAAACAAAGTAAAGAGTCAGCAGGGTTTGCTGGCTGCAAAAAAAGAAGAAAAAGAAGACAAAGACAATTTTAAGCTGTATTAACAAAAGTAGTTTTCAAATCATGGGAAGACATAGTTCCACACAATTCTGCAGCAATCAGAATCCAATCCCTTCTATAACAAGCCCTTCAAAATTTTTAAGCCAGTGGGTTTTTCTGCCTTTGAAAGTCTCAGAATAATGTTTTGTTCTATAGTATTTTTGTAGGGCAGTGAAAAAAAACAAAAACAAAATGAGCCAATTGAGTGTAGTCCTTTCTATTTTGTTTTCTTTTGTTTATTTGAAATGCCAGTGAAGGAAAAAAATTCTAGCAATTGCTCTTTAACACAATCTGGAAGTAAACACATGTACTGTGTGTAGAGTAATCAAACTTCATTAAATCAAGCCTAGACATTCCTGAAGCTCTTAACCAACAATATTTCACTCCTAGGAGCCAGAAAGCCAGCCTTTGCTGGCTCAACTGATAAGCAAAAAATAAATGATCTTTTCTTAAATACACTACATTTCTTGACTAATTGTTAAATAAGCTGTTTACAGTTGTAATGTGGAGATGCACAAACAGGAATCAATAATTCATTCATCACACTAATAAAGAAATTGTAGTGGCTCAGAGGATGAGCTTATGGTAAAACCAGATGAACTGAAGGATAAAGAAAACACAATGAAATAGTAAGACTTTTCTGCCCCTTTTATTTTCATTTCTGGGTTTGTTTGTTTTTAGAACTGAGGGATTAGGGCACCTATTAAATTGAATTTACTGCAAAGTTCAATCCTTCTCATTTAACTCAATGGGAAATAAACGACTTTCAGATTTTTCTTTAAAAGATAGTATTTTGATTAAAATTAAAATATCCCAGTCATAATACAAAGCATATCATATCAGGTATAAAACAGTGTTCTCTGACCTACTGAAGCCTTCTGATAAACCATATAGAACATGATGAACAAATTCTACTATATTGTAAGACTATGTCAACAAAACCTTGCAAGTCTGAAGGCACAAACCTCCTGCCTTCACTTTTAACTGTTTGATCCATTAGGATGAGCCCTTCCTAAGTTTCTTTCTTTGACTTTTAAACAACCACGGACTCCTATTTCTCTTGTCTGATTGTTTCCTCGGCATTAGCTCTTCCGCCCTTTACGCAAGGTCATTTTTGCATTCTGTTACAGTCATTGACTAATATTAATTTCAGTGATAAAAAAGTGATAAACTATGGACAAGAGAAGGGGGGGGGAGAAGATATAGTAATCCTTGGGTTATGACGGCAATTAGCACCAGAATTCCCATTGCTTAACCACAGCGAGCAGTCCCAGTTGCCATTGTTAAGAAAGGACGATGTGAGTTAAGCAAGGATCTAACGCGATCACAACTTATGATTTCCTGACAGCTTCCCTTTGATGACTGCCATTTGCTACAACATTATAATTGCAAGGCAGGCCCTCAGCACCTGGTTCAGAGTCACATGACTGCAGGGATAGTGGGACAGTGGGAATTACAAGGACTGTATAAGTGTCATTTGTTCAGCCCTTTCATAACGTTGAATGGTTGTTGAATGAATGATTGTAACTTGAAAGTTATATGTATTGTTGGAAACATTGGGAAAATGAAGGAAGATACTTCAAGAAAAATTCTGAAGGGTAAGAGGAGAAGCTCAAAGAACACAAGGCAGACCCAGAAGAAGGTGGAGAGAGAAAATTAAAGACACACTACAACAACATCAATGGTTGACGCCACCAGAAGAGAAATAGTGAGAACTTTGTATCTCCCTTAGCACTCGAAATGGTAAAAGAGGAAGTAAAGAAGAAGTTAAGAGCTAAGACTATAAACAATCATTTCTTCATTTAAGAAATGATTGTTTACAGTGGAAAAATCTGTTGCCTTTACTAGTCCAGTGTATTATATTTGAAGTCTGCAACATTATAATGGGAATATTTTTGAATGTTGAAATCACATTGCTGATGCTGTTAATAGAATATCTACTATGATTTTAAAAAAAGAAAAGAAAATATACCCATCATAAAATATAAAACAATTATTAAAAGGCAAGCTGATATATTTTCCCAATGTGCTAGTATCCAACTTATGATTTCCCTTTTCCTCTGTATGACAATCATATGTCATGCAAAAACTTTATTTATTTTCTTCTTTTTTTGTATAAATAGAAGGCTAGGAGTCATAGTTTGAAGTATGCTTGCTAACTGCCTCATACTGCAACTATTCAAATTTTTTTACTAAAAGAACTCTGCAATAAATCTTTATAGCAGTCACAGCATCTAGCAGTCATGTCCTTCATAACAGGCACACATTTATGACTGTTGCAATGTCCCATGGTCATGTGACTGCCATTCACATACTTTGCAACCACCTTGCAACAAACAGAGTTAATAAACTAAACACTTCTGGTAGTAACTGAATTGCCAGTCCCAGTTGTGGTTGTTCAATGGTGACTACATAATTGAATGCTGTATGTTGAGTCTTTGCTTCATAATATAGCAATTCCAATGTTTTCAGTAAAAAGTGACTAATGTAAGACAGAGAGGAAATCTGTTTGCTAGTAAAGAGACACTCATGGCACCAGATTAGTTGATATTTCCTACGTGTATTGAAGTAAACCTGTTACAGGAATAGTAAGTAATCTAAAACAAACTCATGGCTGTCAAACTCACGGCCAGTGGCCCGAATGCGTCATGTGCTAACCACGCTTTGCCCAGTTTAACGAAGGGGGAAAAGTCACAATACATCATGTGATGACGCTGTGACAACATGAGTTTGACATCCCTGATTTAAAATAACTAATGGACATTTGGTTGACCATGTGCTCTTGATTTCTGCAAATTTCATATTCCTATTCTAGTATTTTTATGTGATACATTGCAAGAGTCATGCTGGGATTCCACTAGAAGAACATACATTTCAAATTTTACTTATATAAAATTATATACAATTTATATACAATAAAATGACATTGGGGTTCCTGTATTCTCTTAGTTTTCTTTCTAACGTCATCGTTGTCTTCACTTTGTCTTCTCTTACTCACAAATGCTATCTGGAGATAAAATATAACTCAGATGGAAGCCTTTTGGTTTAATACAAGATATATCTAAACTGAACTGACATGTTTAGCCAACCTCATACCATTGGAGGCTCACACATTTATTATCCGTTACTGCCCTATTTACACTTATTTGACAGCTATCGGAGCAGAGAGTTTTAAAATGAGAAGGCTTCCATATGGTTAAAATGCAAGATGGGTGCATCTGTATCAATTGGCTGCATTAAATGAAAATAAGCTGGCTAACTGAGCATAAGCAACACAAATGAAAGCTGACCTGGACATATAGAAGAAAGTGGCCACAATTATCTGCCTAGATTATATAACATTCGGCTTGAGATATATCATTATGCTTCCTTGAACTTCCTATATGTATGGAAGTATATTGCTTAAAAGAAGTGCCATCTTCTTTATGAGGTTGCTCTTAATTGTGTAAGATTTTAGTTCTTTTATAGCTTGTCACTAACGGTAAGTATTTTGTTCTGCATTTAAGTGAAGATTAGGTGACTGTGTTCAAGTATTTGATTTGTTCTTACATGTTAATTATTTCCTAGCTGATAGTAAGCTTTTTATCTTGTTAGTTGAATAATAGGTGAAAATATAGGAGACACTCAATAGCCTGATGCTATGAATCTCCTAAAGAGGGTTGATGCTGCATCAGATGAATGAAAACACTTCTGTTCAATTTCTTATCTGTGGCCTGTGATGGTTTACCATATTTTTACAATGCCTTAGCCACACTCTCCTAATTTCCACTTTCCAGCTTCTGATAAACAGTTTGAGTTGAATCTGTGAATGCCTTAATGTCCACCTACCTTGAAATCTCTATTGTTGTGAGAGGGAACCACTAGCCACCAAGCCAATATTCTCCTAGCACACTTTATAATATGGAGCTGAAATCAGACTAGAGTTCTTTCATTGTTTTGTTTTTCAAAAATACTCCTGCTTGCCCAGAAATAAATGACACAGCAATGAGATGAGACAAGCCTAATTCTAATTCTGCATGAAAATATGGTTATAGTAGTGATATCATTTATCTTCTTTTGTAATCAATGCTGCATCTTACCAATTAGACAATTTCCTTCAGTAAGCCCTGCAACAATGATGGACATTAGGAAAACATGAAACAGTTTGGATTTCTCACATTGTCCTGGATTGACTCTTGGGAGACAATGCATTACACACAACCCCGAGAATATGAGATCACACAGATGAAATCTGGGGGCAAAATGACATTTAGTGCTATGATTATTCTTTGGATTTTACTTTATAAATAAGGAAAGGTATTGAACCAAAAGGCAAATCTCTCCTATTTCCATACTGTTTAGTTCCTACACCAAATAATGTGAAATCATGCTGCGATAATTTGGATTTTTTTTGCCGCAGAATTTGAATGGATGTGATTTCAGCTTGTTTTGTGGGAGGGTATGTGGAATTGAGGACAATTATGATAGTGGGTTTCCTTCTAGAGACTTACTAATTGTCATCCCATCTTGAAAATGAAAACAACGAGGAAAGGGGAGGATAAAATTGCAGAGATATTATAGTCCATTGGAAATCTGGTTAGCTCCTAATTTAATGGAGCCATAGTCCCCAGGATTGTCAGGCAGGGCCTAACATTGTTACTTTCTCCAACTGTCAATTCTTGTGAAATATGTGACATTAAAATGGGGATCTAATACTTTGGAGGCTGTAGATGTGAAATGCTTTACTGGAATGCTTGATCAGATACTTGTGATGTTTATGGAAATATAGTCAACATGTATGGTACTGGGTTATCTTTGTTTTGTGCTTCCTTAAATCTACGAAACTAAAGCTGTGAGGGACCACCACCACCACCACCCAAAAAAAGGAAGAAAGGGAGGGAAGGATGTATAGCCTCCAAAACATAGTGCTTTAAAACACATTTTCCAAGACTTCAAGAAGAAAAATTTCCACATAACCTTCCGCGAATGTCCCAATTTAAAACTAATCCATTTTTTTTTTGAGGTTGCATGCTTGGATGTTTCTGTCTGCCATCTAATATTGTTCAAAATGACCAGGAGATCAGTAAAGCAATTAGCTGGTTAAGAAAATGGCTTACTGCAAACCTGGCCTAATTATTGAAATTTAGGATATACTCAACGTAAAAAAAAGTTTTATGTCATAATTGTTATTAAAAGATCTTTTTCTCTAAGGAAGCCATGTGTTGAGCAAGGAAATTGTTGAGGAGTATAAATATCTGAGCAATAGCTTTGGGGAGTCTATTTAAAAGTTTTTTTTCCCTCTTTTCTTTTCTCTGAACTGTCTTTTCCATAAGCCTTTGCAAAATGCATTAAGTCGGAACCACTAATGTTTTGTCTGTTTAATGAATTTTTTAGCATAAGCCTTGTTGATTTAATAGGAGAATGTGCTGAAGCAGTACAGTGAAGTATAGTTTAAATTGCTGACCACATAATTAATAATTTCTTCATTTCTGCAGTGTTAAGCTTTATGAACATCTGTGAATTAATTTCACGATTGCTATGAAATCGAGTAGTGCAAAGAACCAGGTTTATTGTTCTGCTTTCCTTTTTATTATTTTTAGCAGATCTAAAAATAAAAGCAAATGGGATAAGCAGGGTAATAATGGTAATTACCTTCTTTTACAGGGACAATTTTGTGTTGTTTGTTTTCCCCCACTAAAATATTCTGGTGTTTAAGATAATGGCATTTCAGTAGAACATTAAAATCTCAGAGAATAAAATATGCTATCCGTGTTGGTGGGGATCAGCCCTTCAAGCTTCAGCGAGTGATTAAGCTTCCATTTAATTCAATGAGAATATGGTCATGGATGGATCTTTCAAGATTAGCTCATCTCAGAACAATCTATTTTTCTGAATATTGAACATTATAGACAGCGATAACTGTTTTCTATTATATAGCAGCAATGTTCTGATAATAGCATGAAATCCTGCACAGTAAAGTGAGACAATCACATGAATATCATTACTAATTTCTTAGTCTTTTTCTGTGATTTGATTAATCTAATATAGGTAGTCTTTTTGTATTGTACCGATAAAGCTCTTTTAAAGTAATTTTTCTACCTTTCATTCAATTCTATGGCTTCTTGTCTCTCATTCTTGCTATTTCTGTGATGATGATTTGTGAGTGATTTTAACTAGCCTTCATAATTGCTCTCTTCTAAGGAAAGTACCAAGTTTTTACTTCTATATCTATCCCCACTTCCAGTAGTTATCATGATTGTTTAGCCTTCACTACATTTCTCTGAAATTTGCCATGTGTATTACATACAAACAACTGTTTTTATGCATCTTTAAATGGATTCAGTCTCAATAAATAACACTCTTATGGCAATAAGGGTTATTGCAAATCTTTAAAAAAAAACAGATTTTAAAGAAATATGTCTAAAAATTTCCATCAGTTTTCAGTGATGTTTTGCAATCAGTTCGGTGTAGTGCTTAAAGGTGCTGGCCTAGAAACCAGGAAACTATGTCAGTGATGGCGAATCATTTTTGGCTCACGTGCCAAAAGCGAGGTGAGCGCAGGCGGGTCGTGCGCGGGCATGCCACACCCATAATGCAATCTGCATGATCTCCAGTGCACATGCGTGCATGACTCTTGTGTATTCTGAGACAGAATAACTCTGAGGCAGCTGTGCAATCAACAATCCTTTATTTAACAGTAACTAACAGTAACAGAACAGCGGGTGCCCATTTGACAGTTATTTATACGACGGCTGTCAAAAGCGCAGCTAATCAGTTAAACAATCTTCCGGCGGGTCTCAACCAATCAGGTTCCACCTGGCTCTAGCTGGCTCCCCGCGGTCGTAACCATGAGGACTTTGCCCCCTTCTTCCCCTTGATCAGGCAGGTGTACTGGGGGTCATGCAAATTGCGGGGGAAGTCTCCTGAAGGCTCTGGAGGACTAAAAACAGCCTTACGGACAAACCGGAAGTGACTTGTAGGTTTGCTTGTAGGGTCGTTTTTCATCCTCCAGAGCCTTCAGGGAAGCCTCCGGAAGGCCCCCGAAGGCTCTGAAGGGCTAAAACCATTCCTGAACTTCTGGTTTGCCTGTAGGGCCTTTTTTTGTGTGTGTGTGCTCTGGAGTCTTCAGGGAAGCTCCTGAAGCCTCGGGGGGGGGGGGCTGTTTACTATGGAGCCTGGGGAGGGTAAAAAATGGCCTAAAAAAAAAAGGCTGAAACTGACAGGGCAACGCCTTCCGTTGCGCATGCCATAGGTTCTCCATCCCCGCTATAAGTTATAGTTCTATCTTAGGCCTGAAAGCTGTATGGGTGACTTTGAGCCCAACCCATTTCATAGAGTTGTTGTTGTGAGGAAATCAGAAGGAGGAAGGAATATTAGGAATGTTTGCCACCTTGAGTTACTTATAAAGTAATAAAGACACGAGAAAAATCTAATAAAAATAAATTTCATCCTGACCTAATCGTCCTACCGATTTCGTCCTGTTGGGTAAAAGCAGAAGTGCTAGTGCCTTTTTTGTGTTTATTTTTGCCATACTAGACTTAGATAATAAAGGCCCTTTTTCCAATTATTACACTGAACTGAGTACAAGTTAGAATGGAAAAAGAGGTGAACTGTTTCCAAAGATGGACAGATAAACTATACACAGCTCCAACTGATACAGTATTTAAAAAAAAGGCAAAAGCCTTAACTTGATGGAATCCATATTTCTGACCACGTTGGCTTGTTTTAGATACAGAAATGGTCTGTATTCTTCAGTGGAATGGAAAATGACATTTTTCATATTATAGTCATAATCTTTCTGTAGCCATTTGCTTATACTGCAGTGTTGAGCAGGGCTCGGATTAAGCTTTGAATGTGTTCTATAGTAATTTCCACATTGTTATGTGCTCTTGATATTTTTAACATTTTAATTAGGCAATAAAAATAAGTGTCATTGTGTGATTAAAAACTGTGAAAGTCTTATTGGAGTTTTTCTTAAAAGTGACATAAGAAACTAGGGTTTTGTTGTACCCAACAGAATACAGAATAATAGAATTGGAAGGGAACCTTGGAGGTATTTTGGTCCAAATCCCTGTTCAAGCAAAAAACCCTATTCCAGGGGTGTCAAACTTCATGGTTGGGGGCCGGATCCGGCCCATGGGGTACTTAGATCTGACCCTCAGGGTCACCCTGGAAACAGTCAATTTTTGCTGGCAGAGCTCTTGGGCCACCACAGGCACCCCTGACATGAGTGACGTATAGCTGGTCACCCCCCCCACCTCCCGAGGTCAAACACAACGCTGAGGCAGTCCTCAGTGAAATTGAGTTTGACACCCCTGCCCTTTACTATTTCAGACAAGTGGCTGTCCAGTCTCTTAAAAGCCTTCACTGATGAAGCGCCCACAATTTTGGAAGGCGAGCTATTTATTTATTAATTAAATTTATTTAAGGTTTATTGTTCTCACTGTTAGGCAGTTTCTCCTTAGTTCTAGGTTGCTTCTCTCCGTGATTAGTTTCCATCCATTGTTTTTGGTCTTGCCTTCGGATGCTTTGGAAAATAGGTTGATCCTCTTTTCTTTGTGGCAGCCTCTCAAATATTGGAACACTGCTATCATATCGCTCCAGTCTTTCTTTTCTGAAGATTAGCCATACCCAATTCCCACTACTCTTCTTCCTATTTTTAGTCTCCAGGCCCCTAATCATCTTAGTTGCTCTTCTCTGCACTCTTTCCAAAGTCTCAGCACCTTAGAAAAACCTGTTAGGAACCTATCTCGGACCTGATGATACAGATCTCTTCAATAATAGCCTTTATTAGGAAAATGGGTGAAAAATAAATGTTTGGCAAATAATAAAAAGATGAAAGATTTTTATTTTAACATCGTTCAGTGAATCTGTAAATTGACTTGCTTTTGTAGCAAGCCAAGCCAAAAATGTGCAATAAATGTGTTCCTGTATTACTTTTTAGGCTCTCTTAAGATTAGATGTGCAAACAGCCAAATATGTGAGTGTGTCAGATAAAATCCAGAGATTTGTGTATCTTGCAGATAAGGCTTGCATGTGAAATGATTTTTTTTTCATGCCATAAATTCTAGAATGAATTGCCTTGGGGTCCTCAGAGAACCCTAATACTAAATAACTTTCTAGGAAACCCTGTTGAGTAGATAGGAGAATTGGCGTTGTTTTAGCAATCTCTCTTTGCTTACAAAAGTATTTCTGACTAGACACTTTATATTTGAGACAGATGAAAAGATGTTTAATTTCTGTTCAATTATGCAAGAATATATGGATAAATACTTGGAATTAGGCATGGTTGGTTGAGTAACAGTTATTCTTCCTTAACCCAACCCAACTTGTGAGGAAATTAGGAGGAAGAAAGAGTACTATGTATGTTCGCTGCCTGTTTATAAAACATTTTTATTTATAAAAATGATAAAGGCAGGTTAAAAAGAATCTAAAATAAAATTTAAAAAGTAAAAAACATATTAACTTGGAAAATAATAAAGTATATAGTTTATATATAAGGCAGGCAAAGGAGCACCATACTCTTGTGAAAAATATACATTTTGTAAAATAACCTTTACTTTTAAAAAAGACATTTTGTAAATAAACAACCTGTTAGTATCTGTGCACATCATAAATCTTAAGAAATAATTCCAGGATGAGTGAACCATGTAGTTCGGTACTGATTTCCCTGAAGAGAAAAGCTACATTTCTCTTGTTGACCTAAGATTGCAATTTCATTCACAGCTTATCTGTTGTGGAACAAACTTTACTTTGAAGGATCCGGTGACATTAATTTCTTTTCTGGATGACTCCTCCTCCCTCCCCAGTTTGGGAAAACATTTCATCAGACACATCCAAAAGGGACCAGATTTTGATTTGGCACTCAAGAATTCAAATTCCAATTATTTTAAGCAAACTCTAAAAACAGTATCTTTCAGAGGGATTTGTGTGCAGTTTCGTAGGCTTTATTAGATTTTAATTACTTTGGAGTAATAGTAATCTTAGGCTACAAAAGCAGGGCTGTTGGGAGGTTTTTGGCTCAACTTTTCAAATTCGTGTTGGAAGTAAATAATTTTTAAGAATGGTGTGCTAAAAGTAATCTGTTAACTGGTGGGAAATGTCTGTATGTCATGTTTTTAAAAATTTGGGAATGTTTTGCATATTATATATGTCAGTTTTTTATTTTATTTCTCTTCTTTATTTTATCTTTATTTCTCTAAAGATTTTATTCTGTGCATCTCTAATCACTGAACTAAAATCTCATTGCATTGCAATGTGAAAACAGAATCCAAATTGAATTATTCATTCTTATCATCATCATCATCACATCATCTCTAGTCCTTGAAATCTTTGTTACCGAGTTTATAAAAAGCATGTGCAATATCCACAAATATGTTTTAGGTTGTTGTTGAACACCCTAGGAATGTAGTCACTCCAATCCATTCTCATTTTCTTCTGGCTTTTTTCTAGTTCACCCAGTATTAACATTTCTTGTCCAATTAACTTGTTTGGTTCTCCTTGGATTATTTTAAAAATCTGCTACTAGGGATTTTAATACTTCATTAAACCTTTATGTTTATTTGCTAATGTCTGACTCCTGTGTATATTAACTATATAAATGCAAGTATTTGAAAAATAGACATTCCCAGCTTGGTCCGTTGGACTAAAAATTATAATAAACAAACATGTCCTTATCTTTATAAACTGCAAGTATGACGATGGAAGACAATGCGGAGAATTCTTTAGTCAGTAGTTCTAAGCTTCTTCCTTTCTTTAGAAACTGTGGGCACTCGTAGACAAACTCAAGGTGTTTCATGCCTTTCTGAGCTGAGGCCATAACCCCGTCACTTTTTTGATAGCTAAGTAGCTACAGCAACCATTGACAGGGAGGTCATCATCCATGCTGTGGTATCAAAGCAGTTCATTCAGGAGTACTGAGAGAAATAGGGCAAACAAATATGAGAGAGAAAGGAAAGGGATGGGGTAAAAATGTAAAAGTGAATAGGATTTGTATGGTGTCTGTGTCTGTGTGTGTGTGTGTGTGTGTGCCTGCCTTTCAAGAAATCTTGGTGTTAAGGTTCCCACGGATGCCCTAATTAAATCATGAGCCTCGAGCCAAGCTTCAAAATAAATCCAGTTATTTATTAGGAGCTTCATGTTGGCATGTTCCCAAGTGAAGCCAACTCTGACCCCACATAATTTATGGCCCCAATCATGACCCGGTTCCCCCGCCGCCCTGGATATGTCTGGAATGTGCACCTATCTTTTGCTGCCCTGCCATTTCATCAGTTTCCAACTCGCCCTTTCCTATGGCAACTAGAGAGCAGGCCAGGGATGCTTTACTTGGCCCCTGAGGACCACATACGTAAGTCTAAGATAGAAGTAGAACTCACAGTCTGCTGACTTCTATCCCAGTACCTGTAACTATAATTCTAAACTGGCTTTCTTCGTACATTTTTTTCTTTCCAGTGTTTTTCTCACAAGTGCAAAATCCATATTTTTTTCAGATGAACAAGTGTTTTTTTTAAAAAAAATTAACACAAATAATACAGACAGTACATATACAACTGAATAAAAAAAAGAAAGACAAAAGAAAAAGGGAAAACCCCATATATTACAGTGCACCCCCCACCCCCTGGAGACCTTTTCCCCTTTATATTTCTTAGATATACAATATATTCCAATTGTGCTCTTATATCCTCCAAAGCCCTCCAAAGATAAACAAATGTTGACCCAGGAATTGACCAAACTGGCTTGTCACCCAAGTCTGACATCATGACTGAGAGAGTGTGACTGGTCCAAAATCACCTAGCCAGGCAGACTAGACCTCCCAGTCTCCTGGTTTTCTACCCTGGCACCTTAATGACTATACCAAAATTGTCCCTCTTCACACAAATATTAATGGTAAAGAGTACTTTATCTTAAGAATGTGTGCCTAAGTATGTGCTTTATATTTAAATTAGAATAGCATGAGAATGATAGTCCCTTCGTATATAGTTTGCTAAACTACAACTCTCAGTGTCACCTAGTATGACCAAAGGTATAAGTGATAGTGAATCTTTCAGCAATTCTGAACAACATAGATATCTTATCCTTGCACTCTCATCCCCTTTGGAGAAAGCCCATTATTTATTTATTTGTTCTAGAAAATGGAAATTTTGCTGATAGAAATTTGTACACATATTGCATAGAATACACTCGCATCATTCCTAACTTCTGTATCTTGCAAGTTTCTTATTTACCCTATACATGAGAATAATACACAGGTAGTCCTTTGCTAATGAATATAATTGCGACTGGGATCTCTGTTGCTAAGCAAAAACCACAGGACCATGCTGACTTGCAACAGCAGTTTTGGTTCCAGTCATTAAGTGACTTGTGCATTGTCATTAACCATTACATCATATGATCATGCCTTGCAACTTCCTGCTAGCTTCCCATTGCCTTCACTTTTTGGAATTGGCAGGGAAGGTTGCAAATTATGATCAGATGACCATGGGATACTGACCATTATAATGGTGCACCAGTTGCCAAGCACCCAAATCACAATCACTTAACTTCAGGGACTCTGTGATAGCTGTAACTTCAAGGATTGTCCAGAATTTTTTTCAATCAACTGTTGTAAGTTTGAATGGGTAGTTGCTATGGGAGGATTACCTGTACATGCCCCAATCTATCCTGAGAGGTTTTGCAACACAAGCAAATTAATTTCAGTCAATAAACCTATTGCCGACATTTCATTCTTATGCAGATCTTCTCTCTTCTTGGTTGAACAGTTGCAGGTCAATAATGCATGAATATGATGGCAAAACCCTTCATTAATTCATCACCGCCAAGCCATAAGCATGTGATTTTTCATTTCATCTTTTTCCCCTCACACAGATGCTCCAAGGATTCTAGGATTTGCCTATGGGCAAGACAATCTAATCTCAATCTATTATTTTTATTTGGAGGAAAATTAGTTGAAAGGTTTTGAGGCAATAACATATACTAAATATAGTTGATGCTTTTGAGATTTTTATTCCTTTAATTAATGGACTATACCAATTAATTTGGTATAGTCCTAGAAATCACACTGATGTGACTGAATAATACTGTCTCTAGGGATTGTGGGTAAAAAAAAGAGAAGGCAACCTCCATTTTTGTTCTTTGTTTGTAGCCATGTAGGTTGGAGATAAGAACATAATTGGCTTTGAGATATGACTTATTTGTTATGATAAATTTTCTTATTTTGAAAATGGAGGAAGGAAGGGAGGGAGGGAGGGAGGGAGGGAGGGAGGGGAAAGAAAGAAAGAAAGAAAAAAATAATGAAATATAGCTCCTACCACCATGCAGAACTTCTTGTGAATAAGATTGTTTTTCCAGGGATAATTCAACAAACAAGTGTCTAAAAACTCTTAGATCACTTCATAATAGCACAAAGTTCTTGACTAAGATAGTCTCACAGTGGAAATTGCCCAAGGCTTCTTTGTCTTGTTCTTCATCAACTTTATGCAGACTTCCTATAAGGCACAAAACCACCAAAATGAAGGATCTTGTTTTCTTCTCTCATTTAGCTATGAATCACATCAGCCAATATATTAAACACAAAAGAAATCACTGAATTTTTGCTTATGGAATGTGTTTTTTCACATTCCATAAGCAAAGTGTTTTTTGCTTGATTGCCTCATATGTTATTGTGAAGTCAGCCTATAAGACATACTGCTTGCATGTTGATCACTGATCAATGAAATAAAAAAGGAATAATAAAGTGGAAGATGTGCCCAGGGAAATTAATTTCTGGTAATGCTGTTAACAATGACAGAAAAGCGGAAAAACTAAAAATGTTTACTTTAGGGAAGATTGTATTTTTTGAGGGTGAAAAACCTTTAAAAATGATTATGTTTCCTCCATTTACTGCAAACAATTCTCCTAAGCTGATCTTGAATATATAATGATTTTGCTCCCGTATTGCTTTTTTCTGACTGATGGCTAGTTGTAATCTTTGAGTTAGTTCAGTTTATCTGCCGGGGGAAAGGTTTAGTCTGTTCTCCCATTTGTTTTGAGCAATACATTAATTCCATTGGTGTGCTCAGAAGGACTGTCTCAATAGGACAAATTCTTTGCTGTAAATTTGTTTAGCTTTGTTCTATTCATGTATAGAAGAGTACAGGTAGTCCTCAAGTTACAACCACTTGTTAGGCAACAGTTCAAAGTTGCCACGGTGAAAAATGAGGGGAATTTGTGATGGATCCTCAGAGTTCACAGCATCACAATGTCCCCATGGTCACGGCACACAATTATAATGTTGCAGCGAGACATGATCATGTGATAGTTATTTTGAACATTCCTGACTGGTTTCTCAGAAGCAAAGTCAGTGGAGAAGCTGACAGGAAGTTGGAAGTTGCTCCTACTCTAATATTTTTTCATCAGTCCTTGGCCTCTAGTCCTATCTGCACTTGGCCATCCCCCATGGGATCCTGCTCATTAGTGCCTGTTCTCCCATGATACCTGCACATTTTCTTGCATTCCTTAGCGCCTGTTCTCAGCGCCCATCCATGACTCTGCGATTCACACACCCCCAGCTCTCCTCTCTTTAGTACCTGCTTATGGTACATGCCCATCTTCCAATACTCCATAGCACCTCCCTATAACTTATTTTAATAAGCATACTTGTATACTAAGGTAGAATTAAGCTATAGTAGGAATAGATGAATATACAAAAAAAATGTAGCCACCATTAAATCAGGAAATAGGAGAGAAAATATAAACAAAGGCAGTTTTACCCAACTGATCAAAGTAGCATTGAAAAAAAAACCTTTCCCAAATGCCTATGTTTTCCTTGCCAACATCACCATATGGTTTCTTTTCTCAGAGCTTTGGCAGCCAGTCTGGTTCCTATAGTGCCTTACTCTGAGGACCTGCAGCCAAAGCTGTCTTAACGTGGCTTTTCCCCAAAGCAACAGTAAAGTAGTGTCATCCAGAACAGCCCGCGACCTTAAGAAGTGCTGATTACACTGTCAAACCACATTATCTCTTGGCAATTCTCTTGTCATAAGAGATGGAAGAAGGAGGAAAGTGGGGTTAAAAATGTTTCCTAGGGTTCCAATAAGTGGCAGCAGAAGACCCAGGGATCTTTTCCAATACTTTCTCTGATGGAGAACACATGGAATTGGATTTGGAGTTGTGGAATCAAAGCAGCTGACCCCTATTCCTTCCTCTTAACAAGGGAAATGGTGTGGAACTGGATCTGTAGCCAGCAGCCCTACCATAGACCTGTATTCCAGAAGACTCCTAGATATTTGTATACAAAAGCAGTTCTAAGATGGAAGGATGGGCAAATGTGGACTGAAGAGCAAGTCAAACCTTGTGGGAATGGAAGTGGGAAAATTGGCTTTTCAACACTGGGGAAGCAGGTCATTTTGGTGCCATGAGAACTGGTGCCCAAAAGACCTTCTCATTCTTCATTCCCCACTACTGCTGCTAGCCATGGGTTGGCAAGTATGGTGAGAAAGAGAGGGCTTTTTATCACTGTGGAAAAGCCCTGACTCTGTCACTGCCAAAAGAAAGATGGTCTTAAAATCCAGTGACCAGGAATCCTCTTAGGTTGCCCACAGCAGCTTGATACAATCATTTTGGGTTGATGCACTTCAGAGGGTATCAGGTGAGAGGAAGCTGAAAGGCACTGCTTTTGAATTGGAACAAGAAGATGCTGATGGTGGTGGGTTAGGGATGGATTGAAGATGCTAAATGATTTTAGGCAATGGTGGGATTCAGCCAGTTCACACCACTTCAGGAGAACCGGTTGTTAACTTTCTGAGCAGTTTGGTGAACTGGTTTTTGGAAGAAATCATTAGAGCAAAGAACCGGTTGTTAAATTATTTGAATCCCAGCATTGATTGTAGGGCATTTTCACACCATGGAAATCAGGAAAAACAGATCAGTCCATAGTCATCAAATAGTCTACATGCCCTTTAAACCACTACAATATATTTACTTGAACTTGCTGTTCAAAATTCATTAAATAATATAGGTAGTCCCTGACTTACAACAGTTTGTTTAATGACTATTCAAAGATACAACAGCAACTGAAAAAAGTGACTTATGATCATTTTTCATACTTGCAACCATTGGGTATCTCAATGGCCATGTGATCAAAATTCAGATATTTGCCACCTGGCATGAATTTATGATGGTTGCAGTGTCCTGGAATGTTGTGGTATGCCACGTAAAGTCAATGGGGAAGCCAGATTCAACTAATAATCATGTTACTAACTTAACAATTGCAGTAGTTCACTTAACAATTGTGGCAAGAAAGGTCGTAAAATGGGGCAAAACTAATGTCTCACTTAGCAGCAGAAATTTTGGGCTCAATTGCCATAAGTTGAGGAATACCTATATTTACTGGAGCTTGCTTCTAGTGCACTCAAGATTTTATGCAAGTTAAGGCTCTTTCTATTAGAATTTGGTCTTTGTTATTGTAGTCTTCCTTCTATTGTTAATTAATGGGGGTAGAGGGCAGTATACCTCTCTAAAATTCTATGTATGTCTTCTGGAGTTTGGACTTAAAAATAAGAAACTTAAAGAATATGTAGTATTGAAGTTTTTCAGCTCAATTTCCCTTCAGTTGGAAGCTAACAGAAATAATTTCTTATGTCTATCCTGGAACTTGACCTAATCATCACATAGCTTAGGCTGACTTTTAAAAAGTTGAGACAGTATAATGACAATTTGGTATTGTAAGACACAGGCCTCTTGGTTCAATCTCATTAACTCACAAGATGGCCTTAAATAAACCACTCTCTGTGATATGAATAATAATACTGACTATCACACTAGCATAAGATTACTAGAAGAAGGAATGTGTACTTTTGAGTATAGTATACAGCAGTTGAGCTGCTAATTGCATCAATCTTTTCACTTTGCACTTTATCCCATTGATGCAGTTTACATAGTAATGGTATCAGGTCCCCAATGGAATGCTGCCATTACTGGGGGGTGGGGGGTAGATGTTCTTTGCATGCTTTTGCTTGCTGTAACGTGGGAGATAGCAACAGCAATAGCACTTAGACTTATATACCGCTTCATAGGGCTTTCAGCCCTTTCTAAGCGGTTTACAGAGTCAGCATATTGCCCTCAATATGGTCCTCATTTTACCCACCTCGGAAGGATGGAAGGCTAAGTCAACCCTGAGCCGGTGAGATTTGAACAGCCGAACTGCAGAACTGTAGTCAGCTGAAGTAGCCTGCAGTGCTGCATTTAACCACTGTGCCACCTCGGCTCTTAAGATTTAGGGAGGGGCTGGAAGGATGGGTTTCTTCCCAGCCTGAGCCAGCTTACCCAAGGTCACAGTGCCCTGAGAGTGAACTATTATCAAGTTAATGTCTCGGAGTTTCTCAACACACCTAGGGGATTGGGTGGAGTTTGAAGAGGAAAAAGTAGCTTGATGTTTTTTGCGCAGGCTTTTCAGATTCCACCTGACTTCTCTGCAACCACTTTCTCTCAATAAGGTTTCCTTTTGAACTGCTACCATTTCAAGAGCCATGCTTTCTTGAGAAGTTAGCTGAGGCAGGTTGTTACACATACTATCTAAAACAATACTACCACTTCCTGCCAAGTTCTCGTTCCAAGGTGGCCAAGTGGTTAAATGCAGCACTGCAGGCTACTGCTAGATCAGCAGGTCAGTGGTTCAAATCTCACCGGCTCAGGGTTGACTCAGCCTTCCATCCTTCTGAGGTGGGTAAAATGAGGACCCAGATTGTTGGGGGCAATATGCTGACTCTCTGTAAACCGCTTAGAGAGGCCTGGAAGGCCTATGAAGCGGTATATAAGTCTACTGCTATCGTTCAACTTTATTCATTGTAATTACCTTCTTGGTGACAAGTGTTGCTACAGTTCCATAAACATCTTTGCAGCTTGATTAATTTAGCAGAAGAGCTGATTTTTTGCATCATTGAGTTCACCTCTGTTCGTTAATTTCACTGGACTTCATTTCAGAGTAATTCAACAGACCAGCCAATTTTACTTGTCTGTGTTAGAAATTCAAAGTTCATACAAGGATCCGTGGGAGAAAAAAACATAATCCCTTGAGCCATATTGCCAGGTTGAAATGAGTGGTATAAACTGTATACCACAAATACTAGCAGTATTTGTTTTTTTACATGGCCTTGTGCAAGTAACATCTGGAGCTTGATGTAATTTTGAAGCTGATCAGAGTCACCTGAATAGCGAATATTTTTGCTAAATAAATAAATAAATTCATTTTTCCCATGTTGTATGAGACATAGGATAATTCTTTGATGCGTCCGTTATACACATGGAATGAAGTCTCTAATTTTTATGGATATCATCTTACATTTTAGAAATCAAGATTATCTTAGTTAGAATTGTTACTGCATAATTATCTTTTCACGTTCTGCAAAAATTATTTGTTTGCTTGCAAAATTTCAGGGGCTTGAAGTAGCTTTTTGACTATTTTCATTTGTCCAGTCTGAAGCCAAACTAGAAATGGACAAATTGGATGGTTGCTGATAAACAGCAGTCTTGTAATGTGGTTGATAACAGGATTAGATTTGCCAGGGCCAAAATGGTTGTGAGGCTACCCCCAGACCTGCTATTTGCGTAGCTGGTTGGGAAATTCTGAGAATTGAAGTACACATATCTTAAAAGTTGCCAAGGTTAAGAAACACTGAGTTGGAGGAAAATGTGAAGAAACATGGCTTTGTGGCTTCGCCTAGGGAGCTAAGGAGCACATAGCCATGGACTGGGCTGGTGCCCTCCCTTCTTCGCCTTTTCAATTGTTCTTTTTAACAGGGCTTAATTATTATTGCCTCCATTTTAAAATTGCTTTATTTTGAAATTTGAATTCTAACATTTTAATTTTTATATATAGTTTTTGTATGCTGACATTTAATTGTACATTGCCCAGAGTCCATCTCTGAAAGAGATGGGCAATTCAGAAATGTGAAAAATTAATAAATAAGTGGAATTAGAAAGAATTTTCATTGGAATCATTGCACACCATCTCTAGTACATATTTCCTTAGTGCTATTCCACTTCCCCTCCTCCATTTTTTCATTAGGCTGCTATTAAAGTAAAGAATCAATATACTTTTGAGACAGACTCCACTCTTGTTGACTATAAGGACCTCTCTCATGCAGTCTTCCCCTTTCAAAATTGTCTGGTTGTTTCTTTTGTTCAAGTTAAAAAAAGAAATTGCAGTCTAATCTCCAGCTCCTCTTCTGTGGAAATCTCTCATTCATGGCTTAGCCAAGGCTAACCCTTCTTAGCTTCTAAATGTAGACAAGGCCAGTTTTCTACAACCACAACAAAAAAGGACATTCAGGAAATTAAAACCCAACTAGTTTTGCTCAATAATGCAGCCCAAAATTTAGATTACTGTTTTAGGTTGTTAAAATACTCAAAATCATGCTTGCTGATTTAGCCACTTTGTGCTTTAGTTTAAAGGAGCTACACATTTCTTTCCTTTTGGGATTGTATGGCTGGAAGACACCCTTCTGAGACTGGCTTTGGTTTAAAATAATTTAAAAATTGGATGCTTTTTTTTTTGTTCTGCAGTATTTTGGAAGTTTGCTCGTGATATTCTGCATTGAACTGGCCTGTGGTGTTTGGACCTATGAACAGGAAATTACAGTGAGTATGTGATTAGGAAAATTGATCATGTTTAGAAACTCTGATTCTTTTCAATATTCAAATCTTGATATAATTTCTTCCTTCACATGCATGATGCCTTATTGAACATAAAAGTGGTTCACCGACAAATGCGCGATAGACATATGCGTGCCAACAAAACTGTGATGGACAAATGAGCGCTATCAAAATCACTAATTGATTTTTGACAATAGGGTGCCGACAAATGCGCGCCGACAAATGCGCGATGACATTTAAATGGTGTGCGGTCACATTGAACTAATTCGCTAATCAAACAGTAACAGTAATTTTTTTGATTTTATTTAACCCTAACCCTAACAGTAATTTTTTCGATTTTATTGTGCTTGTCATCGCGCTTTTGTCATCGTGATTTTGACGTCACATTTTAATCGGCGCTATTTTGTCGGCATGCATATGTATCGTGCAATTGTCGGGTCACGCATAAAAGTAACTTCTATGCAAGTTACTTGGAATTTTAATGTGATCCACTTGGGATTGTTCTTAGGTGCCTTACTACATAAATAGGAAGTTTTGGTTCCACATTAAAAAAATCTAGCTAGTCCTAGTTTAGATAAAAGAGAATTTTTGTGTTATTATATTGAATTATTATATTAATCATATCAGATCATAATATTCATGCTGTAGCAGTAAATCATTTTTTAAAAATATGGACCTAATTCATGTATTTAGAGAATTTGTAATCAAGTTGAGTAAATTGAGTTAGTATATTAATAAAACTTTTTTTCTGACTAAGTCATAGTTTGCAGTTGGCTTTATCTTGTTCCCATATGATAGAGAAGAGCAAAATATTCACCATGTACCAGTTAAAAGCTTTATTACTGTCTACCTAATTATATAAACTGATCAATCCAGTTTTGCATATTTTTCAAAAATTCTTTGGGTTTGAAAATGTCATCTGTTTCAGTAGCACTTTCCATATTTGTCAAAGTGAGTTGTGTGTGGAAACCACATACTTTGAAATCATTGCCTCTTCTTCCAATGCTCCGAAGAAGTTGAATCTAATAGTCTGTAGAAAATGACCAGGCACTCAGTTAATCCAGATAATATTTGCTATTGGGTCCTATTGGAGTCATAGCTAGCAAAATAGTATCGGTCTCCAGTATGAGAATTATACTATGGTGTTGTGACTGTTGTTGGACTAAGATTGAGAAGACCCATTTTAAAATCCCCCTCAGCCCTGGGAAACTCACTGGGTGGCTTTGGATAGGTGCTCTTTCACAGCCCAATCCAACTCACTGTTGAGGGAAAATGAGAAGACATAGTGCTATTTACAATGCACTGAGCTCCTGGAAAGAAGATAGGGTATTAATTTGACAAATAAAAGTGTGCAATAAATACATATTGACTGAGCTGTAAACCCTGGTGTGTTCATTAAAGTTTATTTTCAGAAAACCATCCATGTGGCTGCAGAAAAACAGCCATCCTACTCGTTGAAATGCAAAAATCTTAAAATCATACCTTTAAAAAACCCTTACTCGATATATTTAGAATTATTTATTAAAGTTCGAGCAAGACTTCTATTCCTTTGAGCAGCTTAATACTGTGTTGCATTACACATTCAGAAATGTAGGCAACCACATTTTTGAATGGATGATTTTTATTCTGTAAATATAGAAGTTTGTGCTAAAACCGCAGCTGTGTTAAAGAAGCAATTCTGTCCTTTCCCTTTTCAAGCTAGAAAAGTGATTCATTCTTGCAGAGGAAAAGTATAATTAGAATGAAGAAAACAAACTGGCATGTTATTGTGCTAGCTGTTGAATTCTCCTGTCTTCTTTTTCCATTGGATACTTATTTATGAAGAGAATGAAAAGAGCTTTGTGCAGAGTTGCTAAAATATATCAAACAGCAGCAGTCATCTTCCTTCCTCCCTCCCTCCTTCTTCCTTCCTTCCTTCCTTCCTTCACTCACTCACTCACTCACTCACTCACTCACTCTTCCTCCCTCCCTCCTGCCCCCTCTTCCTTCCTTTTTCCATCCCTCCTGTCCCCCTCTTCTTTCTTTCCTTCCTCCCTCCTGACCTCTTCCTTCGTTCTTCCTTCCTTTCTTTTTTTCTTCTGGAACTAAAGGAATTTCTGGACATTTTTTCATCTGAAATGACATGCTAATATATTTTTCATCACAATACATTCCCCTACTATCAATGCATTCCACCGAGAGGCTATCATTCTAAATATAACTACAGTTAAAAATATTACTTTCCCTAAATGTCAGAATAAAAATGGAACCATAGCTACATGTGTTTCATTCACCCCATGAGTTCTGCTGTCGTCCTCTGAGAGTTTGATGGAGAAATGCTTTGAGAGAATTGAGGCTTCTGGCCAAGGTACAAGTTGAAAATGTTCACAAGGAATGGACATTTCTTTAGAATGGTTAGTTGAAGAAAGAGCCTGCCCAGCGGATCTTACTCTAGCTGGGTAGATGAATGCCTACAAGAAGAAGACTCAGCAAGATCCAGGGGTTGAAGGATGATAATAGCCCTTCTTTCTCTGGATGACAGGCCTGTACATTTCTCTTTTATTTGGTGCTCTCTAGCAATTACTATCTGGATTCTATTTTCTCCCATTCGGCATATCTATAAAATGTTGTCAGTAGGTTGCAAAATCTATTACTGGAATTCACTCGCCTATTACTGGTATGTTTTGAAATAATTGTTTCAAGCTATAATTTAATGCAAATTTTAGTCCAATACTCCATACATTCTCCCATTTATCTATCGTTATGTTATACCCAATTTTTTTGCCCACTTTACCATACCATCTTTCACATATTCATCTTCCAGATTCATCTTGAGTAACATTTTATATACCTCACCAATCAAGTGGTCATCTCCAGAACATAAATTAATGTCCAGTTCAAATGTAGTTCCTGTGAAAACAAAACTTTTTAAATCAAGTTTATAAATTCTATAATAATTAAACCAATCAATATATTTTTTCTAATTTAAATATTGATTTGAAATATTTTGTTTGCAGTAACTTTGATCAAGATGTAGTCGGCCTTATACTCAATGGAATTTAGTTAATTATATAAAACTGTCTTGTCTTCAAAAGTACTCCTCCCCCAAGAATGTTGAAGGTACTGGTGGTTTTAAATTCAGCTGTAGAACATGGTTCCATCAGTGGGTATGGCTCAAATGTGATAGTCTGGAGAAGGGCTTTGTGGTGGCAATACTTGTAGAAGGCACAGACTATTTCTTCAAGGAAAATTTGGCTGATTTTGATCCCGATCCTTTTACTACTCAAGATACTTGTATATGCGGAATAATTGTTTTGGGACCACCCTATCTTTTGAACATGTGACGTGTCACATGATGTCATGCTGGCCACATCACCAAGAAAAAGTCTTTGGACAGCTCTGGCTCAAGGGTTTTGAAATGGAGATGAGAACCACCCCCTATAGTTGTCAATGACTAGCAGAGTAAAATCTGCAGGGATTTCTTAACTTTTTTTTTACCTTACCTGTCTTTTGAAAACAGATATTGTGGTTAATTCCTATTTTTTTACTGTTTTATTGTCTGATATTAGGATAGGTGTTTCTATTACTCATTGCTGTTACTTTATAAATTAACGATGTATTTTTTTGTATACTTGTATGAGCAATTTCAAGTGATATAAATTATTAACAGTAATGTTAGTGGGCCTGGTCTGTCATTGCACCTGGATTCAAATTTTCATTTAAATCAAATGAAGTACATTTAAAAAATCAATGCAAACTTTTGCTTGAATGATTGGAAAAAAAAGAGTAATTTGCAGAACTATCCATTCTGTAAATGGAATTCTATCCTCTTGAGTACAAGATTCTTCAGGGGACAAAATTAAAACTAAGATAGAACATTTGGTTTTATTGTTTTATTGTGGTTCTGTCTTCACTTGTGGCATTAATCATCATTTTAGTCCTTTCAATAATTTTCAATATTTAAAGGAAAAGCAGATTCAAATATGAGATAACGTTTTGTATTACCTATCTCCATACATTCTGTAACTTTGCATTTTCTATATTTGTTTATTTTTGCTTACTCTGCAGACATTTGTTGTTTCAAGCACACTTTGTATGTTTTCCCATTGATATGGTTTTATGTAAATACCTCCTTATATTAGTATTTTTCTTTCTACTTATATTATATTTTACTTACATACCTTCATTGTCTCCATCTGTTGTAAAAGACAACAGTTTGTCTTTGACACCTTACATATATAAACTTTGTTCTGTATATATAGTATTCTGTATTCAGTATACTAATTGTAAACTGTTGTGATAACTTTCTCCATCCGTCAGATGAACTGAAACTGAAAATTTCAGAAATCTACCACATCTACAGGACACTAGTTTGGGAGATTCTAGTCTAAATAAATATTATGTAATTACTGGTGATACAATGTCTTGTTTGCTTTTTTTTTATACTGTTATTGTTTTTATATTCCACCGTTGCAGATTTTTGGCAGAGTTATTTTTATTGCTTTGATTTTTTTAATTCTTGTAAAACACCTTGGCTTGATTTGAATTCATTGTACAACATAGATATATGTGTAATACTTGTAAAAATATTTGTAACTTTTTCTTCTAATTAATTTTTTATACACTGATTTGGTATTTTATTAAGGTAGGGAAATGAAACTTGAACTCAACATCCTGTTGCAATTTGTGTGAACATATCTACTATGGAAGATATGGAACACGGTAGTTCATTGGCTAAGACACTGAGTTTGTCGATTAGAAAGATCGGCAATTTGACGGTTCGAATCCCTAGTGCAGTGTAACAGAGTAAACTCCCATTACTTGTCCCAGCTTCTGCCAACCTAGCAGTTTGAAAGCATGTAAAAATGCAAGTAGAAAAATAGGAACCACTTTTGGTGGGAAGGTAACAGTGTTCCATGCTGGCCACATGACTACGGAGATGTTTTTGGACAGCACTGGCTATTTGGCTTTGAAACTGGGATGAGCACCGTCCCCTAGAGTTGGGAACGACTAGTACATATGTGCAAGGGGAACCTTTACCTTTATCTTTTATCCACTACCTTTCTTCTATCAATAGACATAACTGAGAATCTCAGAAAGTCTTCTACTCAAGCACTGAGTAAATTGTATCATTTCAGGAAATACATTTGCCATTTGTTTCCAGATTGTGGTTCATAGTTTAAATATGGGTCAGGAAAATACGGTGCACCAGATATATTGGAACTAGTTTTTATCAGTCTTGATCAACATGGTTAACAATCATGAGTGATTTACATAGAATCCAGCTATATCTTGAGGGCCACAAGTTCCCCACCTCTGATTTAGAAGTTACTACATCTTTTTATTTCTTGTATCAATTAAATTATTTGTTATAAAGAAGAAATCAGGCTCAAACTGATTTTTAAATCCAGATTTAATCTCCATTGCTAATATTGACCTGGATTCCTCAGATCCAGAAAACAATAAAAGTTCCTGCTATTTCTCATGACACTTAAAAAAGAAGAGGAAAGATAAGGGAGGAAGAGGGTTGAGGTAGGGTGGCTTTACTACAGTTTGTCATCATCACAGGAAAACCTTGTTTCCTATTATAACAAAACTGAACTTGCTCATTTTTTTTGTAGGAGATAATATAAAATGTCTAACTGGGAAAATGTGCTGCTTCATTCACCGTGGTTGCTATTCATAGCAGAGACGTTAAGTCAATATTGGAAAGAACATTACTTTTTCAGTATTAGTTTTACTAGTGAAAGAATTGAATCTAAACAAGATAACTGGCCAAAACCTATCTATATTGTGTAACAATTTTATGTCAATTTACTGGAAACTTGACTGCCTAAAGGAGAGGTTTTTTTAAGGCAGGGATGGTGTAAGGACTTCTGGGTTGTGGCAAGGGTTTGGACTAGAAGACCCCAAGGTCCCTTCCAGCCCTAGGATTCTATGAGCCTTTTTTAAAAGGCAGGGCAGGGGAGTGGAGAAAAGGACTGATTTGTTCCTTATTTGATAAATGATATTTTTCATGTAGAATGCATTTTTACATTCAGTATATTCCATGTATTAGCATGGGAGGAAACGGATGGCGACATGAAAAACATGCTGGTTTAAGGTTAGGCCTGGGCATTTTTGGAAATCCAGAAATATTTGTATTTGCTTGATACAAAATAGAATGATAATAGAAAAATCATGCAAAGTTATATTTATTCTGGAATCTCTAGATAATTTGTTGCAGTATGCTATTTTCTTTACTCTAAAAGTGTGTGTGTGTGTATGTATATGTATACTGTATGTGTGTGTGTGTGTGTGTGTGTGTGTGTATATATATATATATATACACACACACACACATATATACACACATATATACACATATATACACATATATACACATATATACACATATATAGAATTAGAATTAGAATTAGAATTGATTTTATTTGTAGGCCGCCCTTTTCCCTGAGGGGACTCAGGGCGGCTCACAGAAAACCAGGGAGGGGGGAATACAACACTAAGACGACAACACATAATAAAATAATAAGCAACATGCATACAACATTCGGGCGGGGTAATGGTCCTTATCCCCAGGCCTGACGGGCGAGCCAGTTCTTCAAGGCTGTGCGGAAGGCCTGGACGGTGGAGAGGGTACGAATCTCTACGGGGAGCTCGTTCCAAAGGGTCGGGGCCGCTGCTGAGAAGGCCCTCCTCCTTGTAGTTGCCAGCCGACACTGGCTGGCCGATGGAGTACGGAGGAGGCCTAACCTATGAGATCTTATAGGTCGTAGGGAGGTAATTGGCAGAAGGCGGTCTCTCAAGTATCCAGATCCACTGCCATGTAGGGCTTTATGGGTGATCAGTAGCACCTTGAAGCGCATCCGGAGATCGACAGGTAGCCAGCGCAGCTCGCGGAGGATAGGTGTAATGCGGGTGAATCGGGGTGCACCCGCGATCACTCGCGCGGCTGCGTTCTGCACTAGCTGAAGTCGCCGGATGCACCTCAAGGGCAGCCCCATGTAGAGCACGTTGCAGTATTCCAGCCTAGAAATCACGAGGGCCCGAGTGACTGTTGTGAGGGCCTCCCGGTTCAGGTAGGGTCGCAACTGGCGCACCAGGCGTACCTGGGCGAATGCCCCCCTGGTCACAGCCGCTATATGATGGTCGAATGACAGCTGTGGATCCAGGAGGACTCCCAAGTTGCGAACCCTCTCTGAGGGGTGTAAAATTTGACCCCCCAGCCTGAGTGTTGGATTAGTGGCCAAATTTTTGGGAGGGAAACACAACAGCCACTCGGTCTTTTCTGGGTTGAGCACAAGCTTGTTAATCCTCATCCAGTCCATGACGGCTTCAAGCCCCCGGTCCATTACGTCAACCGCTTCATTGATTTGGCACGGGGCGGACAGATACAATTGAGTATCGTCCGCGTATTGATGGTATCTAATCCCGTGCCTACGGATGATCTCTCCCAGCGGTTTCATGTAAATGTTAAATAGTAGGGGGGATAAGACCGAACCCTGCGGCACCCCATATTTCAGGGGCCTTGGGGACGATCTCTGCCCTCCCACTAACACCGACTGCGACCTGTCCGAGAGGTAGGAGGAGAACCACCGTAACACGGTGCCTCCCACTCCCACCTCCCGCAGTCTTCGCAGAAGGATACCATGGTCGATGGTATCGAAAGCCGCTGAGAGGTCAAGGAGGACCAGGATGGAGGGATGTCCTTCATCTCTGGCTCTCCAAAGATCATCCATCAATGCGACCAAGGCGGTTTCAGTGCTGTAACCGGGTCTGAAGCCTGACTGGAAGGGGTCTAGGTAGTCTGCTTCCTCCAAGGACCGTTGGAGCTGGAAGGCCACCACCTTCTCAACAACCTTCCCCAGAAAGGGGAGGTTGGAGACCGGGCGGTAGTTGTTAAGGACAGCTGGATCTAGGGATGGCTTCTTCAGAAGGGGTCTCACCACCGCCGCTTTTAGTGCGGCGGGGAAGTTCCCCTCCCGAAGAGAGGCGGTTACAACCGCCTGGATCCAGCCTCGTGTCACCTCACTGCAGTTAGAAACCAGCCATGAGGGACACGGATCCAGAGCACAGGTGGAGGAACTCACAGCTCTCATGGCCTTGTCCACATCCCCGGGGGTAACCTCCTGAAACTCAACCCAGAGCTGTTGAACTTGATCCCCCTGAGTCTCGGCTGGAACTGCGGGTGTGGAGTCCAAGTCCGTCCGAAACCGAGCAATTTTGTCCGCTAAGAATTGGGCATATTCTTCAGCTCTGCCCTGCAAGGGTTCCCCCGCCTCCCTTTTGTTCAATAGGGAGCGGGTTATCCTAAACAGGGCGGCGGGGCGGGACTCAGCGGATGCGACCAGGGAGGCTATGTGTGATCTTTTGGCTGCCCTAAGTGCCCTAGTATATTCCCTGGTGCAGGTGGTTACCATTGCTCGGTTCGCTGCGGACTTATCGGACCTCCAGCGGTGCTCTAGGCATCTCCTCCGGCGCTTCATCTCCCGGAGCTCCTCGGTGAACCAAGGAGGTCTCCGGGATCCGCCGCCTCGGAGGGGCCGCAGTGGCGCAATCCGGTCGAGGGCCTCTGACGCTGCCGAATGCCACGCAGCAGCCAGAGTCTCTACCGGACTGTGGGCGAAAGTATCAGGAATAACCCCAAGCTCTGTCTGGAACCTTACTGGCTCCATAAGACGCCTGGGGCGGAACCACCTGGTCGGTTCCTCCTCCCTACAGTGGGGGTTTGGCCTCCGGAAGTCGAGCCTCAGTAGGCAATGGTCTGACCACGACAGGGGTATGATGTCACTCCCCCTCAGACCAAGATCACACATCCACTGCTCCGAGAGAAATACGAGGTCAAGCATGTGTCCCGCTGAATGGGTTGGGCCTCGGATTACTTGAGTCAAGCCCATGGCTGTCATGGAAGCCATGAACTCCTGCGCCCCATCAGAGTTTTCACCGAGCGACGGCAAATTAAAGTCCCCCAGGACCATCAACCTAGGGAACTCAATCGCCAGCTCGGCTACTGACTCGAGGAGCGAGGGGAGGGCTGCTGCAACGCTGTTGGGAGGCAGGTACGTTAGCAGCAAACCCACTTGACCCTTGAGGTCCAACTTTAACAGCAAAGACTCACACCCGACAATCTCCGGAGCAGGGACCCTACGAGGAACTAACGACTCCCGGATAACAACGGCCACACCTCCACCCCTTCCCTGGGCTCTCGGCTGATGCAGCACCTGAAATCCTTCTGGGCACAGTTCTACAAGGGGGACTCCTCCCTCTGGGCCCAGCCAGGTCTCAGTAATACATGCCAGGTCTGCCCTCTCGTCTAAAATTAAGTCCCGGACGAGAGGTGCTTTATGTACAACAGACCTGGCATTTAGCGACAACAGCCTGAGACCAGGGTCCTGATTACTTGCGCCATCTGGTCTTGGAGTGGGGCTCCTAGGGCCGGAAGGAGGGATCTCTGTGATGTAGCGAACCCTCCTTCCCCGGTAATGGCCTGCCCTAAAGTCCCCGCCGTATCTGCCCCTCCCTGTTACGACCGCAATACCCCGACCCTCTCCCGTGTCTCTGGTCCCCTCAGCCACCCCCATGGCCCCCGCAACTCCCGGCAGGTCCTCCGAATCATACATACTCAAACACTCCCCCAAACAGTCCCCACGTAAAAGTTAAAAAACACAAAATTTACAACAGTATGATCATAAAAAGTGGGCCATTCAATCATCTCATACGTATCTCATACATAACCCATGCAAAGGAGGAAGAAAAAGATAAAAGAAAAGGAAAGAAATTATAAAATGCGCAAGTTCGTTAATTTAAGGTGCGAGTTCAGGCTTCCAGGGGTGGTCTCCCCAGTTCCACAGTCCTCCTGTAAGCAAACAGGGGGCAGGGGTGGGGAGGCGATAAGGACGCCAAAGTACAATGCCACTGCCACCACGTTGATATTCTCCCCCTCGCCGCCAAACAGCTGGTACAAAAGATGCAGCCCGGAATCCGCCAGAGTCGCCCAAGCCTCCGTAATCCGAGGCTGCAGCGTCCTGACGGCCCAAAGATAGTCCTGGGGATGGGTGCACAGTCGTGGGTCGCTCCCATCGCAAGCCAGCATAGCTAGAAAATGGAACAAGCGACGGAGCCCCCACAGAGCGCCACCGCCATTTCCAATCCACAGTTCTACTCCAGAGGTAGTCCCTAGCGCCAGCTGATCTATTTTTGGCTCCCTGGGTCTTAGGCTTTCCGGGTAAGTTATTTGTATTATATTTTAGAGATGTTGGAGATGTTGCTCGTGATTTTTCCAGCATTTCGTCGGCAGGCTGCCCTACAAGCTGCCTTGCCTCCCCAGCCTATACATATATATAAACACATATAAACACATATATACACATATATACACATATACATACACCTACACACCTACACACATACACACATATACACACATACACACACACACACACACACACACATATATGTTGGATGTGTGGAAATTATCTGGATTTGAAGGATGAGGATGCAATCACTTTCATTACAGCCAAAATCAACAATGACCAAGCTCTAAGTGTGAACATTGATGTTACTGAACAGCAGCATTTTTACCTGAGATGCCAGCTGGTAGTTACAAAGGTGTTATATAGATGACCAGACATTCCCTGAGATCTTCATTTAAACTTAAAACTGAAATTTTAGTTGTGTTGCTTAGAGAGTTATATTAGTTTAAGCTCCTCTTTTTCCAAGTGTATGTATGTAAATGGGAAGGTTTCCAAGATTACATGTAACCCATGTAACTTTCTTTCTGTCCCTTCTCCTATATCAGTGACCTTCCCAGCATGGCCAACTTCCTGTCTGTTCTCTGGGGCCATCCCCACCCCTTTTGCAGTGATGTTCCCAGCATGGGTGACTTCCTCTCCGTTCCCCACAGCTGTCCCTCTCTTCTTATAGCAGCATGTTAAGTACTAAGCAAAGGCTGAGTATTGGGACAACATTTTCATGTCAAAATGCATTGAGAACCAAAGGCGTTTTGAAGCAGTTGAGTACCAAGGTACCTCTGTAGTTGCATCATAATATCCTTAGGTGACCTAGCAGATAATATTGAAAGATAGTTTCCAGTTTTCTCCAAGGTTGCCATTTAACATGGTACTCAATGTTATGGCATTGGGTCTGCCATGGGCAATGTAGAATAACTCCACTTCTTCCATGCAACAGTTCTTCAGTTATTTAAACACTTCTTTTGTATGTTGTCTCATTTATTTCTTCTGCACCCATGTTTTTTCAGCTAAGGAATTGGTTTCCAGATTCCTCCACATCTTCATTGTCTTCCTCTAGACTTCCAATTTGTTCTCGTCCTTTTTGAATTATGATGCCTAACATAAACACAATATTGCAAGCGATAGGGTAAAGTGCAGACATGAAATGCTCCACTTTGCTCCCGGTTTGGAATCGGGAGCGTGTGCGTGCTTGCTTCATGCGTGCACAGCGCTTCTGCACATGCGCAAAACCTGCGCATGCAAAGAGCACCCGTTATGACATCTGGGCCGGTGAGCCGAGCCCCCCTCCCCTCTGCCACTACTGTTTCACCCAAACCAGGCGAACCAGAAGAATAAAATGGGTTAATAATACCCCATAATCTAGATTCTGTATCCTCTGTTAAGAAAACCCAAACAGCATTTGCCTTTTTAACAGCTTAATCACACTGCTGGCTCATGTCTACTTAACAGTTAATAAAACACCTGGATGTACAGTATATCTAAAACTGGTCCTTTTTTAATTGAAGTTGGGGGAAAAATACTGTATTGGTACCTAGTTAGCACAACTTGGAAATGTGAAAAGGAATGTTTTTGAAGTATTAATGTTTCAAAATGTATAATTTACTTTTTAAAAAGCAATAAATGGAATAGACAATGAACTATACATCAACATATTGATGTATTTCATAACATCAAAGCCAATAGATTATTTTATTGGTTGATCAACTCTTGCTTTGTCTATAAAAAACAATAGCTGGGTGTTTGAGGGTTTTGTTTATTGAAGGGTCTACTTCCCTTAGAAGATAAATGAATCTGCTATATATTTGGTGCTGTAATCAATAATGTTAACATATTGGAACAGGAATGCGTAAGACTTGACGTTTTATTACAGAAAAACTGAACGCATGATGTTGTAAAGTTCTCTCACAAAGATAGCCTTGAAAAGGGTATTAGGATTGCATATGAATACAGTTTGAACATCACAAGATGAATGTATTATAATTCATATGTAAACATATTTCCATTAATTTCATAGCTCATGGTCTGAGGAGAAAAAATGTTCTCTTTGCAGATACTCCACTTAGAAAATTGCTTCAGAAGTATAGTTAACAAGCAATTTCTTCAGTTGCTAATGTGTTATGTTTACAGTTTCCTGTTGTGGCAGTTGATCATTCTTTTAATTTTTTTCTCCCCCTCAGGTCCCTGTACAGTGGTCAGATATGGTAACTTTAAAAGCCAGAATGATCAATTATGGCTTACCGCGTTATCATTGGCTGACCCACGCTTGGAATTTCTTCCAGAGGGAGGTCAGTGATCAAGCAGTCAATAATCATGTCTGTGAATTATAAACTGCATTTTTATGTTGTCAAATTAAATGAGATCGATGTGATTTTTTTCTTCTTCTCATGTTCTTCTCCTATTACAGCTGTAAATGTGATGGACAGTAATGCATAACCAATTCCAATAAATTAATCAATATAATGAATAATCTCCCACCTCTTGTCCACGTGAGGGATAGGAAACTGTCATATAGTTAAGCTAAAGATAAACAACAGGAGAAGGCAGTTACTGATTTTGCCTTGATTTTGAGTATGTCTGAAGCTGGGCAAAAATTATAACCAGAATCAGTATGTGGCATGAATCAACTTACCAGGCTGTCATGGATCATTCAACAATCCATGCTTAAAATTGTGATTTTGTTCTACATATGAGCTGAGCAGTGGTGGGATTCACTTACCTTCCCTACCAGTTTGCAAATGTGAGCATGAGCGTGTAACTGATGATGGACAGTACTAATTTGTACATTAATGGAAACAAAGGCACAGAAGAATATTGACAGGCTGAATCATTATATAGAAAATACATGGAAGTATGCATAAAAAAGCCATTGATTCCAGATACTTCTACACAGATCAGACACAGTTTAAATGTCAACTATTTTCTTGAAATCTCTGCATTTAAAAATTTCTTGGCTGTGAATTGGTAAGTTTGTTTTAGAAACAGCTAAATAGGAAAACAAATGCAACTAACGAATTGCATTCTTCAAAAGCTCTGCATCTATTAAGGAAAAAAACAGAGCTATGATTTGTCTTTTTTGATGCAGGGGGTTGGTGGGGCGAGGGGAAGAGGCTTGGAAAAAACCCTGGTTTATTTTTTCCTGGGGATGGGGGAAGATCTTATTCTCTTTGCACTCTGGTGTCCTGCTTTAAGAATTGCAACCTTAATGAGTGTTGGGATTCTAAGTGCTGAAATTGTTACAGAGAGAGCACTTGTGGTGAGAAACTGTTATGGGTGCTAATTACAGACAGCTTTTTTTCTGTTTCATTGGGCAAATGAGAAGATTATGACCCTTATTATTACACCAATCACAGGAGAAAATGTGCAGTGATTTTAAAGAAAATTTTAAGAAAAATAATCATTCCTTAGTGGCTTAGTTTAAAATTATCTTTTTGGAGAAACTCTCTGGTGTAACCATAATGTTGGTGCATCCTCTAAATGATTCTGATTATTGTTAAGCCTGTTATTGCTATGTCGTAAACTTTTAAAACTTTTAATATCTGTATGCTGCCTGTTGAATTGAAGGGTTGAACTGATTTGGCAGATTGAACTGAATTGGCAGATACATTTTATAATGAAATAAAGGCTAACTACAGACATGCCAAAAACACTTACATGGACACACATGAGAATTGATAGGAGAGAGAGATGCTATTACTAACCGAGGGCCAGAAGTACAGAAGACAGGTATATGCCACCGCTGTACTGAATAGAAATCTGAACAAGATTTCTTCCAAGTCATCTGGTCTATGCAAAGATATGCCTTGTGTTTATCCAAATTCCCAATTGCCCTGTAACCAATGTTTTCCAAGCTACCTAAAAAATAATCTTAAACAAATCCATTATACATGACTGTGATTTTTGATGCTTTTTACAAGTTCCTAGCATTTACTTCCAGGTTCTGGCAATAAATACCCTTTAAATAAAATGGATTTGCTTAATGACCTCCTCATTTGCTTATCGACCAGAGGTGGTATTCAGCCGGTTTGGACTGGTTCACCCGAACCGATAGTGGAAATTGTAGGTCGGCCTGCCCACCCGCCCCACTCTAGGCCGTCCTATTTAGGCATCTTTTTGAGACCGGGCGCATGCATAGAAGGCATGCACATGAGCAAAGTGCATACGCAGAAGGCCGGGTGCATGTGTCAAAGGAGTGCGTGTGCCCACGTACCTGTGGTAACAATATGTGAAACCCACCATTGTTAACAACCACTTCATTCACAGGAAAAAAGGTCAAAATTCTGTGCAATCATGAGGTGATCCACTAAATGACTGTAATGACTTAATACCATAACTCCTGACTTAATTATGTTCATAAGTCAAGGACTACTTTTATATATGTTTCCATTTTAAAGGTGTGTTTATAGTAGCATTCCCATTTCAATATGCTGGCCTTATTAAATGTAGCTATCTTTCTCTGAACTTCTACATATAAAAATTTTTGATTAACCCTTTTTTAGAGTCATCTGGACAAGAAATTTGAAGGCTGGCATTTCTCATATAATTTGCTTGTTGTACAGTCTGAAGGATTTTAATCTGAGATTTAGTCTGTGCTAGCAAACACAGTTTTAGGTGCCTTTGAGATTCCATAAAAATGTTATTATTCAGAAACCCAGGAATGGGCAATTTTGGTTTCCCATAGATTTCCCATCCCAGCTTCTGCTCTCAAAGTACCTGTCTCAAAACAAAATAAATATTTGTTTTATAATTTATTTATATTTATCCTGCCTTTATTGTTTTTTTATGGTATACATATCTCATACTTCTTTCTTCTCCAGTTTTCCCCATAACAACAATCCTGTGAATTTGATTACGCCTAGAGAGAACAGAACTGGCTTTCATGCCTAAGGCAGAATTAGAACTCAGTTGCCTGGTTTCTAGCCTGATGCCTTAACCACTAGACTAAACTACACTCTCATTTTTTATTTTTTATTCATTATTTTTAATTTATTTTACATTAGAAAAGGAGTAGGATCTTTACTCCTTCAGCCAGTTGTTACATATCATTTAGAAATCTAGATCCTGTCATGAGGATTAGAAACTTTTTCTGAGAAAATGAAAAAATTTAAATTGTCAGAAAAACAGAATTACTTTGATCCAGTCTTAATGGCACAGAAGTCAGAGTTTATTAATAGATTTTTTTCTCCTATAAACTTCTGTAAATTATGCCCATATTCCATTAACATTCTCTTGCCACATATGCAAATCTAACTTTTGAAACAGACATACTTATGAAATGCATTCCAGGCCCAAAGCAATTTTTAGGCTTAATTAGAAAAGCTGACTTACAGTTTTAGAAATAAAACTAATTTGGTGTATTTCCCATTTTAACATTATGCTAACTATAGCTGACCATTTACTGTTTAGCTTTTGAAAGTATTTGGAACTTACATGCTTTCTACTTTAGTGAGTACCTGTCTTTTTATTTCACTAAAGGCACATAATTTTATTTGGGGAACATTTATTTTAAAGTGAGGATACATTAATTTCCTAATAGGAATGCCTGTGTTTTTGATTTTCCATTTTAAAGCAGTGGCTTTGCTTACCAAGATGAGTCACAAAGGAGAACAAAGACCTTGAGGTTTGGACGATAATGTTCACATTTGTATTTTGAGAAGAATTTAATTTAGGCTCTCTTGAAGTTTACAAAACATCTATCTTCAGACACATAAGTGCTTTAGGTAGTTCAGTCAAATGGAAGGATAAGATGATGTTTGGCCTGGGCAAGATTCCAAGCTGTTTTTCGTTATAGCTCTGAAGAGGCCTTGTTTTCTTCTAGAGTATTGATATTCAAAACAAGGCTTCCTTTAGAGAAGTTGCAAGCTTGAATGCAACTCAGAATTCTTCACTGCATTCTGTGGTCCTTATGCATCATACAATGCTTCTTTTGCAGTTTAAATGCTGTGGAGTGGTGTATTTCACGGATTGGCTGGAAATGACAGAGATGGATTGGCCTCCTGATTCCTGCTGTGTGAGGGAATTCCCAGGATGTTCTAAACAGGCACACCATGAAGATCTTAGTGACCTTTACCAGGAGGTAATATTTTAAACAAAAACCTGCTTCTAAATCTGGGAACTGGGTATTTTATTTGCTACAGCTGCTTTCTACCGACAGTATACGAACATCATTCTAAAGTCTTCAGCTGCATGCGGACATTGATAGCGGAATTTGGACTTTATTTTTTACTAGACAATGCATATCCTATTGCGTCATCATTTCAGAGTATTTCTTTAGCTAAACCAAGGAACAGAACGGGCGGGCATAAAAGCAGCGGGAGTAGGAATGATTTCATACTTCTTGGAAGCTTCCCCATTGAGTTTCTTTGTGGGAATCTGGCAGGGGGTATCACAAATTTTCCCTTCACAGATAAGTGGCTGCTGGTGGGAGGGGAGGGAGTAAGAGATTGTGAGATTGATTGGGAAATTGTCATAGAATGTTTAAAATAGCAATAGACTTATATGCCGCTTCACAGTGCTTTTTACAGCCTTCGCTAAGCGGATTACAGAGTCAACCTATTGCCCCCAGGAATTTGGGTCCTCATTTTACCCACCTTGAAAGGATGGAAGGCTGAGTCAACCTGGAGCCTGGTGGGATTTGAACTGCAAAATTGTAGGCAGTCAGCAGAAATAGCCTGCAGTGCTGCACTCTAACCACTGCTTCACTGCGCCAAAATGAATGTCATATGACAGCAACAGTAGCACTGAAACAACCAGTAGCACTGAAACAGCCACAGCGTCCCCAAATTTCATTCCCACAGGTCCTAGATTTTGAATGCATTCTGGAAATTGAGCCATTTGAGGTACCTTGGTTTAAAAATTATCTCCCTGTGATGCACTGTTTCACACAGTTGAAGGTCATGCTAATGAGAATTTTTAGTACTAGTATTAGTATTAGAAGTAGTAGTAGCAGGGTGGGATTCTATCAGTTCCGACCAGTTTGGGTGAACAGAAAGTTCCGACTATCAGTTGACCTGTCCACCCATCCCTGCTCTATCCTGTCCTTTATATCCTGCTTTCTAGCTCATCTCAATCCCACGACACAGCTGATTCCCCCCCCCCAACTGTTTTATTTACTGTTGCTGACTTGCAAGGGAAGCAGCTGAGCTTTAAATGCTCCATTTTCAGCACTGCGCACACAAAGCATATATGTACACAAAACACGTGCTCACCAAACCAGTTGTTAAATCAGCAGCCACCCACCAGTAGTAGTGTGTGTATGTGTGTGTATATAAAACAGGGATGAGCATCCATAAGAAGTGGGGAACTTGCAGTCCACAGCACTCCTTTGGGGATATTCAGAACCAGCTGTCTCCCCCACCCTGAAAAGGTAGGAAAACGATTGAGTTTGGGAGGGTTTAAAAGGGTCAATTTCGCTTTAACCCCTTCTAGAGAAAGGGCCATAAAAGTGGTTTCTTCTTACTTTGGTGATGTCAAAGTATGTTTCTAACATGCCTCTTGTGAACTTCAGGAGCCAAACAATTAAAAGTCCAATCCTGGGCCATCTTCTATAAGGAAGTGAGTTCTTTTTTTCTACTGGAATTTCTCTTAAACCATGACACAATTCTTGATTTTGTTCTGATCCAGGAAGACCAAAAACCACAAGTCTTATTTCCATGTAGCAATATTTAGATGCAAACTCTTTATGAACTTGGAGATAATATTGCCACCATGGCCCACAGCCATCAATAGCCTTACTCTTGGTGAATTTGAACATTCAAATCAGATGCTTCATGGGCAAATCATACAGAGCTGGTTTTCTTCTGAAATAGAAATCCGTCTTCCAAAGACAAATTTGGCATGACTCTCTATATATTTTTTTCATTCCCCTCTTCCAGCAGGAAATTATTGAATGTTTTTATGTAGCAATATTTAGATGCAAACTCTTTATGAACTTGGAGATAATATTGCCACCATGGCCCACAGCCATCAATAGCCTTACTCTTGGTGAATTTGAACATTCAAATCAGATGCTTCATGGGCAAATCATACAGAGCTGGTTTTCTTCTGAAATAGAAATCCGTCTTCCAAAGACAAATTTGGCATGACTCTCTATATATTTTTTTCATTCCCCTCTTCCAGCAGGAAATTATTGAATGTTTTTATTGGTGTCACTGTTAAGCCAGCCAAAAATAAAAATTCTTTATCAAGGAATTTAAAACATTAAGATATATTTAAATTTCAATGCAATACCTTAATGAAAGGAAAGTTTGGAAACCAAATGGCCTAACTTTTCTTCCTACCCATCTCTTTGGTCATTCTCTTTCAGAAACCTTTAAAAAATGGCTAGCATTACAGTTACAAGTAGTTCTCAACTTATGATCACAACTGAGCCCAAAATGTCTCCATTTTATGACCTTTCTTGTCACAGTTATTAGACTAGAACAGAACAGAATAGAATAGAATAGAATTCTTTATTGGCCAATAAATGGTTGGACATATAAGGAATTTATCTTTGGTCCCTATGCTCTCAGTGTACATAAAAGAAAAGACAATTGTTATGTTAGTAATACAGTTGTTAATTGAATTAGGCTTCCACATTGAATTTGCTTGTCAGAAGTTTGCAAAATGACCCTGGGACACTGCAACTATCATAAATATGAGGCCAGTTGTCTAGCATCTGAATTTTGATCAGGTAACCATAGAGATGCTGCAATTGTCATAGGTGTTATAAGTCACTTTTTTCAATGCCACTTTGAATAGTCATTAAACAAAATGTTATAAATCGAGGATTACCTGTATACATTATGATAAGATTATGAACTAAAGATGTTGACTAATTGCTTCAACAAATTAAACTTCTGCTCATTTTATGCTCTTTCTTCATATTTCAATCATCTAAAGAACTGAACTACAGGATTTTGTCTGAGGTTGAAGATGAATGAAAACCTTATAATTTGACAGCTGTTATAGGAGACACAATAAGTGATTTTATTCTCACTTGCCACAAGCTCCGAGGATTTCTAAAAACCCAAAGGGAGGAAAAAATGTGAGAGATGTAGTCACTTTTGATTTCCACCATTAGAAATCTGGAACCTTTTAATTCACTTCCATGCAGTTTTCTTTTTGTTCCTTTTCTGCCTTTAAGATAAACTGTTCTAAACGTTTCAAGTTTTTATTAAATATCTGGACCAGCACTTGAAATTTAGTCTACTTTTAGAAATCTGTAGAAAACTTGCTGATCAATATTGTTGGCCTTAGTTGAAAATAAATGTGAATGCTTTAAAAGGTTTGTGGTGAAGAGTTAAACTGAGATTTAATCAAAGTAAAAAAAAATATTGCAAATGACTTGAACATTTAAAATGCATACAATGTTTACTAAAATTACCCCAAAGCAGCCTTCTGCTAACATATCTGATTACTTACATCTATTTTTATTTAAGAGTTATATCCAGTCCCATTTCCAGGATAGCAGAATGTTGCTGAAATTTAATAAAAAGTTACTTTCAAAAATCCAGAATTATTTTCTCTAATATTGAAAGGTCATAAGAGCATGTGCAAGTGTTCTGACCGAGCTCGCCAAACATGGACGAGAACTGCAAAGATTCCTTTATTAGGAATGCTGACAGTCCCGGCAAAAAATTTATTCACAGACTAACAAATCCATCCATCTGGAAGATGAATAATTATCTGCCATACCTATTCATCTCCTCCCCCTGCCTTTTATCCCCAGAGTTAGGGTGGGGCCTTGATAGCAGCAGTGGCTCTTCCTTCCCCAGGATTGGCCCACGGCTTTCCACTGCTCTCCTCTTCTCTGCCTTCTGCGCAGCTGCACGTCAGGCACTGGACCCAGCTATTCCCCCTCTTCTTCATCAACCACCTCCAGACCTGGGGGCTATTGACTCTCTTTCTGAGGGCTGACGGAGAGCCCAGGTTCCACCTCTGTCTCTCTCTCTGACAGCTCCATTCCCTCTTCCCCTTCGGAGCTCACATGTTGCCCTGATGCTGACCCTGACTCCCACACCTCTTCCTCCTCCTCTGAGTTGGCTGCTGGAGGGGCCGGCAGCTGATAGGCCATAATAGCAAGGCAAAGGCAAATCTAAGTGAACAGAATGTTTCTTGGACAAGACGTAAAAATTGAGAAGATTTTCTCATCTCTGTGGGTAGATCTAGAGAAAGTCAGTTGGAAAATGATATAGATATAGTCCTTAGTTAACGACTGCTTGTTGAATGACTGAAGTTATAACAACAAGGAGACTTATCACCGATTCTCACTGTTGAAGCCATCACAACATCCCCAGAGTTACACAATTGTGATTTGTGAGCCGGGCACCTGGCTCAAAATTATGACAGTCACAGTATCTGGCAATCACTTGATCACCATTTGCAATCTTGCCAGCTTCCAACAAACAAGTCAATAGGGAAGTTGCAAATGATGATGATGTCATGCTTATCAAATGCATAGGATTCACTTAAGAAACGCAACTGGAATTGCTAGATTGCTGTCGTAAGTTGACATCACATTACATCACATTTTACAACAGCACTGTTTAGTAACACAGTTGCTGGTCTCAATTACTGTCCTTAAGTGAGCAGTACCTGTATTAGCATAGAAATGGAAAGTCCTTTTACATTCCAGAATCCCAAACTGAATATAGATTTTCCAGAAAAGCCCTTGGAATTGAAGTGGAAAATGGAGCAACATTTCCTCACAAATATTAGAATGACCATGTTGCCCTAAAGCCATAGACCCTTAATTGTTACAGCATTCATACAATCTACAGATCTGGGCTGCCTGTATGTATTCTTCCTTGGGGTCTGTCCTTCCTTCTATGATGTGTCTTTCTTGTTTCATATCTCCACAAAATCTTTTGTGCAGCCACATTGGCAGCTTCACTCCTGGATCGTCACTGAGATTGCTTGCGATTGTTCAGTACCTGCTTTTTTTAGAACTTCTTTTCATACATATTCCTTTTCTCATAAGTGTCTCACTACAACTCGCTATTGCTTTACATTTATTAAAATTGGCACAGATTCTGGGGCAACTAAAAACCTCCTTTGCTTTAATTTTATATTTCCTTATTCCTTATGTCTGAACTATCATGACTCCATGGACAATGTTCCTCCAGGCCTTCCTGTCCTCTACTGTCCTCTGGAGTCCATTTAAGCTCATGCCTACTGCTTTGGTGACTCCATCCAGCCACCTCATTCTCTCTCGTCCCGTTCTTCTTTTACCCTCAATCTTTCCCATCATTAGGCTCTTCTCCTCTGAGTCCTTCCTTCTCATTAGGTGGCCAAAGTATTTGAGTTTCATCTTCAGGATCTGGCCTTCTAAAGGGTTGATCTCCTATAGGACTGACCAGTTTGATCACCTTGCAGTCCAAGGGACTCGCAGGAGTCTTCTCCAGCATCGCAGTTTAAAGACCTCAATTCTTTGGTGCTCAGCCTGAAACCCTCATCCTTTGCCTTACAGCTCCTCAAAAGATCATTTAAGTATTTTACATTTTTTCAAAGATCGTTTAAATATTTTACATTTTTTCAAAGATCGTTTAAATATTTTACATTTTTTCTTCTTAATAATGATTTTTAAAATATTTTTATAATGATTATTTTTCAGTGCCTGTAGTTTTGTTTGTTGTATGCTGCCCAGAGTTGCTTTTAGTTAGATGAACAGATATATAAATATGGTAAACAAACCAATATCACTCCAAACAGCGAGGTGAACCAATTTTTGAGGAAGATAGGATCTGGAATCCGAAGCTGAGGGTAAGGAAGCTGAGTAAAAGAGCTAATCTTACAGTACTCTTCCCCCCCTCCCCTACTCTTTGGAATGCTCACCCTTGGGCTGGGAAAATTAGCCAGAAGAGAAGTGATGTCTCATTGGAGAGAAAGAGACTAAGCAGACACACAATAGGGAATACACACGGAAAGGAATGCACTAGCATCAGCTGTTTGCCTAGCCAGTTTGCAGCTGCCAGTTAGGAAAAAGGAAGCCTGTAGCGTGAAACTGATTATGGTCTGGTTTATTACAGGCAACAGTACAAGCTGGCTAGAGAGTTCTAATTAAGGTCAGAGGGTTGAGCTTGTTAAATTGTAGTTAGGATTTTTTAAGGATGCGTATCAGCTCAGAAGAGATAGCTTGTTTAGGTAATCTCTCCACAGTGCAAGGGGGAAGGGGAAAGAATCCAGGTCAGACACAGGACAATATGTAATAACTGATTGTAAGGATGAGCAAGTGAGAGAAAGAGAGAGACGGACACTCTGAAGGACAAAAATGCATCATTAGTTGCAAAGTTACTTTTTCATTTCCATTTAACTGCAAATTGTTGCTGACTGAGGCAGTCAGTAAACAAGGACTACCTGGGCATTTTTACCAGTCATTGTAAAATGCAATATGTGCCCACAATCTATCATTCCAATAACTTTGGCCCTAGTCCTAGAAATAAAATTTGTTAAAGCCAGTCAGTCATTTGTAATACTTTTTTTCCCCTTTTTAGTTTAATTCAGTGGAACACCATTTGAACTCACAAGGTTTCCCTTCCTAGACAGGCTCATGTGTAATATTCAGGAAAAGGTTTTTAATAAATATAAAGTAGATATCTGAATTTGATAAAATTGTTCTTTGTGTAGACTAAGTTATGGCAATGCTCTGAGTCAGCTGGTCAGAATTTGAGAGTAGCTGCCCCATTTGAGGCGTGGCACAACAAAACCGCGGTCCACTAAAGCGCGCCCGATTAAAGCGCGTCGCTGACGTCATCAGCAGCGCGACAACAAGGACCGCAGAGAAAAAAGGGCGCTTTAAAAAGCGCTTTTAAAGCAAGCCGATTCACGTAAGGGTAAGGGTTAGGTTTAGGGTTAGGGTTAGGTTAAGGGTTAGGGTTAGGTTTAGGGTTACGTTAAGCGTTAGGGTTAGGTTTAGGGTTAGGTTAAGGGTTAGCGCTAGGTTTAGCGTTAGGTTAAGGGTTAGGTTTAGGGTTAGATTAAGGGTTAGGTTTAGGGTTAGGTTTGGGGGGTTTAGGTTTAGGTTTACGCGTTAATTTTAGCTTTACTGCTCACAGCGTGCTTTTTTCGCCGTGCTGTGATGACGTCAGGTACGCGGTTTCATCGAGCGCGCTTTAGTCGACCGCGGTTTTGTGGTGGAACCCATTTGAGGTACTCAGAACTTATGATTTCAAGCATCTCTGGACACAGTATAGATATGCTGAATTTTCTTTCTTTCTTTTTGCTCCACAGGGTTGTGACAAAAAGATGTACACATTCCTGAGAGGAACTAAGCAGTTGCAGGTGCTTCGATTTCTAGGAATCTCCATAGGGGTTACCCAAATTTTGGCTATGATCCTTACAATTACTTTGGTGTGGGCTCTGTATTATGACCGCCAGGATCCACGCACAGACCAAATGCTGTCTTTGAGGAAGGATGCCAGTCAACACCTGTCATGTCATTCTGTGGAGTTATTAAAACCCAGCCTGACAAGGATCCTTGAGCATACCACAATGGCAAACAGCTTTAACACACACTTTGAAATGGAGGAACTATAGTGCAATCTGCTAGTCCGTGATTTCTACAATTTGAATATAGCCATTATTTTGGACCCTGGACTATTTTAAGTTATTGTGGCAAAGAGGGCACGGAGCGAAGATTCTCTTAAGGACAATTGTTTTTCTTTTCTCATGAAACCTGTTAGAGTTGTAATGCTAAAAACAATTGGTTTACAGAATAAGGACGATTCTTCATTTTTCACGAGATTGTATGCACCATGTGGAAAGTAGATCACTAGTCTCATAATATTGAGTGGAAAAAAAACAGGCAGGAATAATTTTAGGGATCTCACCTATTTAAAGTTTTCACTTCAACAATTCTGTTAGAATGAGGATGGAAGTGTTCAGTACTGAAAGCTCCGCAGATGATAGATCGCCGTAGACAATCAGTGTTCAACAGTTACATCTAATTTAAGTGATTTTTTCCATTTCATTTTCAAGGAACGGAAACTGGCAAGCCACAATTATTGAACATGTTGCATTCAGATCTGCTGCCTTGCAGTTGTTAATCACAGCTGAGAAAACTCTGAACTTGGACCTTTCAGAATCTTAAAAAAAACCCTCTGAAAATACAAAAATCTTATCAGTTTAATCCACACATGGAAAAATAATTCACAGTAGCACTGTGGTCATGGATGTACAGATATGAATGCCCTTTGATACAGCAATACAATACAATAGCAGAGTTGGAAGGGACCTTGGAGGTCTTCTAGTCCAACCCCCTGCAGATGGATGATTTGCCTTTGGAATGTAGCTATCAATGAAATCCAGGCATGAAATCCAGTTGCTTAGCAGTATATCACTTCCCAACACCTGTGTATAAACCTTGGATTGTCCCTCTTGTTTGTGCATTACAACACCAACATCAATGGTTTTTTTTATATCTTAGTCTCATATCTTGCAAGCAAATAGTTGATTTGTCCCACAATAAAGGCCCCAAGAACAGCTTAAGGAGAATCCATGGCAACTGTTATTACTAAATAATGGTGGTAATTGCCACTAAAAGATCAGGGATAGATATGTATATAATAAAGTGTGTGTATGTGAAATAGAATTGCTATTGATATGGAAATTTGGATTTTTGTAAAGATGATAATCTTATTTTAGCATCATTTTGTTTAGTTTAAGGAAATAGGTAAATCCTTTAATTTTTAATGACTTATTAATTTTCAAATTAAATTATGTGACTGAAGAAAAAATATGTATTAATACTTCAGTGTATTTGTTTTATGTGACAGGTGTGTGTGTGTGTGTGTGTGTGTGTGTGTGTGTGTGTGTGAGAGAGAGAGAGAGAGAAAGAGAGAGAGAGAGAAAGAGAGAGAGAATGTTCACCTTGAGATAATTCTATTCATATGTTTATTTGCTGAAACTTCAGTTAAAAAGGCTATCTATATTGCCGCCAAAGAAAAAGTATTGTAAAAGTATTCCAACTTTTCCCCTACCCTACTTATTTTTCAGTAAGAAATTTGGAAGATGAGTTAACTTCTGAAGTCAATGAGAATAAGGCTTACTTAACTTTGCTTAGACTTTGTACTTAACGTTGTGGAAATATACTGTATATTCATGTATGATTTGGCTCATTTGAATACCACGGAAGTATCTCTTTTGCAGGAATTTTTCTATGGATCACCAGCCACATATTTTCATCAGAATTTGCATATTTGATGGTGGGGTGAGACTAGTAGATGCCTAGCAGTATATAATTTGCATGGATTCTCTTTTTTACTATTTCAGTTTTCTAATCAGGTTAGACAAAATGCTGCTTAGAGAAACCATGATTTGTTACAGTATAACCAGACAAGAGCTATATTTGTATCTTCATCTTACCCTTCTTTGTCTGACTTAAAAGAGAATCTCATAGTTTGTTGAGTTTTTCACAGTCTCCAAGAAAGAAGCTGAATTTTAAATACAGTCTACAAATTAGGATTGTAAATGACAGTTTCAACTTTAATTTCCAAATCAAGATTCTAGAGAGTATGCAAAAAACATTTTCCACTTTAATCATCATGGGAAATTGTAACTTAATAAAACTGTGATTTAATAAACCCGGAGGCTTCCTTACAATCTGAGCATGCAAAGTGGCAGAAGGGAAAAATTAAGAACCCGATATTGATCTCATGACAGTACTTATATCTGCACTTTTGATTTTGTAAGTACACAGCATGGATTAGCTGATCAATAGGCTAAACAACAGGTTATTTTGAAAAACTATGTTTTTTCCCCCTTCGAGTTAAGGAATATGCATGGGAGCCAATCCATATTGGGATTCTGATGTAGGAGAGAAAAAGAGATTAAACTATTTGCTCATGCAATATTTTGATTTGAACATCTTGAGCTCAAAAAGAGGTTCAATAGATAACTTTGATAAATTACCTTTTGGCAATTAGAATGGAAAGAGTGAGGAACAATTTTGAACCACAGCAGAAATCAAAGCCTCCTATAAAGAGAGATCCTGATTCCAGTTAGGTTCCTTGTGCATAGGCCATATAAATCTGCTAATTTAATTTTAAAGGAATATCTAAGTTTGTCCTTACTTATGAATTAAAGACATCATCTTTATAGATTGGAAGAAAAATCTATTTTTCATGTTGAATGCTGGGGGGTGCCTTAAATTCCCATGAGACAACTTATTTATTGAATTCTAAAAAGTGCATCTTACTGTATTTTATATGTACTATAGACTTAATTTTTTTCAACTAGTTGTATTACTGTTCTGCGTTTTATAAGCAGTCAGTTGAAATTATTGTGTCTCCTGAGGGATATAGTCTGGGTGTCAAAATTAGATATCCTCCCATTGTTCTTTGCAAGCTGAAAATAGAAAAGGACTGGGCTGAAGCAAATGTTTGGAAACTCTAGGTCTTAAGTGATTGACCATGTGCCTTATCTCTCAAGCATGATGCATTGAACTTGTTCTTTTATTCTTACACAATTCCCATCAGTAGCAGCAAAGGATGAAAGTGCCAGGGATAAATGGAAGCTTGTACTCTTGTAATTTTTAAATAGTCCCAGCTTGCTCTGGACTTCATTTTGGGCAAGGAAGACAAAGCCTAATGTGATCAGTAGTAAAGCCATTACTGTTGTATATTTTATATTGTGTTGTTCATTCATTGACTCATTAAAAGAATTGTCCTCTAATTTCCTTTTGGCTTTTAATGGGATTTAGCTGTTAGGTTTTTTCCCCCTTCTAACCAGGGATTAATTATGAACCTAGAGCTACCTGCAGCATATTTCTTGGACATTGCTTTGCTAGTCTTTAGGTAAAAGAGGTTTAATTTCTTAGTCAGTTAGCTGAGTGGATTCTGCCTTTTTGAAGTTCTTGCAGACCCCAAGAATAACAGCCTGCCATGCTGAGATTGCTGAAATCAAAGATGACTAGTCAGGCCAACATGCCATCTAAAGCCATTTTCACTTTGCTTATAAAGAGCAGTCAAGGGGAAAGTTGATAAGAGTTTGGAGACAACTCCAATTTGCTATCTTTCCTGTTTGGCCATATACAGTTTCATTGCCCCTACTGAAAAGTGCAAATAGGTGTAGGTGTAGATTATGCATAAGGACAATACAGGGGTGGGCTTCAAAAATTTCATCAACGGATTCTCTGCTCTGTTCCTGGGTGGGCGTGGCCATGGTAGGTGTGACCTAGTCGTCCTCCTGCACCACGGGGGAGGGCTTTTTCACATTCCCCAGGCTCCAGAGGCTTTGCTTGAGCCTCTGGGAGGGAGAAAACCTCCTCCCTGGGCTCCGGAGGTCTGAAATGGGTCCATTTCTGGCCTTTTGGAACTTCCGGGAGGCCCATTTCCCCCCTCCCCTAGCCTCCGTGCAAGCCCTGCACTTACCTGTATCCAAAACGGGCCTCATTGGAGACTCTTGGGAGGGAGGAGTGGGCTGGGCCAGCCAGGGGTGGGATTTGGAGGTTCTCTGAACCAGCTATAATGTTAGCTATGGGTTCTCGTGAACCCGGGCGAACCCGTGGCAGCCCACCCCTGAGACTATACTGAGCAGAAAGTTTCCATTTTAGTATTCTTGGGTTTATAAAAATAGAACATAAGTGTGCTGTATATCCCATAGAGCTATGCAATGTTTTGGATCTGATTCTTTAAATGATGTTTTGGAGTATGTGGACATATGAATATATTTTCCTGTAACTGTTTAAAGCTTCAATGTTTTTTCCTCAGGATCATATAATGATTGTGCCCTCTCGTGCTTCAAAATATTTTTGTGTAAACTATCAGTTATTTTGATAGCCTTGAACAGAATTTGGTCTTGATGTTTCAAAGGTATGGTACTATGTAAATATATACATATGTAAATACACACGCATATGTATATACGTATATATGTATACATACATACATACATACATACATACATACATACATACATACATACATACATATGCCGTCTTTCTATAAATCTTGGTGGGGGTGTGTGGAGTGCTGGCTTTGTTTCAGTAAGTGGAATGATTGGTTGTGTGGCTGTATCATGAGTGGTAGATTGGTGCTGGCTGTGTGTCCATTGTTGTTTTGTGTTGTAACGGCCCGGGTGGTGGGTGGGGCTGGTTTCCAGATGTCTGGTAGGCAGGAGGTATCGTCACGTTTATTCATGTTGTGGGGGGTGTTTCTCTATTTTGATAGCTTCCATAATTATTCTCTTGTTGAAGTATCCTGTTTTGGAGATTAACCTGGTTCCTTCAAAATAGACAATCCAACAATAGACACACAGCCAGCACCAATCTACCAATCATGATACAGCCACACAACCAATCATTCACTTACTGAAACAAAGCCAGCACTCCACACCCCCCCACCAAGATTTTTAGAAAGACGGCAGCTCCTATCACACTTTAAGCCCAAAACCCAGCCAGAAGATGGCAAGTGAGACCTCGCTGAAACGTTGCCAAGACAATCTCAATCTTACATGGGAAAAGACCCAAATACAACAACACCAGCATGTGTGTGTGTGTATGTGTATGTATATGTATATGTATATTGAAGAATAACATTGAATTTGAAGAGAAATTTTACTCAAGGGTTTTCTCCATTCATTCAAGATTATTTGACATATAAGTAGGAACAAAATTCTCTGAATGAGGTTATTGCAAAATCAGTTTCCCATTCAAGCATGCAGATGTTTTATTTAAGTACTCGGACCTCTGATTTATTTAGCATAACACATCTTGTTGTACTGTTCTTGTGAAACACAAGACAAATTTTCACCTCCAACAGTAGAAAAAGAAAACACCTTGAATTTTTTTGTGTGACACACAGAAATAATTACATTTAATTTACAGTACAGATGCATTTTACACAGTCGCAAGTCATTCACTACAAAAAAAAACAGCATTTAAATCACCTAAAACAATGTTTAGCTTCTGCATTTCAGAGAAAACAATAGTAGCTGTGTGATGGGTGGCTAGCATTATGCAAAATTTTACCGAACACAAGAGCCGAGGAGTCAAGACAAACATAATGCTAGACTGTATCCTGTTCTCTAAGTACCGGTGTTCCAGCTTCCCCATTTATGCTCTCAGAGCATTACCGAAGACTAAATTTTTAAATCCTGGAATATCAGAACTGGCTTATAAAGCTCCTAATTTAGAACAGAGTTGGCCTTGACTGAAAAAAATATAGGAAAAGAAAGAGGTAGTAGTAAGGCTGTTGTAGCCATAAATCAATATACCTTACGCACAAGCTAGGGCGATAGGTGGACCCTTTGTGAGACATGAAGTTTGAACCCCATTTCATTACTATTTGTGGACTGAATTCAGCAGGTTAGTGATAAAAATTGTTTCTGCACACAGCTCACCAGGAGCTGTTTGTGACTGTCAGGTTCTGTCTGCAAAGTAGCATCCACAAATGTAATTAATGTATCCGGTGATATTTCAAGAGAAGAAACTGGTGAAAATTGTATTTAGTATTTGGGTATTACTAAAACCCAAAACCCCTACAGCATAAAGTACAAAGAGTGAGTTAGTAATACAAAATATAGCTGTGAGTAGAGATTGTACATTTTGAATTATTGTTTTCCTTTTTATTAACACCCACTGCACAACTGCACGCCTTGCACGGTGAAATGAAGGACTCCTTCAAAATCGTCTAGCATGCTTTATACAAAAAGTCAAGACAGAACTCAGCAGGAGCAAAGATTATCAAAATGGAGAAAAAACTGCTGTGGAAGAGAAAGTTAAACAGTAACTTAAAATATTCGTCCATTGAAGAATAAAATAGTCCCGGGGTTTTGGAAGAATAATTTAAGGGAATTACACTGCAAAACAGAACATTCAATAGAATCAGTGTGGGGCAAGGACCTCAAATGCAAATCAATATTAAAATAGTGGTTCTAATAATTGTTATTCTTTATTAAGGTTTATCATAACCAGATGACGGAAAGGGAGGATAAAACATGATATTTTTCACCTTGAACCTACCTTGTGGCTACATTTTAATAGAAAGTTGGCATAGAGTTGGCATAACCAACTTTAGAGCCAGATGTGGCAGTAAAAAGTGTCAATGTAATAAAAATAATTGCATGTGTGTTTCTATACTGCTGTGGTAGTATAGCATTAAATATTGTGTTTATTTTTCCTTTGAAACAGTCCAATTGAAAGGTATACTGTTCAAAGGGAGAGAGGTTAATTGCTATTGCTATATGATGTTGCATCCATTTGAATTAGTTCTTGTTTGGATTGGTCTCTGAGAAAGCCACCACAGATTCTATTGCAGTTTTGCCTGCTTACCTACCCTGTGGTTTCCCAGGGGAAAATCACCCCTAAACTAATGCAATAAGTCAAGACAAATCCATTCATAGTTATGGGGTGAATATCTTGCCCTAATGCCTGCTCCAGCGCACTGGAGAAATGAGATGCTTTGGGTTGTACCACTGGTCACATAATAATACAAGTGTTGCAGGTAATTTAAACTAGACTGTTTAGAAACAGAGAAGAATGGTCTGATCACCAACATCCAATATACGGACTGTCCTCAACCTATAACCACATTTGGGACCAGAACTTCTATTGCTAAGCGAGATGGTAAGTAAATTGTGCTCAATGTTATGATCTTTTTTGGTCACAATTGCTAAGTAAATCAATGTGGTTGTTAAGTGAATTGTGATTTTTAAGTGAATCTGGTTTCTCCCATCGGCTTTGATTATCAGAAGCCAGCTGGCAAGATCATGAATGGTGAATCACCTGATCATTGTAAATTCATGACAGCTGGGTGACTTTGGACCAATCACTCACTCTCTCAGTCCAACCACCTCACAGGTCATTGTGAGGAAAATAGGAGGAGGAAGGAGCATCAGATATGTTGTCCATCTTGAACTATTTATAAAAAATAATAAATATGGGAGAGTTTTTTTTTTTTAAAATAAACAAATTAAAAATAAATGGTGATTCCCAAGTCCACAAATTTTGATCACATGACCATGGGGACTGTGACAGTTGCAAATGCCACAATTGGTTGTAAATTACTTTTTTAGCACCATCATAACTTTGAATGGCGATTAAATGAATCATTGTAAGTTGAGGACTATCTCTATAATTTTTAGTATTACACCAGTGAAGACATTTACAGACATTCTTCCATATCTCAGGTAAAGACATTTCTCATATTGGCCCATATATCAATTTCTTTAGAAAGTCTTTCCAGATTTGGTTATATTTTGTCAACTGCTTTGTTTAATAAGGTGAAATAATAGGAAATGTTCACATTCCTAAACATAACAATAACTGATGAAACAGTTGAAGAAAGTTGGGTTTTTGAAACTGGGTTTTTGAAAAAGCAGCATTTTAAAAATCCTTTAGATAGTGAAACAAAAGACTACATGATAAAATATATGTACTGATCCTATGGTAATACACTCTTGTAGTTCTGATCTAAAGTTTTAATGTCAACTGTTATCCATTTTAGAATATTAGACATCCATGAAGGGAAATACTTAAAAAAATAAAGATGGGGCTAGTCTTGCAATGGTGCCTCATGCAAAAAAGGGGGCAGGCCTTGATGATGTCATGGTGGCCATCTTGACTTTTTCAAACTTCACTATGAATGCACCTGTTATGCTATCTGATCTAGTGCTTCAGAACAGATTTGACAAACAGATTTATGTAATCTTCAGCAAATCTTATCTGCACGACTTCCAGTGTTTAGTTTATCCAACATCATTATATAGCAGTTTTAGAGGACTTTACTGCTACATTATGTTAGTTTTTTATCAGATGTCAGCTACCTTGTTACATCACATTAGGAAGACTTAATTAGTTCAGAAAACATACACTATAGAATGGTGCTTATAGATCAAGGTTTTTTTTAAAAAAAAACATATAGGAAAACTTTGTATTCAAAGGAGAACAAAAGATATAATGAAAAGCAAAGATTGGCTTTGAAGAATTGTAGGATAATGGAAAAACAAAAAAAATTGACAGAATTATTGTTGGCCTTAATTAAAATATTAAACTTTCTCATGTTACATAATGTATTGATTATCAACGTGGGTTTTTATTTTATAGCTGATTTGTGCAGTTATATAAATAAAAGACTGATTCCTGATACAACAGATGTATATTAAATTATTGCAGTTGTAACAGTACCGAGGAAGCAAGGGAAAACAATCATAAATACTAAACTAACTGAACACCTCAAGTTCACTAATGTGTGTTTTGAATATGACATTTTTCTCTCCCCATCCCACCCCTCTCCAGCAAATTATTTGTACACCATGGAACATTAACAATCAGTTTTTATAAGTGCACAGAAATGCCCCTTTTTTACAGTAAAATGTTATCATGCCTAGTCTGAAGTAAACAACAGAAGTAAATTCAGATCACAGCTCCAAAGAATTTTCACATGCATAGGAGTTGTTTCTTTCAATCGGTATACATACTAGATGAGCCATTTTTCTCTCTTTTGAAGTCAGTTGATTGATGAGTTCATGGTTTATCAATAGGAAAAAAGAGAACACGTTATCAAAACTGGGTCCATCCTTAATTTTGCATTTGGCTGGAAAATAAACTCTGTGAATGGTGGTATGTGTCTTTGTTTTTGTTTTTTTTAATAGGTATTTTATTAAAAAGATTCTTTTCTACATTCCCATAGTAAGAAGAAGTTTTAATGGGAGACATTTCATTGTGCTCGTACAGTAAATGAAAAGAGTCACACAAGAGTTTATTCCAGAAAAGGTCCAGTTCATATAGAAATTGAATTTGGTTGTTCACTGCAGACAGTTCAATATTGAAAACTTAGCATACTTCGTATCTCTGGAATCCTTCCATTATCTGTGGCTGTTCTTTTTAACCCAGAGATATATCCCTCCTTCTTCTGAATCTTGACAGCTACTCAATGGTCTTTAGTCTACCTGTTTTATAAAGCAGATACTCGGACGATGTTTCCTCCTGAATACTGTGGAGAATCGTGTCTATTATCTCCTTCCGGGGTAGTCACAGGTGGTGTTGGGATGCTGATTATTGCTGTGGTTACATAAGGCTGCTCACAGTTTAGTTTTACACACTCTTCCATTTTGGCGTTTAAACTGGATCGACTAGAGAAGAGAGAAAAATAAATAGAAACAAATCATGTCTGTTTTCCATCTTTCCATGTCCCATCTGCTTTAGGGTTTTTATTCAATTCTAGTATATCAGAAAATAATCCAAGACGCATGTTGGTCAGGTCGCATATGTAGGAAACTTCATATTATTTCTTTGTTTGTTTATTTAGATTCTGCCTTTATTATTTTTTAAAATAATTCAAGGCAGTGAACATGCCTAATACTTCCTCATCCTCTTATTTTTCTCACAATCCTTGAGTTGGGCTGAGAGAAAGTGGTTGTCCCAAGGGCATCCAACTATTTTTTTCATGTCTAAAGTGGGACTAGAACTCAAAGTCTCTTGGTTTCTAGTTTGGTGCCTTAACTGCTAGATCAAACTATGTAGACGCTTACTGTTTCTGAATATCTTTTTCTTACATCTTCTACATTTAGCTAGCTCAAGTGGATAGATTTGGAAGTGCTAAATGAGTTTAGTCTATTGTTTTGGAATGGTTCATGGCTTTTAAAAAAAAATCAACTCATGTATAATATTGGTCCATAATGAAATTAAGGATCTCATACGTTAGCTTCAATTACACAACAGCTTACAAACCAACATTGAAGAAATGTAGACATCATATTTAGAGACTGAAACTCAGGTGGGCATGCACTCAAATAAAATGAAAGTTGGACAAGTTAATATGTTGAACTATCAGTTGTAAGAGGAAGTCTGACTATCAATACATTGAGATGCATATTTAAATAATTATTTATAAACTAACTTCCACTAGTTGGATCATAGGAATTTAATTCCCCGCCTATCATCAAACTAAACTAGTGTTTGGAGGTAGAAATTATTCTCATTTTCATTACATTCAAGCAACATTTTCCCAAATAAATGGTTTCTCAGTGCAGTGTTTCCTCTATCCTGGGTGATTGTCACCTAAGGAACACAATACATTTCTGTCTTTTAGAAAATCATGTTAACCTCGTGAAATTCATGGAGATTTGCCATAATGAAATCATCAAATTCCATTTATAATAAGATATAAATTGGAAGCTATAATGAAAAAGTACTGCCAGAAAGGCTCAACATTTTACACAAAAGAATCATGTAATGAATATTGATACTAAAGAAATTCATTCACTTCTATCCTACAATTTAAGTATGAAAAGGTTTTTTCTAGAATGCTTTAGACCAGAGGTGTAAAACTCAATTTCATTGAGGGCCACATCAGGGTTGTGTTTGACCTATGGGTGTGTGTGGCCAGGCTGGCGGTGGCCAGCTTGATGTCACTCATATCAGGTGCCTGTGATGGACCAAGTGCTCTGCCAGCGAAAATGCGCTCCCAATCTCTGTTTTCAACTGGGACGGCCTCCTGCAACCCTCTGCCAGGGAAAGCAAAGCTCGGGAGGGCTGCATGCAGCCCTCCCGAGCTCTGTTTTCCCTGGCAGAGGGTTGCAGGAGGCCCTCCCAGCCAAAAACAGAGATTGGTAGCCTGTTTTCACTGGCAGAGGTACCGCAGGCCAGTCCTTCGCTGTTTCAGGGGCCAGATCTAAGCACCCCATGGGCCGATCCGGCCCATGGGCCTTAACTTTCACACTCTTGCTTTAGACATAGCTTTAGCACCAGCAATTTAAAAGGTACCCACCAAATTACTATATTAAATATATTTTCAGCCATTTTTTAATTTCTTAAAATTATGCTTTACCTTTATTTGGAGGGACCTTGTCATGACATGACCACAAGGGATGATGCTTTTCCTTGTAGTATAGATTATTATTTGAAACACAGCAAGTACAAACAATCATCTATACATCTTGCTAATTTTTTGCCCTGGCAAATTTGAACATTTGATCAATTATACTATCTCGGAGCACTTTTACAACCGCAGTACCTGTTGGACAGAGGTGTTCTTTCCATGCATCTGATCTGAATAGTACTGAGTTCTTGGACACTACTTGGACGGCTACTGATTATATTGGTGTTTGGGATGCGGAATGTCTTTTTATGTCGTCGGGAACAGCAAGAGCTTGTCATTCCTTGTTGAGAAGAAAGAGAAGGACTATGGCTAGATTGCCGGTTGACTGTAGAAACGTCCATACAGTTTTCTTCATAGGTTTGCTCATCCACAAAGTCATGGTTCTGGGCCGTAGACATAGATAGAAAAAGGCAGCATGAATGAAATGGTAGTGACTTATGCAAGATACTCATATTTCATTGGCAGCGATTTTTAACTCTAGTTATAGGCTATGTTTTTTTTTTATTTAGTCCTTGCAAGGCCATTCTTAACAGGAAGTCAGAGCCCAAATACTACTGAGTAAAGGTGCATGGCATTTCAGGTTAATGAATGGAATTTTGTTCCAAAGTATAACCACCCCCTCATAACTATTAACTGAATTTAAGCAAATCCTGGAGTTTGAATTTCTTAAACTTAACACTTAAGAGCAACAAAAGCAATTACTTTTAAAATGAGCTGAATCTCAGAGATTGCCTGAGATCTATAGGGATTGCTATTAAAAATTACCAATACCAATATATTACCTACAATAACACCAATTTAGGTCCTCTAGTTCACTCCATGCTGCATATTTTGGATCCTGATGACAGCTTGCCTGAGATATTGTAGATAATTAAAACAATAAAATAATATATCTGTGCTAATCATGCTTGATCTCAAAGACGAAGGGGAGAAATTGGAAGATGAAAAAAAAAAACAATACTTTCTCCTGTGTCTTTCTCTAATAAAACAAAAATAATCAAAAGGATCAGAGGTAATTTTTGAAGTTATAGAATGATGAAATTTAGCCCCATGAAGATATATGAAGGTCTGGTCACTACCAACCCACAATTCTACAAAATAGCAGGTAATATCTCAACAGAGATAACTACTTGACCTAATTTCAAAGAGCAAAGAGCATAACATTTAAAATAAAAACTAAACTAAGGCCCAATATAGATAGGATCTAGTGTTTTAATCTTCTATAGATAAAAATTAAAAGCAGACGTACAAATATTAGAACCATATAATTAATTTCAAAGTTTAGATTTTAGATTTTTTTTTTTTAGATTTTATTAATATTTGTAGGCCGCCCTTTTCCCTGAGGGGACTCAGGGCGGCTCACATAAAATCAGGGAGGGGGAATACAGACATTGACATAAAGACATATAATATATTATATATTACCTCCCTTCAATTGAAGGAAATTTTTTCCAAGTCCTTCTTTTAGATGTCCTTCAACCACATGTTGAATCTAACCCAGTGGTTCCCAAACTTGGCAACTTTAAGACTTGTGGACTTCAACTCCCAGAATTCTCCAGCCAGCAGTTGCCAAGTTTGGGAACCACTGATCTAACCCAACAATTTGTCATCAGAACTGGCAGAGAGGACCTGAGCTATTAGTTCAGGATTCCCACTCCTGGTCTGACATTCCCAATAATCAACACAACTGCAACAATGCCTACACTGAATGGTTCTTGGATCTGTTCTCCTTCTTTTGGCATTTCTTCCAGAAGCAAGGAATATGAAAAGGAGCAAGATGCAACATATACTTTGGACTGCTAAACAATGACTGTTGGTGAAGCTTAGTGACAAAAAGTGTGGATCACTATAGTTTCATCTTGGCTGCCCATGTTTAAATGGCAAATCAGCATAGCATTACCAAAGCATGGAGCAGTTCTTAGAGCAATAAGATCAACCAACATAATTTTTGTTTGTTTTTACAGATCACAAGGAGGCTGTCAGTTTATCATCTTACCGTGGTTTTTTCCAGACAGTGAAGCAGATGGTGGTGCTGGATTTCAAAGGAAGAACCAGATTTGTTAACAAAGGCCTCTTGTTCTTCACCATATAGCTGTTGATATATTGAATGATACATTATTCTCATTTGTGAAGGAATGGGCTTTAAATGAAATTCTTGACTTTAAAAAGGGCCAACCACTATAATCATCTAATATTAAATAGCATAAACTTTCTTTTTAAAAAAATCTGAATCAGTTTACTCTTATCTAACTTGATATAAAAGTCAAGACAAGCAAGTCACTTGTTCACTGAATTTTTCAATATGACATTGGCCATCTCAAAATCAAGCCTTAGTGATTTTTAGTCAAGTGAACTTTCCCCAATCTGATGTCCTCTAGATTGTGGGAATCAACCTCCCATGCTCTCTGGGAATTAAGAGAGTTGAGGTTCAACAGTTTTGGAAACGAACCCCCTGGGGCAAACAACAACAACAACAACAACATTATTGCATTTGTCAGTTTATATCAATGGGGCCAACAAATGCAGGATGAAAGCACTGATGTGAGCAATCCAGGAAAAAAGCAGCCATTCAGTGAAAAGTTGGATATAATTAGCATCAGTGCTATACTGAATAGAACTCTCTAGAATAATCCTGGGGAAGTTCATCGTATTTCAATGAATAACAATAACAATAAAATGTTAATTCTAATTTTCTATTGAAAATATCCTGCCACAGTTTAAATGTGTGAAGTAATCAAGTCTTTTTCTCTTTTCCTTTGTCCCCCTCTTCTAGGCTGTCCTTCCATTTGAATGTTCTTGTCAATAGGAGTGATTGTTTGTCATTTGAACTTCATTGCTTTAAGGGTTTTCTATGCTGCATTATAGGAGAAAAAGATATGTCTGCCATTCAACACAAAACCCATATCAATATTGCTACTATCTGCCAAATACCATCTTAGAAAGTGTACAAAAATCAGTATAGCAGCAACAAGCAATAAAGTCTTGTTAAATAAATGAGTTCCTGAAGGTGAGGGAACAATTGAACCACACTTAGTAAAGGAAATCATTCTAAGAATTGTGCTACTAAAGGACTGGTGTTTTATTGCTGCTGCTGCTGCTACTCCTGCTACAACTCTAATATTTCTTAGGCAGCCTAAGAAAGTGGTTTAACTAACATTTGGATTTCTACCGTACTCTGCTTACTATGGGAAGTCCTCAATTTACAAACACTATTGGGACCAGAATTTCTGTTTCCAAGCAAGGCAATTGTTAAATGAGTCACAACCAATTTTATAACTTTTTATCACAGTTGTTAAGTGAATCACTAAAGATGTTAAGTGAATCATAAAGTTGTTAAGTGAACCCAGGTTCCCCGATTGACTTTGCTTGTCAGAAACTAGCTGAACAGATCACAATTGGCAATCACATGCCCCCAGGATGTTGCAAAAATCTGCCAGTTGCCAAGAGCACAAATTTTGAACATGTGACCAAATGGATGCTGTGATGGTCAGAAGGACAAAGACTAGCCATAAATCACTTTTTTCAACCCTGTTTTAACTTTTAACAGTTGTGAAATGAATGATTGTAAGTCAAGGTTTATCTGTGCTCTCTATTATTTCCTGCTCCATGGATGTACTCGACAAAACCCTCCTGCCATTTATGGAGTAGGAAATAAAAGCCAGAGGCGATCCATTAAGGCAGGGATGGCGAACCTTTTTCTTACAGTGTGCTATTGCACATGCGCATGTGCCAACAACAATTAAATCCTTCCTGCCCACATGCGCATGAACGTGTGACCCCCCCTGCGCATGCATGCATGATCTCTCCCCAGGTTCTGAATGCTTTTTTGAAGCCTGGGAGGATGAAAACGGCCTTAGGTTAGCCATCATGGCATTAAGGGATCAAGAAGGAAAGAGAGTTTGAGCTAAACATTCCTCCAGTATTAGAAAGCTTCGAAGCTACTTAGTCAAAATTTGAAGTGTCTTTGAAATTAAAACCAAAAGTGACTTATGGTGGTGGCCAGAACAATATGTGAATTTAGTGGGTGTGCATGCATGTATCTTTGTACAGACATATATGTGTGACAAGGTAAACAGCCCTCAGAGGACAATTTTAGACTTCTGGGAACCACATGACAAACTCAAATTCTCCATCATGTATTAATTTGACTTTACAGGTCCCAGAAACTCAACTGGGACATCTTGCCTCAACTGGACTTGCAAAGCTCTTGCTAGTTTTGAGCAATTACTCCTTCTTCTGCCTGAGAATGACTGTCATGGTATATTGGAAGGCAGCCTGACATTTTCCGATATGAAACAGAGAAAGGATTGCTGGGCTATTATTAAATAAAGGATGTTTCTGGATATAGAACACAGATCGCTCTTTACCTGCAGCTGCTTATGGAGGAAGCCGTTTCTCTTGCTCTGCATGTAAGCATTTGCACTCCCACTCTTTGCTGCACGGATCCTTGCAAGCCGGGCTTTCTGGGGCGGTGGGGGAAAGAGGAGGAAAGAGAAAGAAGTGTCACTTGCTTTTATAGCCCTCATATTGTTTTCAAAGAAAGGTAATGCAGCTAATTGAAAAGATTTCTCCTGAATATCCCAGCTCTCTAATCACCAAAGGGCCTCTTTCAACTGGCTCTCCAGGTGCAGCATTTCACATTTCCAATGCAAATGATCAAGAAGCATTCATTTCTCAGCAGGCAACAGCCCACAAGAACAATGCCTGGGCTTTGAGTCCATTGACACCTTTATACATTAGACAGATTGTTTCCCCGTTTCTACAGTCAAGGTCATTGTGTCACTGTTGATACCTGGAGATGAGGAACCCTGCTGTCCTATCATTTTACCTGCACCCTTCCTGAGGCCGCCATTAAAAAAAAAGCTCCTTCAGAAAAGTGCACAAGATGAGAAAGACTTTAGAACTGTTCAACCGCAGAGAAGTGTCATGTGGGGTGATTCAGAAAAATCTGATTTGTACAACTCGGTGAGAACCAAACCGACGGTTCTCTATTTATCTGCTGGGAGGAGAAATTTCTGAAAGCAGTACGTAGCGTAGAGTGGAGTTTAAGTTACTTTTTTGGATGGACTCCAGGGTACTAAAGAATTTGAACAAAGACTTCTCAAATTGTCTCCTTTGATTTGCCACTATCAAGGGAGCCTAGTAATTTCCATCTTGAAGCAGAAACAACAGTTATAATTAATACATGGAAAATATGCTCTCTCCTCATTAGGCCAGAGAACACCATGAAGAAGTAAAAAGCCGGTGGACTGAGAAACGGCAATCTAAGGAAGTCATGCTAAATTAAACTCCCAAGTTCTCTCTTTTTGCTTCATTTTCTTTCTTAAAAAACAAAAGACTCTAATGCCACAACTGAATAAGTGGGTTTGGATTTTGTCTTAGGTGCTGAAACTTACGGGGAAAAAAATCCTTCTAGAACCGTGATGGTGAACCTATGGCATGCGTGCCTGAAGTGGCACGTGGCACCATCTCACCCGGCATGTGCGTGTCACCCATTCCTCTTCTGGGTCTCTGGCATGCATGTGCACGTGATGATGACCTGGGCTTTGTGCGTGCGGCAGTGCCAGAAACTGGAAGAGCTGGTCTTCCGTTTTGCAGAGTGAGCATGCGTGACAGCCAGCTGATCATCACGTGTGCATGCGCGCCAGAAACTAGAGGTTCATTTTCTGACACATGCACACCCCCTGGGCAGCTCCTCTTCTGGGTTGTGGCCCTGATAAGCATGCATGCTCCCTTTTTGGCACTCGGTGCTGAAAAGGTTCACCATCACTGTTCTAGAGCAAATAATGGTACAACTCTACTTAATCTACTGTATGTCAAGTTTGGACTTTCTCTCTTGCAGTTAGAAAGATGAGGGACATTTGTAAATTACATTTCACGGTACACTATAATTATAATAAAATCATTTAAAAGCAGTCATAAGATTGGAAAAGGCAGGGCATATTCTCAAACAAAAGGGACCCTCTTGGATTACCTCCTTTGCTTGATAAGGAACACTCTATTTTAATACATCATCAGGATAAAGTTTTAAGTAATATACTCTTTTGTTCCTAAGATACAATGAAAGTTTCCTTACAGAGTGTACTGGATGATTCCGAAGATGCTTAATTAACTTCAGCTATGTTACAAATATAAAGTGGTACAGAAAACAGTGATATACATTCTCTGGGTCTCTTCCTGGATTTAAACTTATAATAATTCTATACACACATGTTTCTTTTCGGCTTGTTCATTGATGCTGCATTCTGAATTTTTCTACAGCAATTACATTGTCTGAAGTATTAAATATGTTGGCAACCTAGAGTAGTGAAGGTGGAGCTCCTGTGTTTAGCCTGTCAATAACTAGGAAAATTTCCAACTTGACTTTGTAGATGGTGTTCTCTCTTCTATTGACAGACCACTGCAGCCTACTCATGGCTGCTCTGGATTGGATGAAGCCTTCGTTCTTGAAGCAGTTTTGGAAAATGCTCTTCTGCAGCTTCAAGTATGTGGAACCCGCTCTCACATGTTTTTCACAGGTTCTATGCAAGATTATAGCCATCTCACCCAACCTCCAGAAGGTCTGGAGGCCGCACAAGAGCACACCTCATTCTCATATGGCATCCACAGCTTCTGAAAATTGTGTGAGAATATGCTTTCATTTATAGTTATTGTTATATGTTGGTAAACACAGGTGTATCATCTGAAATATTATGGTACAATACTTTTGACATGCATGTCATAGTTTCATCATCGCTGGCTTAGAGTTTTGTAAAGATTTCACAGATTTATATTACAATTCTATTTAGGAAAACAAAATTTACACCAATAAAACAAAACTCCTTATCCTATTCTCAAATCCTATAAGACTTTAATACGTCAATTCTCTCTATTTCAGTGGACAGAATCCTTCCCCCTTTCCTTAAAGGTTAAAGGTTTATTGCATTTATATGCCGCCCTATTCCCGGAGGGACTCAGGGCGGCTAACAAACCTGGGGGGGGGGTAGTACACACAAGGTAACACAACAAACAAATACAGAGAAAAGTTTAAAAACAATCAACAGTCACCCAATTCGAGCGGGGAAGGGAACTCATCAACCCCAGGCCTGCCAGAACAGCCAGGTTTTAACGGCTTTATGGAAAGCCTGAAGGGAGGTGAGAGTCCGAATCTCCGCGGGGAGTTCGTTCCAGAGGGCCAGAGCAGCCACAGAGAAGGCCCTCCTCCAGGTGGTCGCCAATCGACATTGGCCTGTAGATGGAATCGGGAGGAGGCCTAATCTGTGGGATCTAATAGGTCTTTGGGAGGTAATTGGCAGCAGGCGGTCTCTCAAGTACCCAGGTCCAATACCATGAAGGGCTTTATAAGTGACGACTAGCACCTTGAAGCGTATTTGGAGACCAATAGGCAGCCAGTGCAGCTCACGGAGGATAGGTGTAACGTGGGTGTACCGAGGTGCACCCACAATCACTCGCGCGGCTTCATTCTGGACAAGCTGAAGTCTCCAAATGCTCTTCAAGGGCTGCCCCATGTAGAGCGCATTGCAGTAGTCCAGTCTTGAGGTCACAAGGGCATGAGTGACTGTTGCAAGTGCCTCCCGGTTCAGGTAGGGACGCAATTGGTGCACCAGGCGAACCTGGGCAAATGCCCCCCTGGTCACAGCCGACAGATGATGTTCTAAAGTCAGCTGTGGATCCAGGAGGACTCCCAAATTGCGAACCCTGTCTGAGGGGCATAGAATTTCACCCCCCAGCCTGAGAGATGGAATACCTAGCCAATTATTGGGAGGGAAACACACAAGCCACTCGGTCTTGTCAGGATTGAGTGCAAGCTTGTTTACCTCCATCCAGACCCTAACAGTCTCCAGGCACTGACACATCACGTCAACTGCTTCACTGAGTTGGCATGGGGCGGACAGATACAACTGAATATCGTCCGCATACTGGTGATATTTTATCCCGTGCCGCCGAATGATCTCACCCAACGGCTTCATGTAGATGTTAAACAGGAGGGGGGACAGGACCGAACCCTGTGGCACCCCGTATTTCAGGGGCCTAGGGGTCGACCTCTGCCCCCAACCAACACCGACTGCGACTTGTCCGAGAGGTAGAAGGAGAACCACCGAAGAACGGTGCCTCCCACTCCCACCTCCCGTAATCGCCGCAGAAGGATACCATGGTCGATGGTATCGAAGGCCGCTGAGAGGTCAAGAAGCACTAGGATGGAGGCATGACCTCCGTCCCTGGCTCTCCAGAGATCATCGGTCAGAGACCTTAGCTATCATCTGATCCTTTGGACTTAAAGTACTGGACACTATGAAGTTAATCATGGAAAAGAATGCAAAACTGATCTTCCTCTTATTATTCTGCTGCACCAAGAGAGAGTGAGAAAGAAGAGGGGAGAGATAGTCTCAACTTTCTTCTGAGATTAACTTGGCCATGGGTGCAGGAAAGACACTACATTTTTTTCACTGATGGAAGGTAACAAAGTCAAAGACTCTAATAATTACTATGTCATTACAAATTGAGCCTGAAAAAGTTTCCTAATATTCTTGTTTTTGTTTTGTTTAATTCTTAATCCCATATTCTTAATCCCTTAAATCTGGTAATTATTAAGAATCTACAGAAAACGATCTTGGTCTACGTGTTTTTGCAATTTCACTTTGAAAAGTTAAATTGCAAAAGGCAACCTCAACTTTGGACTTCGATAAATGAAGATTTCATTTTTCATTTCTTCCAAATTCTAGACTGCAAATCCCTTCTCAAACTGATTTTTTTAAAAACACAGAGAGATAATAACCAAGGACCATTCTTGAGAGAGTCAGAGACTGAATGATGTTTGGAGCCAAGATCTAAGGAGATACCAAGGTAAATCAATGGGAATATTCAAGCAAGAGCCTTGAGGCTACTGGTTCATGATGGCTAGTTTTAATCTAAGAGCCGCAATGGTGCAGTGATTAGAATGCAATACTGCAGAATACTTCTACTGACTCCCGGCTGCCAGCAGTTTGGCAGTTCGAATCTCACTGGGCTCAAGGTTGACTCAACCTTCCAAGGTGGGTAAAATGAGGACACAGATTGTTGGGGGCAATATGCTGACTCTGTAAATCACTTAGAGAAGGCTGTAAAAGCACTATGAAGTGGTATATAAATCTAAGCGCTATTGCAATTGCTATTAATGTAATTGCATCACCAGATCTAAGCATCAGTCTGGGTTTGTTGCTACTTGACCCCTGAATTCTGAAGGTATCTTTAGTGAGATCCCTTAAGTGAGATATATTTTAGGATCTGGCACTCCTGGGTCCCCATTATACTAAGGAGTGTGTTGCATGATACTCCAAAATAAATCTTAGTGAGATGCAATAATTCTATGTGCCTTCTTATATCACTGTATCAATTCCCTGACCTGGTGGAAGTTATAGATGAAAATACAAGTAAAATTAATTTTGAATGAGAATTCACAAAGCAATGAATGCTGGGAAATGTTTTGAATCTTCATTTCAGATGCTTTGCCAGACATGTTACCAAAGCTACAAACTTTCAAGCAGTTTACAATTTCAGGGGTGAAAAAATAACAAAAAGGCAGAAGAAACAACTGGACTGTTTATTCTGACACCAGCTGTATGCACCATTACACTCTTCCTAAACAGTAAAGCGTTGGTGTTTCTGATGGGTTGGGAATGCAATTTTTAGGTTGGATGTTTGTCCCCTTCCTTGGTTTGGCACAGCATGTGATCAAGAGTAATTTAGAAGGCAAGGAAAATAATAAGAAGGTGAACAAAGAAGACAGCACAAAGTTTGAAGTAAAAAAAAATGCTTCCACTTCTAAGATCTGTAAATTGAACAGCAGGATTCAACATTGAAGATCACAAGCTCCATTAGAAAGGGTCATTTTCTTAGGATCAAAACAAGGACAAGCAATAGAACAGCATGTCCTACTCTCCTAAAATGTGAAAAGTTGAATAACTTCTGCTAGTCATTTTTGTAGCAAAATCCCTACACAGGATGGCAGCTGTTCTAAATTTGGACTCCATTTCAAGCTAGACACTTTTGATACCTGAAGTCAAATACAGAGGTGCATTCCCAAGAATTCGATTTAGGATAGTTTAAGATGTAAAATGAGGAGTTCTAATTGAAATATTTTTTTCAGATTCTTTTTAATGAATACCTTTCTATGACTTACTTGGTTCCCATGGGCAAAGTATTTTTTGCTAAGGGTGCCATAGAATCAAATAAATCACACCATCTTAGTTCTTTAATTCAGTGGATCCACACTGAATATAATTTTAGGCAAGAAAGAGTGGGAAATATCCCCAAATCCTTCTAAACTAAATATCAGACAACTGGCTACTGAACCTTGAGAATTAGCTTAATGAGCACATCCTAAACTATCACTTAATTGGACTAAATACTAATTACTGGAAACAATTGTGGCTTAGGTCATGTTCTGTAGTCAAAGTTTTAAGCTTAATTTCCAGCAACTCCTGAAAGAGGTGGAAAGGTTTTCAGCCTGAAATCCAAAATACAACTACCTAGTCTCAAGTAAACCAATGCTTTACTTAGAGAAAAATACTTTTCTCTTGAATTTACTTGCTGTTCATGCTGCTGCTGATTGGCAATACAGAGTAACTGCCAATTGCTATAATTAGTCAAGTGATACATCTGCACTGAGTTTTAAGTTATACTCAAAGGGTTTAGGGAAAGGCATCTGCTAGAAAAAAATAACTTACAGAGACGAGGTAAAATCTGATTGATAAAATTGGCTTTTGTTGATGGTGTGAAAAATACAATTTCTCCATGGATCTTTCACATACTATACTCCCAACTGGGAGTACTCCAAACATGCTCTCCATCGAGATGCCCTTGAAGACTATCCAGAGGCTTCGTTGTTCCAGAATGCTACCACAGGTATTGTGGTAGCAAATTACTATGTTCATGTAATACCTCTACTCTGCAAGCTGTACCAATACATTTTGGTATAATTCAAGGTCAGCTTTAAAGTCCTGTTTCACATAGGATCAAATTACTTGTGGATCTGTCTTTTCTGAAGGACACCTACCTGCCTTGCTCTCATAGGGAGAGCTCACTTCAGATTCTCTTTTATATCTTGTCAGATTATGGGTCTGACAAGGAAGTGTGCCTTCTCTGGAATGAACTCCCCACTGACTTCCCCCTCCCTGATATATGACAGGCCCCAACTCTTGCCTTTAGGGCAGGGGTGTTAAACTTGCGTTGTCACGTTGTTGTCATGTGATTTATCATGACTTTTTCCCCTTCACTAAACCAGGGGTGGGTGTGGCCAGCATGTGTCATATCTGCTGGCCTGTGGGCTGTGAGTTTGACACCCCTGCTTTAGGGAATCTGTTAAGACCTGACTTTTTTCCTATGCATTTGGAGCCAACTGAGTGGGGTCCATTTTGGATGCTTTTGTCATGGTGCTGGTCACCATTTTAAGTTCACTTTTTGTCAGACCTACCCCAGTCAGTCCCTTCAGGAAAGCAAAACTCTTGGGTCCATTGAGCTGAATTAAAAGAACTTTTACTGAACACGAACATATTGGACATAAACAAGATAATAAGATATAAAGACATATTAGACAACCAAGAAAGGCTAAAAACAAGGCAAGAATTGAAAGACGAGGGAATAGATATTGGCTGGTGGCCCTATTTAAAAATACAGGCAAGGTATAAAAAAGACAGGGAAAGAGACGGATTCTATAAGGAACCGCAAGAGCTGGATAAAATTTTACAGGGAACCGAAGAAAAATTGATTAAAAAATATATCACTAATTAAAATTTAAAATGGAAGAAGAAACTGTGAAAGAAACGATGATAACCTGGGCGATAAATTTTGGGTATAGTATAGAACTGGCAGAATGGGGAAAAAATTGGGAAATAAACTACAAATTAATGATGGCAATGGCTTATAAAGAGAACATGTACAAGATGTTCTACAGAGGGCACCTTCCACCAGCGAGAATTGCAAAAATGTTCCCAGAGTGTTCACCTATCTGCTGGAAATGCAACAAACAACATGGAACATACTACCATATGTGGTGGAAGTGCACAGCTGCAAAAAAGTATTGGAAAAAAATAAAAGATTGCCTAGAGGAGATTACCACACATCAAATTGCACTAAAACCCGAATTATTTTTGTTAGGGATTATAAAAGGAAATTATGAAAAAAAAATTAGATACTTAATTTTACACATCATTACAGAAGAGAGAATTATATTTGCACAAAACTGGAAAAATAATTATATACCAACAGAAGAAAATGTAATTAAAAAAATATTGGAATGTGCAGAGATAGATAGGCTCACGAAAGAACTAAAAGAGAAAGATGAATCTGAATACTACTCCATATGGGATTTATTGTATAATTGGCTAAAGGAAAGGAGGGGGAAAGCAGGAAAGCAAAAAAGAAAGGAAGAAAGATCAACAAAACAATAGACAACTACAAAACCGGAAAAGGATTAAAAGACTTAAATATGAGATAGACTATAGCAAATAAATATTACACAAAATGACTTAAATATGAGATAGACTATAGCAAATAAATATTACACAAAATGACGTAAATGTAGTAAAACTGTTATACATAGAATATATACAATATTACATATAGAATGAAAAAATGTATGAAATAATGTAAATGCACAAATATATAAAGTCATAGTTAAAAAAGATTTAATATATTATATACTTTACAAAATGACATAAATGTAGTAAAAACTGCTATACGTAGAACATACAGAATATTATATATAGAATGAAAAAATGAATGAAATAATGTAAATGCACAAATATATGAAGTCATAGTTAAAAAAGATTTATTGGTATAGATAAAACAGACACAACAGATAGGTGAAAAATGTAATGTGTTGCAAAGAGGTGAAGTTTGTACAAACAAAATAAAATTTATTTAAAAAAAAAGAACTTTTACTGAGAGAAACTGGATGCTGTAAAATCAGGCAGAATCTGAAGTTTCCATGCAAAGCAAAAACAATTCTTTCAGTTTCCCAATCCCACTGGCCAGTTCATCAGCAGCCAATGTGATGCCAACAAGATGTTTTGAGAATGCTGAGGTGCTAGGCAGATAACAGTTCACACTCATTGTGTGGACCTGAGTGGAACCTGGCAAAAACTGGCTGGGAAGGAGTCTGTCCTGTGTCTGAAGACAGTCCCCCTTCCTAATTCCCAAGCATACAGCAGAAGCTGAAAAATTGCAAGCATGCCGTCCTGACACTTTTATTTTCATTTTCATATATTGTGTCAGTTTTAATGTTACGTATTTTGTTTATTTATGGTTTGCTTTTTATTGTTTTCTACCACCCAGAGTCACATCACTGAGTTGGGCAGCTTTATAGATCTATCATAAATTAACAAATACTTTCAAAATCTGTTCTGCAGTGTTTCTAAACCTCAGAATCAGATTATGTATAAGGGGCTTCAAGAAAAAGGAGAGGAAGAGAAAATTGCACTGCAGTTACAGAAATGAATGTTTAACTCTGCTAATAGTGTTCCTATCAAATGAAGCAATAATTCAATTCTAATGAACTTAATTCAGGAACATTGTGTCTAGTACTAGGTGTCACAATTCAAGAAGGGATAAAGTGGGAACTGCGGCACCCCATAATTCAGGGGCCTAGGGGTCGATCTCTGCCCTCCGACCAACACCGACTGCGACCTGTCCGAGAGGTAAGAGGAGAACCACCGTAGGACAGTGCCTCCCACCCCCACCTCCTGCAGTCGTCGCAGAAGGATACCATGGTCGATGGTATCGAAGGCCGCTGAGAGGTCAAGGAGCACTAGGACGGAGGCGTGACCTCCATCCCTGGCTCTCCAGAGATCATCAATCAGTGCGACCAAAGCGGTTTCCGTGCTGTAGCCAGGCCTAAATCCCGACTGGAAGGGATCTAGATAATCGGTTTCTTCCAAGCACCGCCGGAGCTGAAAGGCTACCACTTTCTCAACAACCTTCCCCACAAAGGGGAGGTTGGAGACTGGACGATAGTTGTTTAGGACGGCTGGATCCAAAGATGGCTCCTTCAGAAGGGGTATCACCACCGCCGTCTTTAAAGTGGGGGGAAAGAACCCCTCCCGAAGGGAGGCGGTAACAACCACCTGGATCCAGCCCCATGTCACCTCCCTGCTGTTAGCAACCAGCCAGGAGGGGCACGGGTCCAGTACACAAGTGGAGGTACTTACAGCTCCCATGACCTTGTCCACATCCTCAGGGGTAACAGCTTGGAAATCAATCCAGTGATGTCCTTCCAGATTTTCCCCTGGTGCCTCGGCTGGCTCTGCGTAATTGGAGTCCAGGTCCATCTGAAGCCAAGCCACTTTATCCGCGAGGAATTGGACATAGTCCTCAGCTCTCCCCTATTTAGGAGGGAACGGGTTATCTTGAACAGGGCGGCTGGGCGCGACTCAGCGGAAGCAATCAGAGAGGCAATGTGTGTTCTTTTGGTCATCCTAATTGCCCGAAGGTAGGCTCTGATGCTGGATGTTAAAAGCGCTCGGTCTGACTCGGACTTACTGGATCTCCATCGTTGCTCTAGGCGTCTCTTTCGGCGCTTCATCTCCCGGAGTTCCTCAGTAAACCAAGGGGCCCTCCTGGATCCACTGCCTCGGATCGGCCGTAAAGGCGCAATCCGGTTAAGAGCCCCTGCCGCTGCTGAATTCCAAGCAGCAACCAGAGTCTCCGCCGGACTGCGGACGAGGGTATCAGGAACAACCCCAAGCTCCGTCTGAAAGCCCAAAGGGTCCATAAGTCGCCTGGGGTGGAACCACCTAATCGGTTCCTCCTCCCTACAGTGGGGGTTTGGTCTCCAAAAGTCAAGCCTCAGTAGGTAGTGGTCCGACCATGACAGGGGTAAGGTCTCACTACCCCTCAAACCAAGATCACAACTCCAATGCTCCGAGAGGAATACGAGGTCGAGCATGTGACCCGCCGAGTGAGTCGGGCCCCGAATTACTTGGGTCAAGCCCATGGCTGTCATGGAAGCCATGAACTCCTGCGCTCCATCAGAGTGTTCACCGAGCGAAGGCAAATTGAAATCCCCCAGGGCCATAAGCCTGGGAAACTCAATTGCCAGCTCAGCTACTGACTTGAGGAGCGAGGGGAGGGCTGCTGCAATGCTGTTGGGAGGCAGGTACGTTAACAGCAAGCCCACTTGACCCTTGAGGTCCAACTTCACCAGCAAGGACTCACACCCGACAAGCTCCGGAGCAGGGATCCTACGAGGTACTAGAGACTCTCGGATAACAATAGCCACACCTCCACCCCTTCTCTGAGATCGTGGCTGATGAAGCACCTGAAAACCCTCTGGGCACATCTCTACGAGGGGGACTCCTCCCTCCGGGCCCAGCCAGGTTTCAGTAATACATGCCAGGTCTGCCCTCTTGTCTAAGATTAAGTCCCGGACGAGGGGAGCCTTGTGAACTACAGACCTGGCATTTAGCGACAGCAGCCTGAGACCAGGGTCCTGATTACTCGCGCCATCTGGCCTTGGAGTGGGACTCATAGGGCCGGAAGGAGGGATCTCTGTAACGTAGCGAGCCCTCCTTCCCTGGTAATGGCCAGCCCTAAAGTCCCCGCCATATCTGCCCCTCCCTGTTAAGACTGTAATGCTCCGGCCCACTCCCATGTCCGTAGTCCCTCCACCCACCCCCATAGCCCCCGCGTTTCCCGACAGGCCCTTCGAATCAGTCATCCTGAGATTGGAGTAGGCCCAGATCCCTGCGAAGCACTCAGTGTGGGGGAACCTGGTTCCCATCCCAATCTCACTTACACACCCAAACACTCACTCACTCACACCCTTACAAAAAATTTAAAATACAGCAATATAGTATAAAAAGGAATTAAACAAATTACAAAGTTAAAAAGTGTGGGCTCATTCAATCAAATACATACGTACCACATGCACTCCTCATACCAGAATAATTGCGCAAGTATTAAAAGATGTAAAAAATGTGCAAGTTCGGGTAAAGTCTGTAGATGGGTTCGCATAAAGTCCAGTCCGGTGGGTTCGCAGGAATATAAAGAGGAAGAAAGATTTTGTCTTCTCTCTTCTTGCGTGATAGATGGTAAAGATGGCATAGATGGTATTGGGATAGAAGCTCCAAAGGGGCTAAGATGAAGTCTCTTAACAACAACGGGCGGCAATGATCGTACCAACCAGGACTAGATCGTGAGTCCAATGTCCAATGTCCAGTAGCCGTGAGTAAGGAACCATATGGTAAAGTCCCATATAAGTAAGAGCGAACTGAGGGCCAGGGAGAAAAGGAGAGGCCGTGCTGTAAAAAAGGCCTAGGGGGTAGATTAAGGGGTCGTGGTAATGGCCGCAAGGCCAGCTGCCAGGTCTTATACCGCCCCATATCAAACCAACTACCCCTCTATAAAGTCAGCAACAGAGTCTAAAGAGATTCCAAGGAAAAGGGCAAAGATGGTTGTACATTCCTAACCTAATTCCTCCAAAGATTATCAAAAAGTTAAACAGTGCTGTCTTAGTACTTTATTTGGAACTGAGAGCTAGCTAGCCTTATTTCTTCCAGGGCATTTGTAATCTTTTCAGCAACTTTTCCTACAAAGGAACAGTTAGAAACTGAGAGAAAATTATCCAGAACAGTTGGTCCAGTGATCAATTTTAGATGAGGTTGCATTATTACTATTATTTAACTTGCAGTAGTTGGGATGTTCACAGGGATATCCATGAATTAGTCGAAATTTGCAAGATGGGAGCATGATTTTATAATTAACAACTGCCTCTTTTGAACATTTGTGGGCACTTATCCTCATATAAAGAGTTGAGTTTTGATCACCCCGCTGCTTATATGAGGATATGTGCACACAGATGTTCAAAAGAGGAAGGTGTCAATCACCAATGACATCACAAAAGAGAATATGATTCATTTGGGGAAATTGCTTTTGTTTGTTAACCAATTAAATGTATGTAAAACAATTCTGAAAGCTTACATATCTTTTCCTCCTGAGAAATGATAGCAAATTGCATCTCTCTGATTTGGTGGTTTGCTAGTAAAATTTAGAAATGCAATTTGGGGGCCCTGGGGATATAAAAAAGAATTTAGCAACCATGCGTCCATATGTTGCATTCAAAAGTGTGTATGTAAAATCAGCCAGACAGAAAACCACATATTTTCTAATAGACCCTCTAGCGCTTTATGGTAGAGAGCCCTACACAATACGAACTTTTTGTAACGTAATATTATTGGTGGGTGCAATCTGTGGACAATTTGTTCTAAGCAGATTTCCAAACAAGTTTATGTTCAGTAAATATCACTTAGTTGCTACTGAAATTATTCCTCCTGTTGGTTGTTTTGTGTGCTTCCACTACCCAACTAATCATAGCACTGACTGCCAAATTGGTCTTATCAGTTAATGTTCATATTTAGCTGCTTTTGACAGAATTTACTGGAGTGATTTAATATGTTTAGTCCCCAAGAGTTGTCAGCTGAGAATGGATAGTTTTGGTATATCATCTGAGAATGAAAGGAACTTCATTTCTTCCTTGTTAGCATCTGCCACCTTAGTCTTTTGTCAGGGGCATTGAAAGGGTGTAAGATAAGATCTCTCTCTCTCTCCCTCCCTCCCTCCCTCCCTCTCCCTCCCTCCCTTCCCCCCCTCTCTGTATTTTCAGGCATATGTAGAACATGGGATGGAAGTGCTACTGGATAAACCATTTCTCTTTGCCATGATGGTCCCCCTTAATCAGAATAATGCTAGCCCTGAAGGTGGCTAATTTTATTATCTCAGAATGAAAGGCCTAAAATTGTGTACCTTTGTAAACCTTTGTCATATCAAACAAAAAACTAACTTCTCTTTAACACAGAAAAACAGCTTCTTTATGGAGCAGTCACTATATTTATACTTTAATTGTGCATTTGAATTTGGGCCTGTTGCTAAGGATTGCACACAGCTAGCTTTACTTGGATATCCAGAAAATGCAAAAAGATAATAAAAAATAAAATCAAAGACAGCTAAACCATAAATGTGCTCAAATCATGATAAAGTCTACAAACAATAAAACAGTTTTGCCCGGTTAAATAAACAAGATCATACTGGCCATGCAGAAATAAATGTGTATAAAAAAGGCTACAGATTCTCTTCCAGACAGGTAGTCCTTGACATACAGCCATTCGTTTAGTTGAAAGTTACAACAGCACTGAAAAAGTGACATATGGCCATTTCTCACACTTATAATCTGTATGATCAGCAGTGATTCACTTAACAACCCTGGCAAGAAAAGGTCATAAAATTGGGCAAAACTCACTTAACAATTGTTTTGCTTAGCAATGGGAATTTTGGGTTCAATTGTGGTTGTAAGCTGAGGACTACCTGTATGTGGAAAAGGTCACTTTGCCATTATACTGCACAAATTGAGAGACAGAGAACTAAAAGGACTGTCACACCCATTTATACCGATACATTTTGGTTCTAAAGAGAAAATGATTCATTTTCTCTGCATTCATATTTTCAAAAGCTTGTTACTGAAAGTTCTATAACATTTGGGACTGGGAAAAGATTTATTTCTGGTCAGACATCAGAAAATTATTGCCAGTTTAGTTTTATTTTCTTTTAGTTTTTACTCAGCATACCCCCAGTCAATCTCTATGTTCAGATCAGAGCAAGCCATTCAATTCGGCTGGCAAAAAATAGAACTTGATGTTTCTTTGTTAAACATCAGCAAACATCAAAAATAGTTAACCAGCAAAATTGGGACAAAAAGCAGACAAGAGCAGCAGGAGGAATATGAACAACTAACAAGGGATGAAAAAGCAAAGGGGAATTAATATCGCAAGGGGGTGTTTTTTTAATGTATGACACATGATCAATATTTAAAAGAAGGCAATATTATAACACCTCAAATGTAAAGCAACAATACAAAATAAACCAAACTGTATACAGAAAAGTCCAAAACAATTACTGGTGTCAGATATGCAAGCCATTGTACAAATATTGTTTAAAAAAAGAAGTCTTATTGTAAACTGATGGCCTAGGTCCGGGGTGGCAAACCTATGGAACGTGTGCCACAGGTGGCACACAGAGCCATTTGTCAGGGCACGTGAGGCATTGCCCTGTCAGCTGGTCAGTGCGCATGTACGCACTGGCCAGCTGAGTTCAGCCTTTTTTAAAGCCATTTTTTGCCCTCCCCAGGCTCCAGAGGCTTTATAGAAGCCTGGGGAGGGCAAAAAGAGCTTCTCCCGCACCCCAGAGGCCCTCCGGAGGCTTCAGGAGCTTCCCTGAAGCCTCCAGAGCACAAAAACACAGCACTATGGGCAAACTGGAAGTTCAGGAACGGACTTCCGGTTTGCTCGTATAGTCGGTTTAAGCCCTCCGGAGGCTTCAGGGACCTTCAGGAGGCTTCCCTGAAGCCTCCAGAGGACTAAAAATGACCCTACGAGCAAACTGGAAGTCACTTACCAACAGTAAAAATAGACCCCATCGGTTTTTATTCTTCTTGGCCAGTATGCCTCAAATGTGATCAAAGCCCAGTTTTGACCTAAGCATCCTCACAGTAATCTATGCAAGCCTGCATTTCTAAACATGAAACTACCATGAAAGCCCATAAATTGTTGCTCACATCTCATCCACTGGGAGGTCCAGATAATATATTGTAGACACACTCAAGATAATTGTGATTAATATAGTATTTTAGTTAATGACATTTAGTAGCTTGGAATATAATTTCAATTTCTAAAATTGACCTAACTAAAATTAAACAAAAACAATTCACAGAGGGAACATAACTGAGGCAGTGCTAGCCTCCCTTTTCTAGCAGAACATCCTTCTTGAAAAGTCACAGCAATGGAACCAAAATAAAAATCAAGTCTCCTTTGACAAATCCGACTCATACTGCTTGCTTCATGGTTCTGTCCATACAGTTCTCTTTGCTGTAATATAGAACCAGTGATGTGCGGTGAGGTTTATGGCTGGTGAGGCAGCAATTTTTTTAGACTTGTGGACTTCAACTCCCAGAATCCCACAGCCAGGTATGCTCAGTTCTGATTTAAAGTAACAGCATTTGTTTTTCTCCTTTGCTAAATAAGTTTCCTTCTTTCTTTTTCTTTTTCTTCTCCCTTCCCTTCCTTCCTTCCTCTCTCCCTCCCTCCCACCCTCTCTCAAACACACACACACACACACACACACACACACACACAAAGTTGCACCAGGAGGATGAAGTTTGAATTCCTCCCTCTCCCTCCGACCCACAGGTACCTTTTCCAGCTGTTTCAGAGAGGATTTCAACTCTGCTCTTGCCTGCCATCATGAAAAGAAAAAAATGTAAAGGGAAAAAGGCAAGAGCTGAGGTCAGGCTGGGCTAGTTGCTGCCAGAGTCACCATGGATGACTCTGCTTAACTGTTTAAAAAAGCCTCTAAAAAAGCACCCTCTACAGGAGGAGGCAAGAGAATGCCATGCCTCATCTATGTCAGGAATTTTTTGGCTTTTAACCCTTGCTTAACTCTGCTCGAGTGATCATAAAAAGTCAGACTAGATGAGCACGTCATTTTCCTGCCTCCTTCTGTAGAGGGTGCTTTTTTAGAGGCTTTTTTAAACAGTTAAGCACTAAGCAGAGTCATCCGTGGTGACTCTGGCAGCAACTAGCTCAGCCTGACCTCAGCTCTTGCCTTTTTCCATTTACATTTTTTTTTCATGATGCCAGTGGTGAGGCTCTGCCTCCCCTATCTCCCCTGACTGTACGTTCCTGTATAGAACTCATCCTATTGCTGCCTCTGAGATTTTTCTTTTCTTTCTAGTCCAGTCTATGGCCTTGAGGTTTCCTAGTAAGTTTTAATTAGTTGAACTGTCCTTAGTTTTTTGAGATCAGCATTGGGAGTGTAGATCATCATAGTGTGAAATTCATCTTAGCTGCCCAGCTAAAGCATGTGAGCATCTATATTTGGCATCAGTGATTTGTCCTGATTTTACAAAAAAAACCTTATGAACAGGCAATATAAGATGAAGAAAGTGCTACGTGATGTGTCTCTCAGATTTGATGGCACTCAATACATAACTGAGAAAACGTTGAGGACTTTTTAAAAATACTAATGGAATTTATGATATAGCCAGATTAAAGCTTTTGGGTCAGCTGGTTGCTGATGTGGCCATGCAGGAAAAGAAAACCCACAGCTGCAAAGACAAAATTACAAAAGGAATATGGAATGTAAGAAGCATGAACATGGAAAAAATCAACACAATGAAATGAAATGAATCAATAAAACACCAATACCTCAGGTATCAGTGAATTGTTATACATTGTAATTGGACATTTTAAGTCAGAAGATTACACTATTCAATACTCAGGACATCAAAAACCCAAGAAAGAATTGCATAATTACTTTCATAATTAGGAATGATATGAAAGACCATTTGACTACAGTGCAATCAGTGACAAAATATCAGAGTTCATGTGACAATTGTCCAAAATTATGCTTCAGCCAATTCTATAGAAAAAGGAGTTTTATGTACAATTTCTGAACATTCAAGCAAGATGTGATACTTGTGGCTGGAGACAAGAAGACCAACACTGGAAATATTAATGAGGAAAATATGCACTAGACAGTGGTTGGTTTCAAAATTTGGTAGAACCTCTTCTGTAGGTGTGGCCTGCTTTGTGGGAGTGGCTTGCCAGCCATGTTACCATATGGGAGTGGCTTGGCAGTCATGTGACTGAGTGGGCATGGCCAACTGGTAAAATGTGTTGAAACTTACTTAACAACGCTCTTGCTTAGCAACCAAAATGTTGGCTCAGAAACTCTGGCATTTGAAGCACGCAAGTCTTAAAGCTGTCATATAAAAGACCCTTGCACCCCTAACCCTTTAGAAAAAAACCTCAGGGGTGTTCAAACTTGACAGCTTTAAGACTTGTGGACTTCAACTCCCAGAAGTCCTCCTCCAGTCATGTTGGCTCAGGAACTCTGGCACTGAAGTGTGCAAGTCTTAAAGCTGTCAAATTACAAGACCCTTGCACCCCTAACCCTTTAGAAAAAAAGGCCAGGGATGTTCAAACTTGACAGTTTTTAGCCTTTAAGATTTAGATAGGACTCTTGGAGGCAGGTGGGGCGATTGGTGAGCCAGCCAATCAGTGAGCAGTGGGCGGGGCAAGCATTGTGAGGACAGGCATGGGGAGGAAACTGGAACTGGTTCTAAATGGCACAGTAGATTTGTGGAACCTCTTCTATAGAAGAGGTTAGAACTGGCAGGAACCCACCCCTGGCATTGGAAACCAAAATGAAGCAGGAGAATAACTTATCCATTTCTATACATCCAGCTTTCTTCATTGTTAACACAGTCTTTTAAAAACAAAACAATATTTACATCTTTAAATGGAGTACCTTGAAATCAAATTGACTACAGTATATTATTGGCACAAGGAGTAAAAGAACTCACTTATTACAGCAAGTACATGGCTGACTTTGGAGCAGGCCATAAACTGCTTATGGGAAAATTCCAGTTCAAGATAGAGTGGAAGAACAAAGCCAATCACTTTCCATGTTATGATCTTGAGCATAAACTCATAATTTTGAAGTAGCTTATCAGAATCCTGAACCTTGTTGATACGGAACCAGAAACACTGTGGATAAACTGAAGAAGTTGTTAAGTATGAATGTGAAAAGAGACTACCAAGGATCAAGAAATACAAGCAATATAATTGGATGTCAGAACTAATGGAAATTATCAAGAAGGGAAGACAAATCAAACCCGTGTAAAGGAAAGATAATGGACGGATAGTTAATGAAGAATTTCAGAGAAGCTTGTTCCTTATTCCAACTGTTTTGGTCTCACTTCCTTCATGTATAACTGACTTTCTTTCCAGTCTCCATTGCAGTCTTCTTTCTCTCTTCTATAAATATCCATATACTCAGCATTTGAAATGCCTTTAGCATTTCTCTTTTACTTATCTGCAAACAAGTGTGATTCTTTGTTTTCTTAAGATCCTAGGAAACATCCATACTGAAGAAAGACAGTTCATAAGGATGGAAAACTGAGACCAGCAACTCTGAATCCTTCCTTCCACAATATTCCTTACTTACAAGAACTTCTAGTACTAGAAGATGGCTAGATCAGCACTCCTATTGGAAGGATACAGGGATTGATGGAATATCTTCAGAAACATGGCAAGAAATAGAAGAAGAATCAATAATGATATGTTAGCAACGTTAGCAAATTATATGTTAGCAAATATGGAAAATGGTACAATGGTCAAAAGATTGGAAGACCTCAGACTACATAGTGAAAGAGAGAGAGGGAGGAGAGAGGCGGGAGGAAGGGAGGGAGGGAGGGAGAAAGAGAGATTTACTAGAGTGCTACCTATCACACAATATCCCTAATTATCTATCCTAGTGAAATAATGAATTCATTATCTAATATAAATTAGAACCTCACAGGAAGATGCTAGGTGTTCGAGCTAGAAAAATCTGAGGGACATACTGGTGCACACCGGATAATTGAGAAAGTCAAAGAATAACAACAGGAAGTCAATATGTGTTTTAATTATTATGGGAAAGCCTCTGGTTGTGTTGTCCACATCATACTGTGAAATGTATTTAGGAAAATGGGACTCCTCGAATATCTCACTGTCCTCATGTAAAACCTCATGCAGGGGTCACGAATCAACTGCCTAGGTGAAGCAACTAGCTCTAAGTCAGCAAAAAAATGAGATGAGACTGTATACTCTACTTTTATTTATGCTGACTGTATATTGATGGAAACTGGATTAGAAAATGAGTGTGGCTTTAAAGTTTGCAGAATCATTAATTATGCAATTTACTGATGGGAAAAGTAAGGTTTTACACTTAGGCAAGAAAAAAGAAATGCATAGATAAAGAATGGGTGGTATGGGGCACAAAAGCAGAAATTGTGACACAGATCTAGGAGTCCAACTGGATAACCACTTAAGTATGAACCAGCAGTGTGCTGTAGCTATCAAAAAAGCCAATGCACTCCTAGACTGCATCAGCAAAGGAATAGTATCAAGAACACATAATGATAGTACTGCTTTATTCTGCACTGATAAGATTATACTGACTATGACTCAGAGGTGGTATTCAGCGGGTTCTGACCAGTTCTGGAGAACCGGTAGTGGAAATTTTGAGTAGTTCAAAGAACTGGTAAATACCACCTCTGACTGACCCGCCCCCACCTATTCTCTGCCTCCCGAGTTCCAGCTGATCAGGAGGAAATGGAGATTTTACAGTATCTTTCCCCTGGAGTGAGGTGGGCATGGAGATTTTACAGTATCCTTCCATTGCCATACAGTAGTAAAAAAATTTGAATCCCACCACTGCTCTGACTCCTCTTTAGAAGGCCAGATCCTGAAGTTGAAACTCAAATATTTTGGCCAACTAATGAGAAGGAAGAACTCACTGGAGAAGAGCCTAATTCTGGAAACAATTGAGGGCAAAAGAAGAAGGGAACGACAGAGAATGAGATGGATGGATGGAGTCACTGAAGCATGAGCATCATGTTGGCATGAGCTTAAATGGACTTTGGGGAATGGTAGAGGACAGGCCTGGAGGAACATTATCTATGGGGTTGTGATGGATCAGACATGACTTTGCAATTAACAACAATAAGACCATACTTGGAGTCTGTATCCAGTTTTGGTCACCATGATACAAAAAAAGATGTTGAGATTCTGGAAAGAGTGCAGAGAAAAGCAACATGATTAGGGGCTGAGTGGAAGTTAAAACATACAATGAACAACTGTGGAAACTGTGGGAATGTCTTGTCTAACAAAGAGAAGGACTAGGGGTGATATGATAGTAGTCTTCTATTATCTGAAAAGCTGTCACAGACAATAGGGGTTTGACCTATTCTCCAAAGTACCCGAGGGCAGGACAAGAAGTAATGGGTGGAAGATCATTAAGGAGATCCAATCTAGAACTAAGGAGACATTTTCTCAGCAATTAATCAGTGGAATGACTTGCCTCCAGTAATTATGGCTGCTCCATTGTTGGAGGTTTTAAAAAAGAGATTGGACAACCATTTGTGTGGAATGATATAGGCTCTCTTGTTAGAGTAGGGGATTAAACTAGAAGACCTCTAATGTCACTTCTAACTGTTCTTCAGTATTCTATACTGATAACACTACTTTAGTAGGAAGGTCATGGAGCACAGTGGAAAAAAATTGGACCAAGACTGCAGATAAAGAAGACTAGAATAATAACATATACAGATATAGCTTTAAAATTGACAAGGAAAATATTGTCATCACAGCAGACATGTAGGTTTAATGTAATAAAAATTTATTTTATTTGTTTCCTTATACATGTAGAAGATTTGATGAGACCCTGGAGTTCTTGAAAGAATAGCTATCTAAACATGAGCTATATTCAGCTTTTTTCTATAACAAAATGTCAACCAAACTTCTTGCTTAATTATTATGATCACAAAGTTGTTCTTTTTACACTGTATTTGAAAGTACACTGTCATCACAGAGCTGCTTAGAAAACTCTAACCATGAATTATATCTTCATATCTTGCTTAATGGAGATATGTTTTTGGAAATGCATAGACTACAATTTTCTTATCAAATATTGAATGCAATAGGCCAGTGGTTCTTAACCTTTTCTTCACCATCCACCCCTTTAAATAGCTTTTGTGGCCATGGACCCCCAAGACTTAAATCAATATTTAAATAATAACATTTCTTCAAGCTTTTATGGACCCCCTGTGATGATATCGCAGCACACCCAGGGGTTCACGAACCACAAATTGGGAACCACTTTAATAGGCAATATATTTTCATATTCCAGGTTGGTCAAAGAACAACCATAGCAAGATTCAGTGGTTTGGGGTTTTAGGGCTTGGGGTTTTAGGGCTTGGGGTTTTGGAAATTTACCATATTTGGAGCTTGATGGGTGCTACTATGCCAGACAGTCCCTGTGCATCATCTAGGGGTCCCTTTGGACCCATGATTCCAGCTTGGAAAGCAGCTACAGTTGTAACCATACAGCTTTTGCACAGTTTTGTGTTATGTGCCAGATGGGCATGTTCCTGGACTGGGAAGCTCTACTCTCAGTTACATATACTCTAGCCACATCTCAAATAGATTCCTGCAACACACTCTAAAATGGAGTTGCCTTTGAAGAGCATCCAGAAGCTTCATATGGTGCAAAATGCAAGGGTGAAGGAAGTTATGTGTACTCCTTGCTCAGTAAACATTATAACTCTTGTCTGTGAAGAGCACCAGTTGTGAGTTTGCTTCCAAATTAAGCTCAAGATGCTGGTAATAATCTATAAAACCTTACACATGATAGGACTGCATTATTTGGAAGGCTGCCTCTTCCTAGTCTCCCAGATCTGAAAGGATCTAAAGACATACTTGTGTCAATGGGCCTGGAGGTCTGGATTATGGTTTGGAGCCTGCTGGTTTCACTAATTAATCTACAACTTGCCTTTGCCTACTATCTATCTATCTATCTATCTATCTATCTATCTATCTATCTATCTATCTATCTATCTATCTATCTATCTAGTTTTAATTTTGATTTCAGTTAGGTTTTCCATTTTGTTTTAAGTGTTATTTTTTGCTATTTTCCTATATTTTGTTAATTTGTTGTGTTAAGTTGTTTTTAATTATATGAGCTGCCCAGTATCACAAATGTGAGATATAAATTGAATGAATTAATAAATGAAGAAGGAAATCTCCCTGCCCCTAAAACAAAGCAAAAAGGGAGGTGAGTAATACATGGAAGCAATATCTTATAGAAATAATATATTATTTCAAGTAAATCACATTTATATAAAAGTCTGCTTTAATCATAGTATTAATTCCTCTTTTCCCCAAGTTTCTAGTCTCTTCTTTTCTCTTCTTTACTATTAAAAATATCCCTGCCAGGCTTCTCTATTGCACCAAAGCACAGAGTTTGAGAACTGCTGGCTTATTCTGTGGTTTGACTGAGTCCCTCATTCAATTTAATACAACACAGAAATTTAATCATTATGAATCAGATTCTAAATTGCCCTTCTACTAGCATACAGTTCATAGCAAGTAGTAAACTTTCTTACTTTCTTACTTAAGACAAAATGGATAATCACACCTCAAATTCATAAAGCCATCTGTACAAACTCTCATGCAGATGATGACATTCAGCAACTTGCTAGAACAGATTTCTAGAACAGTGGTCCCCAAACTTGGCAACTTTCAGACTTGTGGACTTCAACTCCCAGAAATATTTTCACCCAAAAATTTAGGATGTGTGTTTTAAAATTAATTGCTAAATCAACTAACCAGCCAACCAACCCAACCAGTTAATTCTTTGGGAAGAGAATCTTAAAAGTAGTTTCAGATACATAGTTTGCATAGAGACAACATACATTCCATATCTACAATGTTCAGAATGAGCGCACCTTTTGTGCCTTGCGCTTATCGGCTCGTTGGTTCTGATGATAGATGCGACTGAAGTTGGAGACAATGACTGGAACTGGAAGAGCAATGACTAAGACCCCGCTGAGAGAACAAATGGAACCAAATATCTTCCCAGCTATTGTCTTCGGCACCATGTCACCATACCTGGGGTAAAAAACAAAAGTCTGCTTAATCACATAAGCTATAATTTGCCCTTAAAGGACTTAACAGTAGCATTCCACTATGTGAACAACTCTTCGTATCGTTTTTGACAGAGTCCCTAATATTGCTACTCCACACATCAATTTATTCACATCCAGTGTGAGGAAGGGGAGGATATTGAAAAATATGGTGATGACATTTCAATTATTGAGATCTAGTTGAATTGTTGTATTCAATCCTTGGAGCTGTGCATGTGGTGGATCAGTCCTTTTTCTTTTCAATCTTCTAGAACAGTGGTTCTCAACCTGTGGCCTGCAGATTCTGGGGGCTGTGAGGTTGTCACAGGGGGGCTGCAAAGGCTTGAAGAAATGTTATGATTTAAATCTCGAGTTAAGTCTTGGGGGTCCTCAGCCATGGTCCATGGACACAAAAGTATTTGTGTGTGGGGAGAGGTCCATGGTGAAGAAAAGGTTGAGGACCACTGCTCCTCTATAACTTGGAGGGTCTTGTTAAAATTCCTTCTCTTGCCCTGTAGAAGCAGAAACATTTTATCCCTACAAAAAGTTACCTTTGAATGCAACTCTTTGAAAATAAATAAGGGCTTCCTTTAATGATGAAGATAAATGGGTAAGGGAAATGTGGTTTCTCTCTCTCATTTATTATCTCAAAAACAATGGATCATATAGTTGTATTAACTGAAATGAAATTCAAGGAAAACAAACAAAATTCCTTTTCCTCGTAAAAAGTAGTGAAGTGATAGGAGTGCTGCGCACCGTATGATGCCACCAATAGGCTCTGTAACTTTAGAACAGAAATATATGTTTACAATGGTAAATTAAAGTGTCATAAACTGCTGATAATTAAACAGAGCATCTTCTTTAAAAATAGTGATAAGTGGATTAGGGTAGGCCTGTTCTATTTTCTATTTTGAAAAGTTTTTGTCTGGCTTTTTAAATTCATAAGATGCAATCTGTAAAAAATGTTTGAAGTGATCAAGAGATTTCTTCCATGTATCATATCATCATCATCATCATCTTGCTTACATTGTACTAGCTCTTCATAAATAGGAGATTCCCCTCAATGATTCCTAATATATCCAGGAAGGCTGGAAAAGACCTTCATTTCAAATGAACTATAGCTAAACCAACAGTATGTCTCAGTATAAAACATCAGTATAAAATATCTTCATCTAATTCCATTTCTTACTGATATGTATCACTTGCACAAATAAAAACAGAACTAAAACAAGCAGATGGGCTTGCAGTAGAGGCAGTAGATGCTCAAGGTTATCTCATGAACATTACAGTTTGGTTGAATTTCAAGGCCACCTTAATTAAATCTGGGGCTCTTCAAAGTACTGCATGTGAAGAATAAAACATCATGTGAAGAATCATCAGCTGAATTCTTCTTCCACCATTCATTACTGCTCTAGACATACTTTGCATCATATTATTAGTGCCATCCTTCTTTCCAAAAATCTATTGATGCCCTTGAAGTGTAGCAGCATGTTGCCTAATTGACTAAAATGTATTTCATGACAATAATAATTTGTGTCATTGCAATAACAATTCAAGATAATACAACATGTCAGTTCTATACTCTAATTAAGATAAATTACTGTACAGATCCCAAATAAAGGCAGTTATTCCAATCTAATAAGATAAAAACCTGTATAGAAATAGCCTCTTCATTAGTATAGGAGGAAGGAGACCTATTCCACTGCTGATATAATGGTCATTGAGGAAAAGTGTCTTTTGATGTGACTAGGTATGTCATAACTGAAGAATAAAACTTATACCTTGCTTTAGTTAATGCTAAGCTAATGACATTTTTGTTTTCTTGTTCAGTTTGAAAAATAACAACTACATTGTTAGTACAATGTGTCAGGCCCCAAACTAAAACAGACACATGAAAATTATTCCAACCCTGTGTTCTTTATTGTTCTATATTAATGGACAAAATCTATCCAGACTGAGAACTTTACTACCTCCATCACTTCTCTACCTTCTCTACTACCTCCTCTCACATATAATTTCTGAGTGGCATTGCCACTTACTCCTCTGGAAGGCAGCCTTTAGGAATCCACCTCCTCACAAGTCACTACATTCTTTCAGAATACTGAAAGTGTATATACAAAATTTGTTGTTTCTTCTCAAGCACAGCTCTTTTCACAGAAGTTAAACTTGATTTTCATTGAACACAAAAAGGAATATTCCTAGAAGCTTCCGAGGAGCGGTGATTTAAAAAGTCGAGGTGACTTATGTTGAAAAAAGGAAATAATTGCAAGATTGAAATTCATCCCTATTTATGTGTGTGTCACATGCTGATCAAGTGTAAAAAAATAACATTTTTCCTTTGTTTTGAAAGTTAAATATGTCTTCATGAATGCCACAAACACATATTTAAATCTCTGCTGAATAAGTGTTAAGAATGAATTTGGAAAGTCTTAAAACTAAAGCAGGGAACTATCATATTGCAGTAATCAGGAATTCCACCAGAGGACATAAAGTACCATTAGAAGATAACTGAAATAGGGAAATCAATTTTTCATATTTCATACTACATGACACAAATGCACTCATACTTAAAAAATATCCTCCATTCTAATTCAATTACATTTTCTCCACGAAAGCTATAGGCATGTCAGAGAAAAAAAAAGATGATTCAATAATTTTTCTTTTTTATCACTTATAAAAAAGGGGATTACGGAGATTGGAAAAATAAAATAAATAGGTGGCCACTTAATGTGACAGTACTCATTTTGAAAAACAAGGTCATTTCTTATTAATGCATAAAAAAGATGAAAAACAGTAGGTAGTTATAATCAAGTCCCTGATAAATAAATGAGAAGGGGAAAAATCAGATAGTGGAAGAAAATGAAAAGGGAGCAGAACAAGCAACTAATCTGAATTACTTTTCTGAAAATAAAGCACTTGCTGTTTGGAGAATTCACAAAGATATCTTGGGGCTTGGGAACTATAGCCAATTCTGATGTGTCTTGTGGTAATTTAAACAGCAAAATGAATTGGACTTGTGCTGTTGGCAAGATAGGGGCAAAAAAGTCAAATGTTTGTCACAACTATGTGACTGAAGTCATGTCCCTTTTTATATGTGTAAAAAATGGTGAGGCTTTGATCACACATTTGCAACTGAAATTTTCGTGGCATCGTGGCTGGTTCCAGCTGTCTTTAATGGCATCCAACTTTTTGTGTGCAAATGCTCTAGTACAGTGTTTCTCAACCTTGGCAATTTGAAGATGTCCGGACTTCAACTCCCAGAATTCCCCAGCCAGCATTCGTTGAAGTCCGGACATCTTCAAGTTGCCAAGGTTGAGACACACTGCTCTAGTATCTTCTTCTTTAACTGTTTATTTATGTAAGCTTGCCCTAATATGTCGGGCTTCTAATCAAATTCCCCAGCTTTCCATAACACTTTTAAAAAGTGTACTGTTTTGGCTCAACTTTATCCAGTTTGCAAGCTTTTGCATGATGGATAATATATTTGCTCATGAATGCACCATGGGTAAATTTTGCGGACAGAAATTGGCACTTTGCTCATAATAGTTCATTTCCATAAAACTAAAATTACATCACAATAGTAAAACTACATAACAAAGGTAGAACCAAACCTCAAGTATATGTTGATAAAAGGGAATAATTGCAAGAAGCTTTTGGTGGTCATCTACACCAGTGGTGAGATTCAGCCAGTTTGCACCTATTCGGGAGAACTGGTTGGTAACTTTCTAAGCAGTTCGGAGAACCGGTTGTTGGAAGAAATCTTTTGTTTTTTCCCACTTTACAGGGCTAATCCTGTAAGGAAGGCAGGAACGAAGCATTCTGGTGTTGTTTCTAGCCTAATTTTTATTGCCCTGCTTACAGAAACTGCCTCTCCAGTTAACCCTTATTACCATTGTAACAACTAAGGCGAAGTGCCCATCGACCTGAGTGACATTGACTTGGCCACGCCTACATGATCACATGACCACCGAGCCCCGCCTACCCAGCTGGTCATTGGGGCAGAGAACTGGTTGGTAAATTATTTGAATCCCACCACTGATCTACACACATACAAAAAAACTCTTGCACTGGCGTTGAAAATAAATTCATTTTAACAACCCTATCCTGCAGTGTTTTGCAGATATAATAGGGTAAGCTTCTCAAGCGACAAAAACAGATGTGAATACAAGCATGAAAGCTCGATACAGTCCCCATACACATTACACAAGAGATGATTCTGTGTTATGTATACTGAAATATATTCAACATCCCCTTCTATTGGAGGAGATTTGGCCTGATAAATTAAGGCAGAATTTGCGAACTTGTGGGTGAGAAAAAAAGAAAGCTGACACCGTGTTTCAGAGTCTCAGATTAATACTTAGCCTTTCTAGAAAAAAGGAACTCCAGAAAAAAAATGAAGGAGATCTAGCTGATATTAATTTAGAAAGAGTAGGTAACAATTAAGGGAGGAATTTGAGTTAGATTGTTGATAGTTATTTTTCTGTCCTGTCCTGTCCCCCCCTCTCTCTTCCCTTCTTCTCTCTTTCTCTTTCTCTCTCTCTCTCCCAAGTACAGCAGTTGGGTGTCCTTCAGCTTTTTATGCATGTTTTAGATTGCACATGAGGAAAGTATTTCTTCTTAGAATTTTTTTGTAATTTTGTAATTTGAAATCCCTCCCTCAATCTTTTTATAATGGTTTTTATTTACTGTAAAGCGCTCTACATGGGGCTGCCCTTGAAGAGTGTTAGAAGACTTCAGTTAGTCCAGAACGCAGCCACATGAGCGATTGTGGGTGCACCTAGGTACACCTACGTCACACCTATCCTCCGCGAGCTGCACTGGCTACCCATTAGTCTCCAGACCCGCTTCAAGGTGCTGGTCATTACCTATAAAGCCCTACATGGCATCGGACCTGGGTACCTGAGAGACCGCCTCCTGCCGATTACCTCCCATAGACCGATTAGATCTCACAGGTTAGATCTCCTCTGGATTCCATCTGCCAGCCAATGTCGGCTGGCGACTCCCCGGGGGAGAGCCTTCTCTGTTGCAGCTCCAGCCCTCTGGAATGACCTCCCCGTGGAGATCCGGACCCTTACTACCATCCCGGCCTTTCACAAAGCCACCAAGTCCTGGCTGCTCCAGCAGGCCAGGGGGCTTGTGAAATATCCAGCCCCACGGTAACTGTGAATGTTGAGTTTTTTAAAGTGTTGTCTTATTTATTTATCCCCTTCCCTTGTTTATTGTAAGCTGCCCGGAGTCCTTCGGGAGTGGGCGGCATACAAGACCAATAAACTCAACTCAAACTCAAACTTATTTATTTTTAGCAGACCATCAACATTTTATGGTTATTCTGGAACACCATATTTTCTTTTCTAATTCTCATGTTAAAATTACTTTTTTTAGTTGAACGGCTCTGTAATATCCCCTTCAATAACTTGAATATCTAAACATTTGCTATTGTTTATCTATTGTGTGATTAGATAATACAGTATAACAAAGTTGGAAAGAATCTTGGAGGTCTTCTAATTAAACCTGCTGCTTGATCTGGAGACTCTATACCATTTCGGACAAATGGCAATCCAATCCCTTTTTGAACAACTCTAGAGATGGAGCAGTGCACCCACAACTTCTAGAGGCAAACTAATTCAATGGTTAATTGTTCTTACTGATAGAAAATTTCTCCTTAATTCTCAGTTGGATTTCTCTTTGATAAGCTTCCGACTGTTACAAAAAAGATTGATCTTTCTTTTAAAGAAGGATTGACATCTTTGCCAGATGTTCTGATGCTGTTTAACAAAATACAGGCTACATGAATCTTTTAAAATGTTTTTTAATGCACATAAGGCAACCCTGATCATCCAAGTCCTACTTGCCTCAACCCTCAGGATTAAGGCGGCACCAAGTGGGTGCTCATAGGAGATAGAGTGGAGTTTAGTGGATAAGGCACTGAGCTAGAAAGCAAGAGACTGTGTGCTCAAATCCCGCATGGGCCATGAAGCCAACTGGGTCATCTTGGGTCAGTCACTCTCTTTTAGCCCAACTCAGCTCACATGGTTGTCGCTGTGGCAAAAGTAGGGGGAGGAAGGTATGCTGGATAATGTTCATTGTCTTAAGTTATTTGTAAAAATAATAAAGACAGCATATAAATAGACAGACAGACAGACAGACAGACAGAGAGACAAAACTATTAAAAAGAGAAAGTGGGGGCAGGATGTAAAAACCCTAGAGGAGGTTTGAGTTCACCAGTCTTTTATATTATAGCATCAGGCAGGGGGGTTCTACTATAATAAATAAGTATGATCTTTGGATTATAGTTATTATCCTTCATTTTTGAAAATATAAAATTTGTAAAACGTATACCACAAATTTTAACCAGCAGGTTTTAAATTAATCAGCAGGTTATAAAATTTGCTGAATTGTATAACTCCAAAAACCAGGATTCTGAAAACAGAGTTTAATTATTTGTTTTAGGAATAAATGATATCAAGGCAGGACTAAATCATGTCACAACTGAAGATCAGGATATTCATTCAATATAATAGATTTAACTCATTGTTCTGTGGATGTAAAATGGAATCTCAACATCTGAACATCTAAAACTCAACCCAAGCAAGTTTTAAACAGACTTATTGCTGGAGAAAAGGACATATTCATGATATCTATATTGGTTTTGTTGATGAAACCTACTAGAATAGGACAATGGTCGTGAAGGTGGTCTCTGCAAGCAATGTGGCAAGACTCAAATGACGCCCCGGTCAACCACTGCGCCCAGCCCATCTTCAACTCTGTCTTGACTCTTTTCCTGCTATTGGAGCAAGATGGAATCTGGGAAGAGAGAGTGAGGCTGACTGTGCACCTGTCCCTCACTTTAATCCAATTTACGCATAAGTCTTGACATCCCTCACAATTAGATGTCAAGGTCCTATTCGAATAGGATGGACAAACATCATCACTTGCTTTTGTAGTATTGATAAAATTGGATAATGATATTGTCTGGTTGTATGTTAGACTGAAAAGAAACCACAACAGCCAAGAGTGACAAGTTTTGAAGTTGTGTGTTATTCTAAGACAATTTAACCTTTGAGTTTTCTTCTTGTTGTTGTTGTTTTGCTCTATTAAGAACCAGTCTACACTATTTCAATTTAATACAGAAATGTTTTAATGTAAAAATCCTTTCTTCAAAAACGAATAAAACATCCCACCAATTTATTCACTGCTAGTCAAACAATTAATCCATAAAATTGAGCAAGCTTCACTGCATATTAAGAACAAAAATGAAAAGCCAAAGCAAACAAGTGACTGAATGCTTCCCCCACAACCCTTGCTGAGTGGCTTAAAAAAAAAGACCATTAGTGAAGGATGGGAATGGTTGACACAGTGAAACAAGTAATCCCAAACATGAAATAATATTACAGAGCTGTCAAATTAGATTTGACAACTGCAAAATAGGCTGCTTATCTAAGAAGATGTGGGGCAAATTGTTAGGGAGCAGTTCTCAATAATTCCCAAACTGCTTGGTGACTGAACGTGGAAAGAAAATGTTAATTCATTATTCATTTCAGCAATGAACCTCACAGTGGATAATTTAAAATGCCACCAGTTAATATTAAATGGGGAGTCTTTAGAAGAAGCACAGATATGCACATATGTTTCAACTGTGAAGCTTTCAGATTTGAACTAGTTGTACTTTGCATTTCAAAACAAGCCAGCATTGCTCTTGTACATATGAAACTGGATGAAAACATGTACGTAAGCTCTTATGGATTTATTTTTGTATTGAAAATTGAAAATAAGGGTGCCACAGAGTTTGGCTTTTCTAAACTCATTTGGTATTTTCTGTTATTTATGTAACTTATGAAAGGTCTTGCTTTCTTGCTCCATAAAAAAAAGATAGAAAATTTATTTTTCTCCCAGGAAACAAGTAGCAAAAGCACTTAGACTTAGCTACCACTTTACAGTGCTTTAAAGCCTTCTCTAAGTGGTTTACAGAGTCAGCATATTGCCCCCAACAAACTGGGTCCTCATTTTACCCACCTCGGATGGATGGAAGGCTGAGTCAACCTTGAGCTTGGTGGGATTCGAATTGCCAAATTGCAGTCAGACAGCAGTCAGCAGAAGTAGCCTGTAGTACTGCATTCTAGCCACTGCACCACCGAGGCTCTTAGATCATATCACACTGAAATACTGTAAATACTATACAGCTACAGCTATAACAATTTTAATGAGTTGGCAACAAAACTAACTGTCAAATGCATGGTAAATCCTTAAAGAGTAATTAAAAATACAATAACATACATCTGAAACAAATGTCGCTGAACTTAATGGGATGTCTTCATAGTAGGTATTTTGCTCTCAATAGCAACAACTATGGAATCCTGTCTACATGTCCAGGCAGAGCAGGGGTAAATTCTGATAGCAATCCAGATTTTGGTGTGCACACTATGAGGCTTACACAGGGAACATTTGAGTCCTACTAGAATACACTCCATGCATCAACAGTGTTCAACGGACAAATCAACAATTATTTTGACCAGGACAAGGAAATTGTGACAGTGATTACACTCCTGGATGCAACATGGATAGGGTCCCCATACCAAATTGCATCCTCTCTAAACTGGTCTTGATTTCTAGAAGAGACACATAGTTTGAGATTCTTATGACTGGAGACTCTAGGAACTGAAGGTCAATTGAACTGAAACCAAGTTTGAGAAAAATGCCTAGATTAGTCTTGTCTTTTGCTTATTTGATCCTTCAAAGATACTCAACTAAATAAGATTCAATGGCTATGAGTCAGGGACTTGCAGAACAAAATGTATAGTTGCACATATCTTGGACATAGAACATAGAATAATAAAAGTTGGAAGGGACCTTGGAGGTCTTCTAGTCCAATCCGCAGCTCAAGCAAGAGACCCTATAACATTTCAGACAAATGGTTCGCTGTTCTTTTTTTGAAAGCCTAGTGTGGGCAGGTAAGTAAATACCCCATTACATTACTGATAATTTATAATAAGTTTCTTTTTCTTTTTGCATCCATTACAGTGTTAGCATTTGTGTACATAATTCTGTACATAAGGGTAAGCAAAGATGGTGTATGCACATGTGCAATGCAATGGACAATGCCTATAAGACATCATTGGCTAGTTCTGTGATTAGGAAAAATTATAGTCTAGGAAGTATTTTTTTCCCCATGTCAAATAAATTATTTCCCAGATTTTTGAGGTCATTGTTTTAGTGGCCATATCAGTTGTCTGTTGTGATAATCTCTGCAATAACTCATAAATACTATGGCAATGAACATGAGAAAAAGGTCTGACTGGTCATTATTGACAGACCCATAAAATCTAACAATCTTCTGAACTGTGTTTCTCCCGAGGCTTTTGCTGCTGTGCAGTAATCATGTGGGACTAGTTTACTTCTATTCTGCACAGATCGAAGAGAAATAAGTCAAGAAACAGCTGACACAAATGATCAGAGAAGGCTCTGTATCATCTCGCCTCCCTTCGTTATCTCCTTAATGGAAAAACTTCCAAGTGGCTTGCTTATAGAAATTGTTCATTGCATGTACACACCACTAATCTTCAAAAATGTTGTGGGACAACATTAGATTGGTTGACCCTACGGGGACTCTTTGGGGAGTCAGAAAAGAAGCATCGATATGATTAGGAAGTGCTTTAGGGCCTTTTGACCATAAATAAAATTGAATTGAATTGATTGGGAAGAATGTATTATGTTTCCCCATGGCATCTTGCAAAATCAGACGTTATGATAAAGGCTATAACTTCAGCTCAGAACAGAATGTCCAAGACACATTGAAGATACCCTGTTTCCTTGAAAATAAGACCTCCCCAAAAATATTGCAACACAGCAGCAGCCATGAGGTGATCACACTCACCACCTCCTGCACCTCAAAAATAATAAGACCAACCCCCAAATAAGGCCAAGTGCTTATTTTTTGGGGGGTGGGGGTGAAAAGAAAATAAGAACCCATCTTATTTTTGGAGAAACATGGCACTTGGTTTTGAATAGGATACTAAATTGGGGGCTTGCACACCTCAGTGATTTTTCACTGTTCAGTTAAAATGCAGAATCCACATTTCTTTGTTTTTCGTGGTTGATGTTTCTGTTCACAAATGTAAGGACAGTTGGTGGTGGAATCCCAGTCAAGATCACAAATTGATGGAATGAATTGTTTTACAACCATGAGGTGAGTTGGCTGTTTAAAATGGCTCTGTGTATCAGTTCAGATGTGAAACACATAAACAATATTTATTTTCTCCTTTCACCTCTTTAATCCATACCAGGCTTTATATCTGCTTCTCTGTTCTTGATATATTAGAAGAGAATTACAAGGCAAAACAACCCACATGATTTTTATAAAGTAAGGTCTTCCACCTATTCAAGAAAAATGAAAAGTACACATAAAGACTGGGTGAAACCAGGTTTAATAGCAATAACTGTGAGAGGGTCTTGGAGTCTTAGTGGACAACCAATTAAATATGAGTCAACAGTGTGTGGCGGCAGCCAAAAAAGCCAATACAGTAGAAGACATCCCCGCGTTTTTTTTGGTGGTATATCTAGATGGAAATTTTGTATGTTATATCCAAAGTCATGCTTCAATAAATCAAGGTTTATGAGAAAAATATAACAGTCATATTACATGAAATAATAAAGCATCCATGACCCTACCAAGCTCGATACTTTCCAATTACACAAAACAGAAGCGAAGATATCATCACATCAGATTCATACTGTCACTATATAATGCTGTAATGCACTTGATTAGATTCAACCCATTAGCCCTATTGTCAATACATGCAGTTTATAGACTTATAGATTACTTATTTTTACTTACTTATAGATTACTTACTTATAAGTAAATAATCTATTTTCATTTTCTGGGGAGAAGTTTTACTAATATTCAGGAAAATAAAGTGAAAGCTTTCAAGAAGACACTAGACTGTCATCAGAAATGGTGTAAGGTCTCCTCTTGGGTGGGGGGTTTGGACTAGACTACCTACAAGGTCCCTTCCAACTCTGTTAATCTGTTAAATCTCTTCTTGATCAGTTTCCATCCATTGTTCCTTGTCTGGCCTTTGGGTGCTTTGGAAAATAGGTTGTCCCTCTCTTTTCTGCGACAGCCCCTAAATATTGGAACACTGCTATCATATCACCCCTGGTCTTTCTCTTCACTAGACTAACCATGCCCAGTTCTTATAACCGTTATTCATATATTTTAGTCATCAGGCCCATAATCATCTTTGTTGTTCTTCCCTGCACTCTTTCTAGAGTTTCAACATCTTTTTTATTATGTGGTAACCAAAACTGGATGCAATATTCTAGGTGTGGCCTTACTAAGGCTTTATAGAGCAATACTAGTACCTCACATGATCTTGATTCAATCCCTCTGTTAATGCAACTAAAAATTGAATTGGCTTTTTTGGTTGCTGCCACACACTGCTGGTTCATATTTAATTGATTGTCCACTAAGACTCCAAGATCCCTCCCAGAGTTACAATTATTAAACCAGGTTTCACCTAATCTGTACGAGTACTTTTGGTTTTTCTTGCCTAAGTGTACAACTTTTTTTCTATGCTGGATTTCATTTTATTAGATAGGGCCCAATGTTCAAGTCTGTTTCTTTCATTTGAAAATGCAAACTTAAATCAAGCTAACAGCTGCAAACAAATCCATTGTCCAATTTTACAGATTTCTATTAAAGTTGAGGTAATGTTTCCAGATATATAACCGATGCTCCAGGCATGAAAATGAACTCACATAATGGGTTGCTGCAAAAGAGATTGAGCCTGGTCGATTTCTGATGAAATTCTGCCAGTGATGGAGTATTGAAAGTAAATAAATAGTTCAGAGGTACTAATTTTGAATTTAGTATAATTGTGGATTTAAAGCACTAAGAACTATATTCAAAGATCGAATTTGAGTCAGTCACTGGAACCAGAGATTTATTCTTCCAAGCTTTTGGGGCAGGGGTGAAATCCAGCAGGTTCTGGAGAATCAGTAGCAGAAATTTTGAGTAGTTCAGAGAACCGGCAAATGCCACCTCTGGCTGGTCCCAGAGTGGGGTGAGAATGGAGATTTTGCAGTATCCTCTCCCTGCTACGCCCACCAAGCCATGCCCACAGAACTGGTAGTTAAAAAAAAATTGAATTTCACCACTGTTTTGGATTCATGCTGGAGCCCATCTTCAAAGACTCACTTGGGCAAGGAAAAAAACTCAGAAGACTTGCCTCTATATTTAAATATAAAACCTTATTTTATACACTTATCTTTCTGGTCATCAGATATCATATTATTATTTGTTAAATTTATTTGCAGTCCATCTCACATTGGGCTATTCTCCGGGCAGCTTACAACAGTAAGATGGAAACAGTAAAACATTGGTTGTTAAGTGAGTTGCACCTGGTTTTATGAACTATTCTGTCATGGTTGTTAAGTGAATTACTGCAGATGCTAAGTGAGTCATGTGGTTGTTAAGTGAATTCAGCTTGACTTTGCTTGTTGGAAGACAATTGGGATGGCAGTCACGTGACCCTGGAACACTCCACCTCTAAATACTTGTTGATTGCAACTGAATTTTGATAATACAACTATAGAGAGGCTGCAATAGTCCTAAGTGTGTTGACTGGTGAAATCAGTGCTGTTGTAACTTCAAACAGTCCTTAAATTAATGGTTGTAAGTCAAGGACCATCTTTATTCAGATGATGGTTGTTTTTCCTTTTTGGAGGAATTTACTTTTTTCCCTCTGCTTTCCTTTCAACCAATGAAGCCCTCAATTTCCCCTGCCCCCTCTGATTCTAGATAAATATGCTGCTTGCAAAGACCATGAAGGTCTTCATAGGTACACAAGAAAAAAAACACCACATCCTTGCCAAAGTTGCCATTTTTAAAATTGGACAGATTATCTTTGATCGTAGTAGCTGCAGAATAGTGGTGGGTTACGACCGGTACGCCTATCGGGAGCACCAGGTACAGTTCCAGTATGGTGCTCCGGAGGGCCCACTCAGCCACCTGCGTTCCTTACTGGTTTTTGATGTTTTCGGGGTGTAGGAAGTTATCGCCCAGCCCTCTCCCAGAAAAATGAAATATCCTAGGAAATATTGAAAAGGCAGAATATTTCTCTGGATGTGAAAAGAAAGAAACATGTTTTAAAAGACAGAATAGCTGCCTGTAGCTTCCTGCCTGTCCCCACTTTGTCAATGGGCCATTAAGAAGGCCAAACTAGTCCACTTTACATAATAAAGACTTCTCCACTTCAGCTCCAAGGGGATGGGATTAAAGCATGATAATGGCCCCAACTCACCACATGGCATCTGAGAACTCAACCAAACTTGGACTCAAAACACAGCCTAGAGAGTTGCCTCTGCATGGCCCCATGGGAGTCTGACAGCCAATCAGAATACATTTCTTACACAGGAACAGGAAACAGAGAGGTGGGACTGAACAGATTATAAAAAGCCTAGCAAGCCCCTCCCTCAGCCCTTCTCTTCTTCTCCACCAACACTGAAGCATGTGATCACCTTTTCTGTTCAGGGCTCAAGCCATGTGGCCCTGTCCACCAATAAACCATCTTTCCAAGCAGCCTCCATGTCTCCAGAGTCTTTTTCTCCACTTGGAGCCGAACCCAAAAGGATATTTCTTTCATCAGGGGCTTCCACACAGGTGCATGAAGTGCATGGTGCCTGCGCGACACTCTGCTGAGCAGCTGGAGCGTCGTGGAGGCGTTGTGGATGGGTGGTAAGAACGCATGCATGTGCTGTGGGTCTGTGCGTGCACACTGCGTGCGTTCATGTGGTGGGTGCCCGGCCCTGTTGCACTGTACCGGTTGCTCCAGGATCTGGAACCCACCACTGCTGCAGAAGCTCCTCTGTTGAAGAGTGAAGAAAATCCTCAGGGACGACTCACACCCAGGTCAGCCCTTCTTTATTCTCCTACAATCTGTAAGGAGATATAGAAGCACAGGCAGCTGCACAAACAGGCTGAAGAACAGTTTTTATACCTGGGCTGTCAGGCTCCTGAATGAAAAATAACCTTACAACAACATACGGTAGTATGATTGACTTACGGGGCCAGCATGACATGCAATAAGTTGACATGCAATAGGGCTGGGTGTTTGTTAAGCAGGATTCACTGGGCTAGGGATTCTCTATCTTTCACTGTGAGTTATATTGTGTTGGGCGGGGGGAGGATACACAAACGGAAGCTCAGCCAATCTCGTTGCACTGACAATAAAGGTTTGAATTGAATTGCACTGAATTGCACTGGGGCCAATAAATAAATAAATAAGTTGGACTGACCTCCATTGATGCAATATTGAAAAAAAATGCTTCCCATACTGTATTTCTTTCTCTTACAAAGATCTTGGCAGGGCAGGAATCTGTCTATAAAAGCAATGGTAGACCTAGCTAATGCTACTCATCACATGGAGCTGAAGGGAGTTAAATGTTTTGTTTATTAAGTTAAGTGCAGTTCGAGACTGTAGATTTCATAGCTTCATGTTCTTCATTACAGCTCACCTTTGGGGAAACAAGTTGGGATGGATATAAAAGCAAAAATGCCATTGACGGATTGTTCAATTGCTTTCAGTGAGTTGGACTTTAGACTAATAATGTCACCTTATCTCATTTGGAGCTTGATCTTTAGGCTACTTATTTTATGAAATCCAATTCCCAAGAGACCTGAAAAGTACACTGAGAGGTTCTACCTCAGGGTACCAAGCACAATTATTTTTCTCTTTCTTCAAATCTGTGTCTCAACTGAACCATTGTCCCTGAGGTGGTAAGTTCAATTTCTAATTATTGGGAGCCTTAGTCATCCAATTCTTCCTTTTTTTCATAGGTGTTGTAATGTCACCAAATATAAACTTGCTCACCCAGGCATTTTCAGTGTTATTACTCCTCCAATATCATTGTGCTACTTAAAAAAATAATCATTTAAAATCATTGTCTTGTTTTAGGAAGGTGGCTTTAGTGTTGACTGTTTTAATTAATTGTTTGCTACCAAATAAAATTGGATCCTTTTTGTATACAGCTGTCATCTTTCTCAAAAATAATAAAATTGGTAAACCATAAAAAATATAACAACATACCCTTTCCCCATGATCTTAGCAACACCTGTCCTTCAACTGTTCGAGACCTTCTTTATGTCTTTCAATATTTTCTTCTTTTTGTACATTAAAGAGAGAACATTATTTTGAATTTGAACATATGCCATCTTACTTTGGTTTTTGATATGATAATCAGTGACATGGCTACTTTTAAAATATGCCTCATGGTCTTATTTAATAGAGATAACAACATTTAATTAACATTTGATCATGAACACAGATATCACCAGGAACTCTTAGAGCATCATGGGACTTCTTTCTTTTTCCTACTTATTACAAAAGGGGCACAAAGAAATACAAAAGAGATTGCTTGATATACTTCCTCTAGGGATCCTTGATACAGTTAAACTACAGCTTTAAATTAATTTCATAGACATTACCTTCTCAAGGAATTGTCTGAGTAGGAAGACAAATATAGCAAAAGAAAAGACAAATGCAGCCTATAAGAAGGACTGCACAATCTATTCATAGTACTTTGAATCTACCTTTATCACTGAAATGAGTGGTATATGAACCTGCCAAGCTGTCAGCCTTGGCCCTCCCTCCCTCCCTCACATTAGAGATGGGGGATGGGGAGGGGGCGGCATGTACAGTTCAATTGTATGCATTTTTATTCTAAGTCAATACATCTTATTCTAGGTAGGAGTTCTAGAATTACAGGCTCAGTCACTTTATCAATATTCAGAAGATGAATTAGAGGCAGCTGAGTAACAGGCAGAATCATCAGCCTAAATACGTGTTAGGAAAGGGACGACAAACAGAGAGGTAACTTTATATGCTAGTATGTTCATCTTTTATTTCAGAAGTACGAACCTGAAAAATGTATGCTGAGATTCTTATATTTTTATTGCTTTGGTCTTCTTCTAAAAGAGAGAGCACTATTATTGTTTTAAGTGGGGGGGGGGGGGATGAAAACCGAATTGGTGAAACAACAAACTCCAGAAGCTGAATATATATATTACTTCACCACATAATTATAAATCATGCGGGTTGAAAAGAACTTTGGATACTGTAGTCAAGGCTTCTACCCAATCTATTACTACAGAATAGCATCCCTGAGAAATGACCATCAAAGTTCTGTTTAAACATCTCCAGTGAAGAAAAGTCCAATCTTCTGCAGCAGTCTTTTTCATCATGGAATAGCTCTAATCAAAATCTTCTTTCTTGTAATTTAAACCCATTATTTCTTATCTTGTTTACTGAAACAATATTGAAGAAATCCACCATGTCTTTTATCCCTTTAGTTCTAACAGACGTAAGACAGCAATTAAGTTTTCCTGCAGTCTTTCCCCGCCACCCACTAAAATAATATAAATAATGTCTCCAACTATCACCTGTAAGGTTTTTCTTCTTAGCTTCTTATTGCCTTGATTCCGATCTTTTTGATAATACTCTTCCTAAAATGAGACCAGAACTAGCAATAGCAATAGCAATAGCAGTTAGACTTATATACCGCTTCATAGGGCTTTCAGCCCTCTCTAAGCGGTTTACAGAGTCAGCATATTGCCCCCAACAACAATCCGGGTCCTCATTTTACCCACCTCGGAAGGATGGAAGGCTGAGTCAACCCTGAGCCGGTGAGATTTGAACAGCCGAACTGCAGAACTGCAGTCAGCTGAAGTAGCCTGCAGTGCTGCATTTAACCACTGCGCCACCTTGGCTCTCTAGATGCAACATTCAAGAGGTGTGTTCAGTGATCAACAGAACAAAGAGAGAACAATTCCATTTCACAATCTTGACTGTTTTTAAAGCTGCATCATCATCATCAAAGCTGATACCAGCCAGAGCACAAAATAACTTGAAGAAGCAGTGCCAGATCGGAAGATGTGGAGAGACCTGGCCAAGAATTGCCAAGAGTCAGACATAATGGAATGGATAACATCAGCAGCAGCTTCATCACACTATTGGCTCATATTCAGCTTGTGATTTATCAAGATACTTAGAATCTTTCTATGTTCACTGCTTTCTATTTATGGTCTTGCCCATATTGTTCTCATGCCTCTGACTTTTTCTACTCAAATGAAGGTCTTCAGTTTTTCCATTGAAAATAATCTCGGTTTGACCCATTCTTCCAGCCTGAAGAATCTTCTTGAATCTTTATACTGTCCTCTAGCATGATTCCCACAATCTGTTTCTTTTTGTTATCTACCTATTTGACAGTCCTATTTTCTAGCTTCTTGAGCAATGGGTCCAACCCACTTTTGTCTTCTAACAGAAGAATGGCATCAAAATTACATGAGAGATCTTATAAGCAAGGAATTGCTAAAAGGAATCCATACAAAGTTGATTAAGGAGATGATTAGAGGACTGACACCACAAATGGCAGAAGATATGAGACTGTTTTGCTACTGGAAAGATACAGGTTGATAGATGGAAAAGCACAATTCAAAACTAGTTAAACTTAGTGAAATTTAGTGACAATAGATATAGTTAAATAAATAATTGATAATGTTACTAATGTATACAATGTGTAGTGTTATGATAAGTAATAATTGGATATGAATATTGAATGGTACCCATGAGAGCCGAGGTGGTGCAGTGGTTAAATGCAGCACTGCAGGCTACTTCAGCTGATTGCAGTTCTGCAGTTCGGCTGTTCAAATCTCACCGGCTCAGGGTTGACCCAGCCTTCCATCCTTCCTAGGTGGGTAAAATGAGGACCCGGATTGTTGGGGGCAATATGCTGACTCTGTAAACCGTTTAGAGAGGGCTGAAAGCCCTATGAAGCGGTATATAAGTCTAACTGCTATTGCTATTGCTATAAAGGAAGATTAGAAATCCTTTTGGATTATATATAAAGGTTAATAAAAAAGAACTAAGTTAGATACAGTTAAAGTCTTGATTATTAGGGAGAAAATGTTATGATACAGGATATAGTTAAATAAAGGAGGGATAAGGATAACAGCGTATATATAGGTATGGGCACAACATAAGGAAACTATATGTAAACTGTAAACAGTGATTTGGAAAGGAGGATTAGAAAATTTTGTTATTAAATATTATGGATGTTTAGCTAGAATAGGAGATAAGGGTTAAGTGTTAATGGAGGAGTTTAGAAATAGTAAATGAAAGGCCAGTATGTGGTTATGTATTAAATCTCGGTATATTTTATGATGAAGGACGTTTAAACAACTATAGTCAAATGAAAATGGAGGTATGATGATGGTAACATGTATAAAATATCTGAGTTAAAATAATTGAGTTAATATGAATTATGTTTGTTGACTGTGGAAGAGATGCACGAAAGTCTTTTTGTAACCAATTGATACACTTTCTTCAGTATGTAAAGAAAGATGTGTTGTGTTCCTTTTGAAAATTTAATTTTTTTTAAAAAAAAAAATCCCCAGGGAACCACAATTGTGTTCTATGTTGCCCCCTTTTCATTTTTTTTTCATGTGAATGCTTTGCAACTGAACTTTCATACTGCATTTTTGATAAGTTCTCAACCAAACTATGTTCATTTTGACCAGAGATACTTTGTCACCTATTACATCTTTTAGCTTATTGAGATTGGTTTTCCTGAAATCTGGTGTGCATCAGGGGTGGTTTTCACATACCTTCCCTACTGGTTCACAAATGTGTGCATGTCCGTGCACACACACAGCCTTCTGCGCATGCTCTTTGCTCAAAAAATGTTCCTAAATAGGATGAATTAGAGCCAGGCTTTCTGCTATTGGTTTGGGCGAACTGGTCTGATCCTATAGAACAGTGGTCTCCAACCTTGGCAACTTTAAGACCTGTGAACTTCAACTCCCAGAGTTCCTCAGCCAGCAAAGCTGGCTGAGGAACTCTAGAAATTGAAGTCCTCAAGTCTTAAAGTTGCCAAGGTTGGAGACCACTGCTATAGAATACCACCTCTGGTGTGCATATACAGTTATATTCCAATTTTAATTTCTGTAGCATCTTACACGCCAAGATTTTGTACTTACTTTTTCCCAAGGTTCTTGCTGCTTTTTACCTGTTCAATCAGTCTCTGGTCTATGACTGTAATAAACTGAATTGAATGGACCTGTTCAATTTCTTCTTCTCTACTGGTTTGGATCAGATTTGGGGGAAAGTTCCCTTCTCTTTTTAAGCCTTCTAGAAAAGGAAACAAAGAACAACACCACTGAAGAATTGTTCAGTTTTTGCAAGCGTAGCCAAGTTGGTTTCAACAAATATTGAGGTAGTTGGAAGAATTGAGTTTTTGATATCTCTCTGTGTTATTCAGTTGCCATTTTTATTTTTGTGGCCTAGAGATAGTAGCCGTATCATTTGCTATCTATATCTTAAAACAGTCATTGCCCTCAATCCTTGCAGAATAAATCACTATCTTTAGTCTGTAACACAAGTGCCTAGATCTCATCAAAGATTCTGTGCTGAAAAATATAAACCTTTATATGAAAATAGCTGTGTTATGCATAATGATTTTCTTGTGCTGCCTTTTTGCCCTTTACTGTTCCACTACCAATAGTAAATTGCACATCAATGGCGAATTAAGCTTTCAGCTTTGAAGAATAATTATGTTTTTCTGTTACAACTTTTCATCCAGTGCCTGTGCTTAAAATGGGGTTGCAGGATACAAAGGGGTTACTATTTTCATTTCACTGTCATTTTGAATTTTAGTATATGCAGGCAGCTTGTAGGGGAAAAAATCTTCTCTTGAAAATAAGTCACTTTTTCAAATGTAAAACTGCACATTCACATGATTACTTCTGTGTGATGGTTGCATGATAAAGCTACCACTATAATATTAAAACTATTTTTTTATCCCTTGTGCATCCCCAATAGATGCATTATGTATATAACCAGTTCCATACATATCAACAGTGAATGAACTACTCAGTGTTTCTGATGAACAGGAATAGCTAAGAAATTATAGATGGATTTGTCAATGTCATGCGTGCATATACTATATGTGAATGTGAGGTAAGGTAAGACTATCTCTAAACCATGATGCCTTCAAACTAGGTCTGTGATGGCAGACCTAAGGCACCCATGCCACAGGTGGCACGTGAAGCCATATCTGAGGGAACAAGAGGCATTGCCCTATGTCAGCTCCAGCCCGCATGAGTGCACTGGCCAGCTGATTTTTGGCCTTCTGTGGGGTGGGGAGGCCATTTTCATCTTCCCCAAGCTTCAGGAAAGCTCTGGTGCCTGTGGATGGCGAAAAACAGGTCTATTGGAAGTTCATTGGGCCCGTTTTTCACCATCCACAGGCTCTGGAGGCTTTCCTTTTTTTATTTTTTATTAACAAACATGTAAAATACACACACACAAAACCTAGACGTACACCACATTTACACAATACAATATGAACAGGAGCTTCCTGTTCTTTCTAACAGCAATTATCAATTGATACTGCTCACCTTATATTATTTCCCCTTCTATTGTATTTCATTGGGATTTCACCATTCTTAACCCTCCTATTTTACTCATAACTATTATTTTTGAGTTTTGTTACATTCCTTTTTTGATTCTTGTTTCTTTCCTCCATCCACCTATACCATTTATCCCATAACTGGTAGAATTCTGATTCTTCTTTTCCCTGGATTTCTTTAGTTAGTTTGTCCATTTCAGCACAATCCATAACTTTTCTTATTATTTCATCTTCGCTTGGAATTAATTTGTTTTTCCATTTTTGGACAAAGGCAATCCTTGCCGCTGTAATTATATGTAGTATTAAATACTGGCTTTCTTTTTTGTATTTCACAGACATTATTCCTAATAAAAAAACTTCAGGTTTCCATTCTATTTTAACCTCTGTTATTGCCTCCAGCCAATTTTTGATCCTTTTCCAAAATTGTTTAGCCCTGGAGGCTTTTCTGAAGCCTGGGGAGGGTGAAAAATGCCCAATAGGCCTACTGGAAGTCCGGAGGCTTCGGTAAGGCCTGTGTGCATGCGTGGAGAAAGCGTGGATGGTTCTGTACGCATGCACAGGGGGAGGGAATTGCATTATGGTGTGGACATGCACATGGCGCTATCGCACATGTGCGTGCCCTTTTGGCACTCGAGCAGAAAAACGTTCACCATCACGGAACAACTAGGTTATGTGCAGTATGTCAGATGTGCACAGGGAAACTCTGGTGAGTATAGGTAGTCTTTGATTTACAACCATTAATTTAGTGACCATTCAAAGTTACAAAGGCACTTAAAAAAGTGACATGACCATTTTTCACACTTATGCCAGATGCCAAATCCCCATGGTCACACAATCAGAATTCAAGTGCTTGGCGACTGGCATGTATTTATGACAGTTCCAGTGTCCCAGGATGTGGGACATCCATGTGGCCACCATTCGTGACTTCCCAGCTCGCTTCCAACAAGCAAAGTCAATGGGGAAAGTCAGATTTGCTTAATGAGCACATGATTCGCCGAACAACTACAGTGCTTCACTTAACGACTGTGGTAAAAAGGTCATTAAAATTCACTTAGCAACTGCCTTGGGCTCAATTGTGGTTGTAAGTCAAGGACTTCCTGTAGTTGTTCCACATCTCATGGAACTCAAGGAGGGTTCTGCTTTCCAGCAAATGAAAAATATTTTAAACACTCCTAATTGAAGGATTATGGCTTCTTCCCTGTTTTGGACCTATTGTATGGTACACATATAATAACCATGATGCGTATTTTGCCTTTTAGTCGCCAATTGCCTTTTTGCTCTAAACTGAGCCTGAGATTATGTATGGCAACATAGTTAGTGAACCATTTTTATGCCAATACTTTAACTCAGCTATAAAACATATAAGGCATAGCTGAAACCAGAATAGGAGATCAACCAAAACAGGTAATGAATTGATTTCCTGCCCTAATGGAAGGAGGCAAATAAAGTTGTACCATTGCTAAGTACATTGCTAACGATAATGCATGGATAACATCATAGGAACTTTGATAGGAAGTCAACTCACATCAAAGCCAAGCCCTGATCCTTCTTAGCAGTAACCCCATCAGGGCAGGGGTGAGTTCCGGCTTCTACTATTGCTGGTTCGCTCAGGGATGTGCTTGCTTGATACGCATTATGTGCGCATCCACAGTAGTTAAAAATGCTTCTGCGCATGCCCAGAAGCAAAAAAACAAGATAGAATCAGTTGGGGGGCATGGCAGGCCAAGTTACTATCTACTCAGCCGAACAGTCTGAACCAGTAGGAACCCCTCTGTGCATCAGGGTGTCAAACTCAAGGCCAAGGGATCGGATCCATTCCATGGGATACTTAGATCTGGTCCATGGGGCCGCCATGGAAACAGCAAAGGACCAGCCCATGATGCCCCTGCCAGTGAAAATGGAGCTCAGGAGGGACGCAGGCAGCCCCTCCCAGAGTTCTGTTTTCACTGGCAGAGGGTTGCAGGAGGCCATCACAGCCGAAAACAGATCTCAGAAGCATGTTTTCCCTGGCAGAGTGCTCAGGGATCCCACAGGTGCTGGCACGAGTGATGTTGAGCTGGCTATGCCCACCCAGGCCTATCAGGGTCAAATACAACCTTGATGCGGCCCTCAAAGAAATTGAGTTTGACACCCCTGGTATACATTGTGTTTCTTAGACCTATCTGGGACTGAATCTAAAATATTTTATATGCAAGGCACTGGTTCAATTATCAAGATAGAGCTGTGCTTCACTAATTCCTCTGATAGCAAAGGAAAGGAGATTTTCAGTCTTTGAAAAAAAAACCCGCTGTAAGAATGTATTTCTTTATTCTCTTTTTGGCATAAGCAATGAAGAAAACAAAACAGTCTGCAGTGTCAATCTGGGAATGTATATAAATACAAAAAGATCACTGAATCAGTGGGTATTTAAGGAGGCTTACTGGCAAATATTTAAACAATACAAAGATATAAACATATTCATTTAAAAAGCTCTGCAACCTCCCCAGCAGCACAGTAGACAGCATTGGCAATTATTGAAACAATACCCAAACACAAAATGTTCTTTTAAAAAGCACATCCATACTATATGTTGTGTGAGATTCCAAAGTATGTGTGTGTGTGTGTGTGTATGTATGTATGTATGTATGTATGTATGTATGTATGTATGTATGTATGTATGCACACACAGAGGGAGGGAGGAGGAGGGAGGGAGGGAGGGAGGGAGGGAGGGAGAGAGAGAGAGTCCTCAAATTACAACTAATTACAACAGCACTGAAAAAAGGTTACACATGACCATTTTTCACACTTTTCACATTTATGACAGATGCAGCTTCCCCATGGCCACATGATTAAAACCCATGCTTGGCAACTTGCAAATAAAAGTATTTATGACAATTGCACTGTTCTGGGGCCATGTGATCTCTATCTGTAATCTTCCCTGCTGGCTTCTAACAAACAAAGTTAATGGAGAAAGGGAGACTGACTGCATGCTTCACCTAACGACTGACTCACTTAACGATTGTGGCAAAAAGGTCATAAATGGGCCAAAACTCATTTAACAACTGCCCTGCTTAACTACAGACATTTTGGACTCAACTGTGGTCATAAGTTAAGTAGCTCTATTGCTAAAGGATGTCATAAACTTTAACTACTAAAAGTTGACGTAACTTTTAACTGAGCAAAATGGTGCATTATAGAACAACAATTTTTGAAGGTGATCTTCATTTTCAACATAGTTTCCCAGGCAGTTTTGCAATTCCTGTCTCCCTCCATTAACCAGCAGCAACCACTTACCTGCATGTTGAGAAGGGAAGGGAAGACAAGACAAGGCAAGAATTATATGGGCAGTACATAATAAAAATAGCAGGCGAACCAGATAACAGTAAGATCTGGCAATGCCTAAGAGCAGAAAAACAGAAGAAAGAGACAGAGGGTCTATTCTGGCAACATCAGACCGAACCTTAAGAACAAATGCATAGAGAGCCAGATAACAACAAAGAGGAAAGAAACTGAAGCAATAGTGATCCACCTAGTTAGTTGCTGCAAGAAGATTGCACAACCAACGGCAAAACAAAGTAGCAAAAATAGTGCATTGGAATATCAGCAAGAAATACCATTTGCCTGAAAGCAAGGACTGTGGTACCACAAAATAAACAAGATAATGGCAAATGAAGAAAATAAAGTGCTCGGGGATTTCAGAATTCAGAAAGACAAGCACCTGCCACATAACACCCCAGACTTAACAATAGCTGATAAGAAAGACAAGAAAGTCTTTCTCATCAGCAATTAGTCGTAGTAGACCTGGAGATAGCAGAATAGAAGAGAAAGAACTGGAGAAAATAATAAAATATAAGATCTGCAAATAGAAGTTTGTGGTAAAAGAAACTAATAGTCCCTATAGTAATAGGCACATTGTGTCAATCCCAAAACAACTGGAACACTATTTGAACACCATTGGCATTGACAAAAATCACCATCAATCAGTTGCTTTGTTTGGAGTTACAGTTGGAGTTACAGTTTTCATAATGCAACAATACCTTTAACACCATTAAACAACAATACTGGCCTATCCTAAGTACTTGGGAAGGACTCTATTGATGGACAAAAATGCCAAATCCAGGCTAAACATCTGGCTGATTGTGTCACCCGAGCATAAATTGGAATACAGTAAGGAATCACTATAAAGACACAGAATTCTATAGGAGCAGATGATATTTCAGATACATTGATACTTAAACTAGTGTATCTGTTATGAATTGTATTGTGAAGTATACGGATAATACGGTAGTGATGGGTTTTATCTGGGATGACAATAAAGATTCTTATACAGAAGAGATGAACGCTTTGGGGGACTGCAATAAAAATAACCTGGTTTTGTATGTTAACAAAACAAAGGAGATCACTGTTGGTTTTAGAAAGAGCCGGTATAGTCATACTCCATTTTGTATCAAGGCTGCATCTATGGAGGTGGTCAATAGATATTAGATATTATAACAACTTTGTTCCTTATGCCATTCATCTTGTAAATTCTGAACTGTGATGTTTCTCTGTGTCATAGATGTGTGTGTATGTGGGTATATGTATAATCGTTATCATCTGAGAGCTGAATGCAATAAAATTTCATTTTAATTGAGACTTCCTGGGAGGAGCCTACTGGTGAAGGCAGCAAAAAATCAGCTGCCTCCGAATTCCTGGCTACGTACCTGTTTAGAGGATCTTCCATCTGACGTCTTATCAGGTTTTCTTATCCTTCAGGCAAGAGGGAAAGAAGAAACTGTTTTGCTGGCAAATGCTCTTCGATTTTTGCAGCTTTTGTGCTTGCAAGGAAAGGGGGGCGAGCCCAAGGCAGAACGGCTGTCCGTGCTGGGAACTTCAAACTGCCTTGTGCAGGACAAAGTAGGTCTCTCCCACTCTGCTCTAAGTTTTGTTTGATTTAATCTTATCACGAGCTGAATCCGTTTACTGCGAGGACAATAATTGCTTATCAACATTTTAGTTTCTTCTCTTTTTCTCCTCCGAAAAATTATTTACTCAGAGGCTTTTAAAATGGCGCCGAGCAGGCTGGTTTCTCCGGTAATAACGAACACTTTTTGCTAATCCTCACAAGACTTCAAAAGAATTCAAAACAAAAGAGATAGCTTATCAAATGTTTTGGTTTCACAATAGAAGAATTTTACTCCTTCATTAACTTTGTTATTTGGAAGTTAAATGGTGATGAATCTGTTGAACGGTCTTGTTACAATGTTTACTCACTGAAAGTTTTGCCAAGCCTTAAACTTCAAAATAAAAGCCTCTTTACTTAAAGCTGCATATTTAGGCGATAGAGTTTTATTAACTGCAGGCAGACAAATTTTGAAATGGCCTCAAAACCAAATATTAACTTGAAGTCTTCACCCTCTACTTCCAGGGGCACACCCTCAGTGCCTGGCACAAAGCTGCAGCCTCCGCTTCCTACGCCCCCTGCTGGGGATGTGTTAACGAAAGAATTTTTTCTGAGTAATCTAAGCGAGGCTCTTAATGCACAGACAATTAAAATGGAAGATAAATTTAGAGATAATAGAGAGGAGAGAAAAGAGGAAATAAAAGAAATGAAAGAAGAAATTAAAAGTGAAATTAAAAGTGAAATAAAAGGACTTAAACAGGAGTTGTATGAGAAATTTGAGGCTAAGGTTGATAAAATTAGAGACGACATGCTGAGTCTTGTAACTGTATTAACAGAACATATTTCTGGAGTGGAAGATACTCTAGAGGTTCTTAATGATGCCAATGCTAACTTGACATTGAAAACAGAGGTGGTGGAACAAAAAGTGGAAAATGCTGAAAAAGAAATTATTATGATACAGTACCGACAAATGGAGCTTGCATTAAGAGTAAGGGGGCTGCGTGAGGAGAAACAGGAGAACCTGAAACAGATCCTATCGGAAGCTTTTGACCGCCTGATGGGAAGACCAGGGACCAACCAAGGCTGGCAAATTGACAAAGCTTACCGCGTTAACTCCTGGCTGGCAAAGCAGAAGCAGCTTCCTCGAGACATCGTTATATATTTTACTACAAGAGAGTTCAGAAATATGGTACTGCAAGCGTCTTATAACACTAAGCTTCAAATTGGCGGTCAAGACCTGGCTGTTTTGAAAGAGATACCACCTCAAATGTTAAGAGCCAGAAGAGACTACGCTTTTTTGGTCGAAGAACTCAGAAACCGTCAGATACAGTATAGATGGGATGCACCATTCGGCATCATATTTACATTTGATAAGCAAAGGTACCGCCTCAACTCTGTATGGAAAGCCCGAGATTTTTATTATAATATATTGAAGGCCGGACACCCTGCACCATCTGGACCTAGAGAAAGACCACAAGAAGGACAGGATAGACAGCAAACTACACAACCACCAGACAAGATGGAGCATCTCTCTTCTCTAGAAGTGCAAGGTGCTATGGAACCAAGACCTAGCCGCATGACTACTAGACGTATGGAGAAACAAGCTAAGAAGCAACAGTATCAACAATTATCGGCCATCGATCAAGGAACTACAACAACAAATCTGGAAGCAGTGGGAGGAGCTAAACCTAAGGTTAAACAGGCCGTGCAGGAAGCTCTAAAAATGCTTCAACCAACCAAAGATGACAACTAAGATTTTAACATGGAATGTCAACGGACTGAACTCTCCACAGAAGAGGAAGAAAATATTTCATTATCTTAAACAGTTTAAGAACGATGTAATTTGTTTGCAAGAAACTCATATCAAGTCAACTGATCAAAAATATTTGATCAACTCAAAACTTGGTCAACATTTTGCAGCTTCTGCTATGGAAAAGAAGAATGGTATAGTTGTATACTTAAGAAAAGATATGAAAGCTGAATTAATAGAAGCAGATCCCTTCGGAAGATATATTGCTTTAGACTTGATCTTAGAAGGGAAAAAGACATTACTTTTGGGAATTTATGCACCCAATCAACAGCAAGATAGATTCTATAGAAATCTTCATGCTAAATTAGTACAGTGGGACTATAGTTCCTGTATACTATTGGGTGACTGGAATGGAGTGATAGACACTAAGAGAGATAAGAAGATTTCCCGCCTAAATACCAAGATGCGAGCAAAGTTACCCAAATCCTTCTTTGACATTATGGATGATTTTGAATTGAGAGATATCTGGCGAGAAAGAAATGCAGAGGAATATGACTTCACTTTCTTCTCGGACAGGCATCAATCCCTTTCAAGGATTGATTTTATTCTAACCACTAATGATTTGCTTTCTAGGGTCAAGAAAACAAAGATTGCAGCTAGAGTCCTTTCGGACCATAACCCAGTTTGGATGGAGTTGGGAAGGGTAGTGCAGGCAAGAAGGTTTTGGAGACTGAATGAAAATTTATTTAGATATGAAAACTATATTAATGATTGTAAAAAATTACTATCTGAATATTTTGTTTTGAATATGAATAAGGGTACATCTATGGAATTTGTATGGGATGCAAGCAAAGCGTATATGAGAGGAGTTTTGATGAATATAAATAAAACACATAGAAATAAGCAAGGGTTAAAACGAACAGAACTGGAAGAGGAAATTAAGAGAAAAGAGCTGGAGTTAACAAGGAAACCAGACGATACAAAGGTTAAGGAAACTATTAACATATTAAAATCTCAATTTGACATGTTGATCTCTGACCAGGTAGCTACTAATTTATTATATGCAAAACACAATACTTTTTGTAATGCAAACAAACCTGGCAGATGGTTAGCTTATCAGATTAGGAAAAAAAGGAAAACTCGAAATATATCTAAAATGATTTACAGAGGGAAGGAGGTGTTCCAACAGGAAGAGATTCAAAAGGCTTTCTGGGAATTTTTTACAGAACTGTATAAAGGGGATAAAATTAATGGTTTAGACATAGACAAATATTTAGACAAGGAGAAAATACCTTCAGTTAGAGAAGAACACAGGCAAAAATTGAATCAACCAATAACCTCGGGGGAAATCCTGCAGGTAATTAAGCAATTAAAGCCAGGGAAAGCACCAGGTACAGATGGCTTGACAGCGGTTTACTATAAAAACTTACAGTTAGAAATGGTAGAACCTCTTAGAGAATTATTTAATATGATTCAAACGGAAGGTAAAGTCCCTCCATCTTGGAAGACAGCGTTTATATCTTTGATACCCAAAGAAGATCAAGATACTACTCAACCCAAAAATTATAGACCCATTTCATTACTGAATGTAGATTATAAAATTTTTACTAAAATATTAGCAAATAGGTTAATGTTGGTCATTCAACAATTGATACATACGGACCAAACAGGTTTTATACAAGGGAGACAGATGAAAAGTAATGTCAGATTAATTATTAATGCATTAGAATATTTGGGAAAGAACAACCAGATCCCTGCTGCGTTTATATTTTTGGATGCTGAGAAGGCCTTTGATCGAGTTAACTGGCAATTTCTGTTGAAGATATTGCAAAAAATGCAGATAGGAGATAATTTTTTACAGTCAATTAAAGCAATATACCAACAGCAAACAGCACAAATCATAGTCAATGGAAGTTTAACAGACTCTATTCAAATTGGAAAAGGTACAAGACAGGGTTGTCCTTTGTCCCCATTATTGTTTATTATAACTTTGGAAGTATTGTTGAATAAAATACGGGGCTTGGATGGTTTAAAAGGGATCAAGATTAGGCAGCAAGAATATAGAGTCCGCGCTTTTGCGGATGATTTGGTCATAATATTGGAACAACCGCAGGAATCCAGTATGGTTTTAATGAATACGATTAATCAATATGGTCAAGTGTCTGGCTTTAAAATAAACTTAGGAAAAACCAAAACATTAGCTATAAATATGAATATTAAACAAAAGGAAGAATTAGGAGTGATGCTAGGATGTGAGGTAGTTAAAAAAGTCAAATATCTTGGAGTTAACATTTTAACTTCAAATGGGAAGTTATATAAGCATAATTATGAACCACTTTGGCATAGCATACAGACAGAGATGAAAAAATGGGAGAAATTGCACTTATCTTTGCTGGGCAGGATAGCGGCAGTGAAAATGAACATTTTACCAAAATTTTTATTTCTTTTCCAAATGTTACCTATACTTAAAAAAGATGCGAACCTTTTAGAATGGCAGAAGGGTATCAACAAATTTGTGTGGGCAGGAAAGAAGCCGAGGGTAAAGATGAAAATAATGCAAGATGTACGTGAGAGAGGAGGACTGAAACTACCTAATTTAAAACTATATTATGATGCAGTGGTATTATCTGTAATTAGTGAGTGGATTCATTTAACCAATGATAGCATATTGAACATTGAGGGACACGATCTGGTATTTGGTTGGCACGCTTACCTGTTATTCAACAAAAAATTGGATAAGAACTTTAAAAGTCATATTTTAAGAAATGCTTTATTGCGGGTTTGGAAGAAATACCAATATAAATTAAATGACAAGATACCCATGTGGGCAATTCCTAGACATGCAATTGAAAATATGAATACAGCACAAAAACAGGACAGATTTACTTACAGACAGCTTCTTACCTCGGAAAGGGGGGTATTACAATTAAAATCTTTAGAGGTATTAAAAGAGGAGAAGGTAATTCAAACATGGTTCCAGTATGGGCAATTACAGGCTAGGTGGAAAATAGATCAAAAAATTGGTTTTATTCAAGTTGAGGATAATCTGTTTAAACAAATAAGAGATCAAAGCTTAATGCATATAAAGAGGATATATAATGTATTAATACAGATGGATTCGGAAACAGAATTAGTTAAAGATTGTATGATAAAATGGGCTCAAAATATTGAGGAACCAATAATGTTGGATACATGGGAAAGAATTTGGGTAAGAAATGTGAAATTTACACAAGCTCAAAATCTGAGAGAAAATTTTTACAAGATGTTCTACAGATGGCATTTAGATCCTAAAAAGTTGGCTTCTATGTATCCGAATGTACAGCCTAAATGTTGGAGGTGTGGTTCTCTCGATGCTACATATTATCATATATGGTGGACCTGCCAAAAGGTTAAGGCATTTTGGATAAAAATATGGTGGGTCATGCAAAATGTTTTTAAAAGAAGGATAAAGTTTATTCCTCAGTTATTTTTACTAGGTATATGTACTGATTTTACAGTGGTAGAGACTAATTTGATTCTGCACCTGATAACTGCAGCAAGACTGTTGGTGGCGCAATATTGGAAGAAGGAAGACTTGCCTACAATCCAAGAATGGACATTGAAAGTAACAAACTTAGCTGAAATGGCTAAAATATCGGCATATCTCAAAGATCATTCAAATGAGAGATATAAACGAGACTGGAAAAAATGGATTGACTATATACAAAATAAATACGGGACTAAGAAATTCCAGTTAGCCTATGCTTAAGATCAGAAATGATTTAAACTGTTAAAAGTCAGTTCAGTAAGAAGAAGCTAAGTTCAATCTAGAATGTCATTAATTTCTTTATTTCTTTTTTCTCAATAGATTTTAGACTGTGCTAGTTAAAAACCCATACCGTGTACGGGTTCTGGGAAGTCGGGGGGGGGGAAGGAGGAGGGGGGATGGGGGGGTGGAGGGAGGGAGGGGTATACACAACAAAAAAAAAAAATTGTACTTCAATGTCTTAATGACTGACAAATGATGACATATTTGTGTTTTTTTTTTAAAGAAAAATAAAAAAGTTCTCATAAAAAAAAAAAAATTTCATTTTAATTATGCTCATTATTGTACATTTAAAGCAGTGGTGGGTTTCAAAAAATTTTCGAACCTACTCTGTGGGTGTGGCCTCCTTTGTGGGAGTGGCTTGCCAGCCATGTGACCTGGTGGGAGTGGCTTGCCGGCCATGTGCTCTCTCTCTCTCTCTCTCTCTCTCTCTCTCTTTCCTTCCTTTTGTCTCTCTGTCCCTTTTTCCTTTTTTTCTTTTATCTCTCTCTCACCTTTTCTTTCTTTTTTTCTTTTTTATTTCTTTCTTTCTTCCTTCCTTCCTTCCTCTCTCTCTCTCTCTCTCTCTCTCTCTCTCTCTCTCTCTCTCTCTCTCTGTGTGTGTGTGTGTGTGTGTGTGTGTGTGGTGGGTTTCAAAAACTTTTGGAACCTCTTCTGTAGGTGTGGCCTGCTTTCCGGGTCCACTGGTGGAACTTCTTCTAACCGGTTTGGTAGATTTGATGAACCGGTTCTACCGAACTGGTGTGAACTGGTAGGAACCCACCTCTGATTTAAAGTGACAATAAAGTTCTATTCTGTTCTGTTCCGTTCCATTCTGTTCCATTCCATTCCATTGTCATAGATATGGCAACCCTATTAATAATCTAAACTAGTCTAAATCCTGAGCTGGCTATACCAGCTATCATGAGCCCTTCACTTTTATCTAGATTTATTGTAGCTTTACTTAAGAGCCAGTTCCAAGGTCTTTAACTCAAACATGGAATCTGTTCAATGTTTGCAGCTGAATGGAGTTAAAGGACAAAAAACAACAACAACTGAAGTAGGGCTGGAAGAAATTTGGAAGAAATGCAAATTTGGAATGGATGTGAGAGCAGTACTGGATGACCTCAGGTAAGATTGTTGAAAGCAGCTTAAAAATGCACCTTGGAGCAAGAATTTCTCAGTGGAGCTGACAACAGCCCCACCAAGTGGAACTTTGTTGTCCAACCCGATTGCTGTCCTTCAAGTTGCTGCTTTTTGTTTCTTAATGAAGTCTCAGAAATCAATCAGTGAAAGCTTTTCTGCTGGAATAATAGTCATACTCAACTGTAAAATCAGATAAATATTCTCTGATTCTTTGTGCCGCTACTTCTATTCTTCTGCAAAATGCTCAGGCTTTATAAAATCCTGATCTTTGGATGGAGAGAAATGACATCCAATTATCTCTTCATTATCTTCCCAGGGTGAATTATAAATTCCTGACCTGCTAATATTCCCTTATCCTGCCTCTGATACATCTTCATATTGCTGATGTTTATAATATCATGCTTACACAGAGACTGATATTTTAAAATCAAGGAATAAAATAAGGAATCAAAATCTCCCTACCATTTTCTCTTGATCCAATAAATTATGTCTGTCTGCCTCTGTGATACTATTAAAAATGCAGGAAAATGCGAAGGCTGGGACTGGCTGAGATTTGGTCCAACAGTATGAACTTAACTAGGCAAGGATCAAGAACCCTTGAAGTTTTAGTTATCATTATAAATTTTGTCTAAGTATGCTATTTTGCTGTCTAATTTTATACAGTAAGTACAATATTTTTAAAACTAATCTGGCTATTGAATTAATTGAGAAAAAACTTGTTTAATCCTTTAGGCTCTACTGTATCAATACAGTTATGCAAAGAGTTGGGTTTTGGGTTTTCCATTGAATATATGAATACTTGGGTCTTTATATTTCAATGGTATTTCTAAATATGAAGAAATATGTCAAAACTTTTAGATTTCATTGAATGTAAATATATTAAGACCCCATTATATCTGTGGGTTAAAATTAATGTTAATAAAATGAATATTGTCTTCTATCTGACTTATGTCCTTAGAGGTATTCCCGTGTTGATACCAAAGAAATATTTTCTTCAGATTGATAGAACATTTAGGGAAAGTATGTGGGATAGTAGCTCACCAAGGCTTTCATTAGTTAAACTGAGATCACTATTGAGGGAGAATGTGTTTAATTTATCTGATTTGCAAAAATATCATTGTACTCATATTTTATCAGCCATAGGTATCTGGAATGAAAATATAGTAGAACATTGTTCTTTGTAGGCTATGTTGGAAAATTATTATTTATTCTCTTTGTGATCATGGCAAGTTTTGAGAACAACCTATGGTAGAAAAGATGTTTTATCATCAGACTGTGATCTATGAGAAAGTTCTTGACCATATTGGGGTTACAATAGGTTTTGATAAAGAACGTTTAATTATTTGGAAAAAGTCTATTTTAAAAATAGGGGGTAAAATGTTTAATTAAAAAGTGTTTTAATGGATTGTTTCATCTAATTTTGTTATTGCTGTTTATGTTTATATTTTGCCAGCATTATCTTGTAATTTTTGCTGTTGATGTCTTCCCTGTGGTGTCACAATAATGAAGAAATCTGGCCTCACCCCTTTGAAGCTACTGCTTCATGATGGCTAGTTTTAATCTAAAAGCCATGATGGCGCAGTGATTAGAATGCAATACTGCAGGCTATTTCTGCAGGCTATTTCTGCCGGGTGCCAGCAGTTTGGCAGTTTGAATCTCACCAAGCTCATGGTTGCCTCAGCCTTTCATCCTTCTGAGGTCATTAAAATGAGGACTCAGATTGTTGGGGGCAGTATGTGGACTCTGTAAACTGCTTAGAGAAGGCTGTAAAGCCCTGTGAAGTGGTATATAAGTCTAAGTGCTATCGCTACTTTTAATCTAATATTGAAATCCACTGCTGAAATTATTTCTATCCTTAGTAGAACTGGAAGCCAGAACCATAGAAACCAGATTTTTAAAGGAGTCCTACTAAAAAATATCTAAAGGATATTTATGACAATATTTTATCATCCTATAACATTTGTATAATACAGAATGCAGAATATCAGAGTTGGAAGGAATCTGTCCAATCTCCTGTATAAGCACCTTATATCATTCTGGAAAAATATCCGTCCAACCTCTTCTTGAAACAACTTCTGAAGACAAGACATTCCACCGGTTAATTGTTCTCACTGCTAGGAAATTTCTCCTTAGTTTTAGTTTGGATATCTCTTCGATAACTGTTTCTATCTGTTGCATCTTGTCTTGTCCTCAGGTGCTTTGAAGAATAGGTTGACTCCCTCTTCTCCATGACAGACAATTGTAATATCAATGTACCTGTAAAATGTACTCCCTCAATCTGGTAACCCTCCAAACATACTGTAAATCACCCATTGCTGTCATCCAGCACAAACAATAGCCATGACCTTGTTTACACTGAATGGTATAGAAGCATTTTATGTTGCTGAGTATAAGTTGGTGAATTACTAACTTGAAGTGATTAGCTGATCTCTTCCACAGGGAAATTTAAATAAACAAATTTAAATAAACAAGTTTAAATAAACAAATTTAAATAAACAAATTTAAATAAATAAATTTAAATAAATAAATTTAAATAAATAAATTTAAATAAATAAATAAAAGCCGGTGGTCAATGGTCTGATTAGATGATAATTAAGTAGATATATTTTCCTCTACTTTCCATCATTTTTAATGGGACTATTTTGTTTCAGTAAGATGGAGGCACTGCACTAACCTTGACTGATCTCCATCTAGTCATCAGGAGCTGAACTCCATCCAGTGATTTTCCTATTTTGAATACTGATTACCTCTCTCAGACCAATTAGATCACACAGGTTGGGTCTCCTCCGGATTCCATCTGCCAGCCAATGTCGGCTGGCGACTCCCCGGGGGAGAGCCTTCTCTGTTTCAGCTCTGGCCCTCTGGAACGAGCTCCCTGTTGAGATCCGGACCCTTACTACCCTCCCTGCCTTCCGCAAAGCCACCAAGTCCTGGCTGTTCCAGCAGGCTGGGGGGAGCTGAGAAGCATCTACCTCCACGGAAATTGTGAATGTTGGTTTTGTTTTTAATATGTTGTCTTTGTCTCGTTCCCCCCTTTCCCTTGTCTTTTGTGAGCCGCCCGGAGTCCTTCAGGAGTGGGCGGCATACAAGACAAATAAATAATAAATAAATAATTGTGTTGAGTACTGGAGAAGCCCCTCCAGTAAGAAACTTGCTAGGTAAGTTTGGGCTAATCATTATTTCTCACCCTACTTTATCTCATGGAATTTATGATGAAAAAAAAAGGAGTAGGAGAAAACCATGTTCATTTCTTTGAATTTCTGGAGGAAAGCTAGAGATCATGATAATATATTAACTAGCCATTTTAATACGTTTTTTATTTTATAATGGCTCCTATGTAAGAGATTTGATTGCTTTACTCAACAAATGTATCTCGAGTTTATCATAGGCAAGATAGGATGCTGAAAAAGCCATGTTTGTGTTGTGTCAGGTGAAAACAATCAGAAGTACTTGTGAAGAATATCAACAGTATTGCTCCTCATCTATGTCAGAAGTATCTTTTTAGACTGGCTGCATTCCCTTAGGAATGACAATATACAGCTTCAAGGATTCTGGGGGAAGTTCAGCCTGTGCTGTTTGCTGCAGTGAAAAGACTCTAAGCTTGGACCCCTCTTGATCCCTTCCTCAGTCTAGCTGGAGATTCCACCACACTTGGGAAGAACGGGGTGTTTTCTCTTAACAAGTGTTTGTTTAGTAACATCAATGCTGAATCAGAGAACCATTACAGACAATCAGAATTTTATGACAGTTCAAATAATTGGTGCAATTTAGCTTGTAGTTGAAGGATTTAGAGGATTTATTTAATCCCATAGGAGAAAAGAAAAGAAACTTAAGAAGTTCACTGAGGCATGTATTGTATCCTCTGAAAATTAATGAGAATTGGGGGTGGGAATTCCCACCAGTTTATTAAGTGCTTTTTATTTCTGAAAATATTTTATATAATGTCAGATATAATTATTCAATTTTTAAAATATAGTCACACAGGAAGGATGAGGGTAGAAGGTTACTGTGTGCTATGATGCATTAAGGTCTTCCATTCTTTGAAGTGCTAAAGCAGAATTATAATCATTGTCTGAAAAATAATTTTGTATGCAAATAGAAATGCATCAGGAAGGTGGGAGATATTGAAGAAGGAAACTACTTCAAGCGATTTCTGTGCCATGTCAAAAGTTTAGTAGACCCACATTCTATACACGGCAGCAGGGCAAATATTCTGTGATGCGTGCAGTCTAAGTTCTGATAATGAATAAGATAATGAGCAAATAAAAGAGGGAAAGAGAGTGACAGAAGCATAGATACAAACCATGATATTCACAGATACTCTCTGCCCACATTAGCTTAATTTTCTAATGCTTATTTTAATTGTAGTGTATTAAATGGGGGAAATTCTGCTAGAACGAAAGCAAGGTACTAGTTTCTAGGGCTTCCATTAAGTTAATTCCACATAAGTCTCACAGGCATTCTTGGAAAATAACAACAGGAGGCAGTTTCTTTACGGTGCTTTGTTTGGAAATGTGCTCATCTGATGGGGGAAAAACAGACACAAAAAACAAAGGAGAACTGGGATTTTAAGAAGACGAAAAGCAGGAGCCAACTTGGTAGTTATTTCCTATAAATACCAGATTGGTGGGGTTATATCAAAAACTACCTGATTGAAAAGGATTCTCTATGTCCGATAAGAGTATTGAGGGATGGATGGCTCAAAGCCTCATCATTGTGAGAACTGAAAGGGAAGGGGGCCAAAAGACTGGTTTTCTCTGTGGTTGTCTCAACTTCTTCTCTCCTAGATCTTAAACTGGCCTCTTTGTTCTGGGATTCTGAAAGCCTCCAAAGGCTTACCTTGATATGCCACTATTGGATTTGAAAAAACATATAGCAAACTCATGAAGTGTAATCACATTTTCATGACCATCCTTTTTTTAAACCATACCCTGTGAACCTTCTTACTTAAATGGAGTAAGGGAACATTTGTGATCAATGACATATTAACATCTGGACAGAAAGCAACTTCAGATTTGCTACCTGTCACAGCTGTTTTGTCCAGAGAAAGTCCCAATGTGCTTACTGATCCCAAACCTTCCACAAAAAATGGTCAACCTCATATAAGCAAACACTGAAATTGGGATGAGCATTACAGAGAGCTGGAGCATGAAAGCAAAATTTTTGTTTTCCAAAATAGGAGACATTGTAAACAGGGTTCTAATGCTGAGATAAAGCTGAATGCTGAAATGTAAATGAAAGATTAAAGGCTTTGTTGATGAATGTGACAGTTGAATTATGCCTATCCTGCTGGATATAACTAACATGTGTGACCAAATAATGCAGGCAGGCACCCAAGATAAGCAGATGCACCTTATGATCTAAAAGGATTATTTTAAGCTTTGGATCCCCTCAGTTAATACTTAGATGTGACTTGAAATTGGGTGAAAATGACATTGGGTAACTGAATGCTAAATTAGCCCATTTTAAGAAGCCATCTCTAATAAGATTCTTTAATCTACAAAACATATCCAATTGAAATGAGCAGTGGAAAATCACTATTCTTGGAAAATGTCTTTCCCCCTAGATTTGAGATCAAAGTCAGTAGCAAAGGACAGGAGAGCACATATATTTGTAATATATGAGAGAACAAAAAGCTGGAATAATTGGAAAAATGCTCTGAGTGGACTTCCCAAACAATTTTTATGGGGATCTCTACTGTATTCTCAAAATATCAGCAGTCAAACAATCAAGTTGGTTGGTGATGTTCAACTGTTCAAGTTCCCAAAAGATCTTTCTAAACTGGATGAATGAACAGAAAAATGTAGAACAGTGTAAAAAAGCCTGACATTTTAGATATTGGCATAAAATATCTGGACTTTAAATATCTATTAATGGGAATTGAGCTCGCTGGGCTCAAGGGAAGAGGAGGAAAGGGATCTTAGTGCAACTATTTAACAAGGTAAATAACATGCTTGGATTATTTAAAAAAAAACTCAGGAGGAAAATAAGAAACACTCTGTCGAAGTCATGATATGGTCCTGACCAGTTTAGATGGGTTTAAAAGGAAACCAAATAAAAGAGTGGAGGACAAAGCTATCCTATTCCTTCTTTAAGAGTCATGGGCAATAGGACATGAATAAAAGATATTGCCTTCTTGTCAATGTGAGCATAATAAAATACTGGCTTGTTACTACTTGATCTACAAAGTTAGGTGAATAGACCACCACCTGGAAGTACGGTGTTTATATTTTATGTTAGTCAATTCTTTACATCCCATTAAAATCTGTACAACTTTTGTGTGCTTTCCTCAAGCTATTTCAGTGGCCTTAATGCAACCTAATCTAGATTGCTGACTTGCTACCTCAACAATAAATAAAATGAATCTATCTTTAAAGTCTAACTCCTACTTTTGGCATTTGGGAATGGTCAGGTTAAACTCAAAATCACACATTAGATCTTGTTTACAGTTTAATTTCTTGGACACAAAAAAAGAAACCTTAATTCAGTTGTGAATGTTCACCTTAGAATATGAAGTAATTCAAGGGTGAAGTATGCAATGCAAAGGTCAGATGACCTAATATCTATCTATCTATCTATCTATCTATCTATCTATCTATCTATCTATCTATCTATCTATCTATCTATCTATCCATCCATCCATCCATCCATCCATCCATCCATCCATCCATCCAGCCAGCCAGCCAGCCATCCATCCATCCATCCAGCCAGCCATCCATCCTTCCCTCCTTCCCTCCCTCCCACCCACCCTCCCTCCCATCAAACTGCACTTTTATTTTTGTTAAATGCTTGACTGCTAGTGGTTCCTCTTATATTTGCTTATCTTTTGGGTGTGTGTGAAACAGCATTAGCTTTTTACAGTAGTGACTCTCTTCTAACTGCATTTGGATGGCATTTACCATAATGGAAGCTTAATCTTGTTTAAGACCTTCAGGCACTATTTCTAAAACAAATATTAAACAACCATAAAAAAAGATTAATGAGATGCAGTAATCCTCCCCCCTTTAACTCTACAAAACTGGAATTCTTCCCATGAAATATGTCATTTATAGCCATCAAAGGCAACAGAATCCCTAGCTGACAAGATGCATGCCCCAAGGTTTCGTTTCTCTCAGTGACACACCAGCATCTTTCCCAAAATAAGTAAATGTAGATTGTGACTTTTAGCCCAAGGCTATGGAAATACTGATTGGCTGACACTGTTTTTGAATTCTTGACTCATTGATTTTGCTCCAGGCTCCTTTCCTAGCAGGATTATTAAATCAAGACAGGTATGTGCCACAGTACTCGAAGTAGTGGTGCTTCCTTTTCAAAGGCTCAGTTGATTCTTCTTGCTTCCATTTTTCATTTAATTCTAAGTTTAGCCTCAGATCTTAATTTATAGCAATAAAGTGTACAAAATAAACTATATGCCTAGTATAACACTACATAATATGTTAGTTAAAACTTTTGCAAAACTATTGATTATTTTTTCTGCTGTTCTACAGTTTGTTATTATGGTGTCTGTGAATTGAGTCTCAAGGTTTTAATCAGAAAAGCAGCCCACTTAAAGCTGTAAATTATACAGAGTTAATTTCTGAGCACAATTTTAAACAGTGCACTATTATTACAAAGAATCAGACATGGTGATTCTTCAATCATAGGAAATTTTGTATTTTTCTATCTATATTTGTAGTCTAATTCTAATATTTTCCAGCCTAATCAGTCAAGTCACTAGAATTTCTTTCTCTGCTGGAATTTTTCAGCATCATTTTTCTCTTGTCTTATTATAAAAACAGCTGCAATTCCCACTGTGCCATTTGTACTCTTTATTTTGGATCTTATTTATTTATTTATTTATTTATTATTAAAATTTATATGCCGCCCAATCCCGAAGGACTCCATGTGGCTTACAAGAGAAGAAAAAAGAAAGAAAAAATAAGATCAAAACCCCACATGCATTCATTCTAATCGGGGCTGGACCTCAACAATGAGGTCAACAGCCCCAGGCCTGCCGGAACAGCCAAGTTTTAACAGCTTTCCTGAAGGCCATGAGAGTGGGTATGGTCCGGATCTCTGGGGGTAGCTGGTTCCAAAAAGTCGGAGCAGCCACAGAGAAGGCTCTCCTCCAGGGGTCCGCCAGCCGACATTGTCTGGCTGACGGCATCTGAAGGAGGCCCAATCTGTGGGATCTTACTGGCCGCAGGGAGGTATGTGGCAGTAGGCGGCCTCGGAGGTACCCTGGCCCTAAGCCATGTAGGGCTTTAAAGGTTATAACCAACACCTTGAATTGCGTCCGGAGACCAATTGGTTGCCAGTGCAGCTCGCGAAGGACAGGTGTAACATGGGTGTACCTCGGTACACCCAATATCGCTCGTGCGGCCGCATTCTGAACTAGCTGCAGTCTCTGAACGCTTTTCAAGGGTAGCCCCATGTAGAGTGCGTTGTAATAATCCAGCGTAGAGGTGACAAGGGCATGAGTAACCGTTTGGAGTGCCTGCCGATCCAAATAGGGCCGCAATTGATGTACCAGCCGAACCTGGGCAAAGGCCCCCCCTGGTCACAGCCGACAGATGATGTTCCAGTGTCACCTGCGAATCCAGGAGGACCCCAAATTGCGAGCCCTCTCTGAGGGGTGTAAGTTTTCACCCCCCAGGGTTAAGGATGGACTGTCTAGGCTGTCCTTCGGGGGCAGCATCCAAAGCCACTCAGTCTTATCAGTCTTATCTTAAAGTTAGGGCTACCATAAATCTGCAAAAATCTAGATAACCACTACATGGTGGCAACCTCCCCTGCCCATAATTTCTGGAGCCATGTTATGAATTAACATTAATTCCTTCCTTCCTTCCTTCCTTCCTTCCTTCCTTCCTTCCTTCCTTCCTTCCTTCCTTCCTTCCTTCCTTCCCATCCCTCCCTCCCTCCCTCCCTCCCTCCCATTATTTAGTAAATGTATCCTACACTTTCTCTTTCCTATTTATATAAAATGAAAAAATAGCTGTTTAGGAATAATGTTTAAAGGGCAAGGCCAGGGTTGGACACAAAGTACAGTAGAAAATGTCAAAACAGCAGCCACAATACATTTATTTATTCAATTTTTATACTGCCCATGTCACTGATATAGTGGCTTTATGGCTGACAGTATAACAAAAAGTACAAAAAAAAGTTCAATTAAAATTAGAAGAATCAAATGGGAAAACTAAAAACCAAGATGATGGATGACCTAGGGGTGGCAATCCTCTCAGTCAGCCACCACCCAATGTAGAATGCCCCAGTTGGGCTCAGGACAGAACCAAATTTTCAGCCTCTTCCAGAAGGCCAGGAGTGTGGGGCAGACTTCACTCCAAAAGGAGAATATTACAGAGAAGGCAAGGGCCACAAGAGAAAAGGCCGTTTTCCTGGATCCCACCAGCTGAAATTATTTGGCAGATGGAATCTGAAGGTAGATCCTTTCCAGAGGTGGTATTCAGCAGGTTCTGACCAGGTCTTGAGAACCAATAGTGGAAATTTTAAGTAGTTTGGAGAATCGATAAATATCACCTCTGACTAGCCCTGCCCCATCTATTCTCTGCCGAGTCCCAGCTGATTGGGAAGAAATGGGCATTTTGCAGTAACCTTCCTCTGCCATGCCCACCAAGCCATGCTCAAGAAGCCATTCCACGCCCACCAAGCCAAGCCCACAGAACCAGTAGTAAAAAAATTTGAATCCCACCACTGGTCCTTTCTATTGGAATGAATGAGAAAGGCTAATCCCTAGACTCAGGCTATAGAAGGCTTTAAAGGTGATGATTGATGCCTTGAATTGGACTTGGAAGCAAAAATGAGTGCAGCTCGCATAACTGTGGTGTAACATGTGCTACCTGGGGGCTCTCCAGAACTGTCTGTGCCATTGTGTTATGTACCAATGGTAGATTCTGAATATTCTGAATAAGGATAATCCCATATAGAACATGTAGCCATAATCAAAACAGGATAATGGATATGATAGATTTCATGGAATCTAAGCTCCATATGTTTTCTTAATATCTGTCTTTTTTTGGCCATAACCTGGGCAAGGCCCAGATTGTAGCTAGCCAGGGAGTCTAGTGGGACTTTCTTATTCCTGCCTAAAAGTCATATGACAGAAATACATAATGTTTTATTAGTGAAACACCTTTCTTTGTAGATGAATGAGCAAAATATGAGCATGACCAAATCTGACTAACTGTAATACACTCATTTTGATTCGTAAGCTATTCATGGTTAAATCACATGCTTCCTCACAGAATTCTGAAAAATGGAATAGAGTGAAATTAAAAGAGCAACACAATAATGTAATAACCTCCAATAATGGTTTTGCTGTTATATTTTTCACTCTTTTTTTTGAAAGCAGTTCTGATCCCAAAAATGGCTTAAAGCAGATTTATGTAGATGAGAACTCTGGATGGTGCCCTTCAAGTTCTTTGCAGGGAGCACAATTTTATATGGGTGCTGGTTTGGATGACACACTATTTATGTCGCAGATTCTCCAGAGAGTGCACTATTTCAAATGCAGAGGATATCTTTGCTACTATATATTTTATGTATGCATGAACATTTTCATTTTCATGCTTGGTTAGCAGCTTACTGAGATATCAGTGACAGCATGTCTTCCTCTTCGCATGCTCATATAGACCTGCACATATTTTTGTGCAGCCTAAAACATCCACTATTGTGGCAGAGGATAGAAGGTGGGGGAGAGGAAAGATTTACTATTGAGGAATCCAAAGAAAGCCAAATACTGTTAGTATAGCTCCCCCCTCTATTTGTTTTAATTTTTGTAATTTTGATTCATTTTTACGTTTATAATCATTTAAGTGTTTGTTTTATCTTGATGTAAGTTGCTCAGAGTCACCAGAACCATTAGGTGAGCAGTAAATAAATTTTATAAAAATATAAATAAATAAACAACCTGTCCTTCATTAATTTTAATGTGAAATATTCACTTCTCTCCTTTTTTTTTTGATAAATGGAATGTGGTCGGCAATAACAACAGGAGAAAATAGCCTGATGGTGGCAGATTTTTAAAAGAATAGGAGAGGACAGAACAGGACAGAATAGAATTAGCAGTTATAGCAGTTAGACTTATATACTGCGTCATAGGGCTTTCAGCCCTCTCTAAGCGGTTTACAGAGTCAGCATATTGCCCCCACAGTCTGGGTCCTCATTTCACCCACCTTGGAAGGATGGAAGGCTGAGTCAACCTTGAGCCGGTGAGATTAGAACCGCTGAACTGCTGATAACAGTCAGCTGAAGTGGCCTGCAGTACTGCACCTTAACCACTGCGCCACCTTAGCTCTATTAAAGAATTCTTTAATGCGCAAGTGTGATTGAACACACAAAGAATTTGTCTCCAGTACATAAGCTCTCAGTGTACATATAAGCAACAAGTGATCGTAATCATAAAATGCAATAATCATATATCATAGGATACAAACTCAGTGATACTCATAGGATACTAAATAAGCAAACAACATAAATAATAATAGGATACTAAATAAAGACAATCAACCTAAAAATAGTTTTAGTACTCTAATACAAAGTAGCTCACTCAGACAAGTTAGTCAAGTCTCATATTACAAATAACAAAACTCAATCCCACAATTTAATAAGTCTTCTTATGTGAATTATATTATAGTTTCTAAGAACACTCCAATTAGATACTGATCTTGAACGTATTTCAACGTTATTAGGGCACAACATAATCTCACTCAATAATCAATACCAGCAGGGCACACATATCTGCATGTATCAGATATTTTGGAGTATTTTTCTTCAGTATTTCCTGTGCCAATCCACATACTTTCTTAATGTAAAAAAAGTACATAGTTTAAGGTTTATCAGAGAACTGATGGAAGAAATTGGGATACCAAATTTCTTATTAATGCACTGAACCGAACACTTGATTCTGATTGGACATTCTAATTATGGTTTTTGTGAAGTGTGAATTGAGTTCAAATAACCAAATAATACCACCACCACCACCTCCTCCTCCTCCTCCCCTTCCTTCCTTCCTTCCTTCCTTCCTTCCTTCCTTCCTTCCTTCCTTCCTTCCTTCCTTCCTTCCTTCCTTGATTAATGTTGGAATTAGTGTTGGAATTCCAGCTTTGCATATGCTTTGTCTTGGTTTCCTTGACACATTTTAGATCAAGAAGCCAATTTTTAGAACTAGTATGCAAAAATAATTACAGTTACTAGTCACATATATGTTTTGTGTGGAAAAAAAAACTGGTTTGAATTATGGTCAACAGTTTTAGAGGTAAAACTGCACCCAGAATTGGATCTGGTAACTAGTGCAGCTACTACAGACTAGGAATAACTGTGGGTCTTTTGTGCTAGCAATCTTCTTCTGCATTATCAACCAACTTCAGCTTCTACCTTATCTTCAAAGGTTGCAGCATATAGAACGTTGCATGTGGTATGATAGGCTATAAATTTCCATCGTTAAGGTTTTTTGTCAAGGTAATGCTATAGTCATGGTTGGCTAATTCTGCCAACCCAGCAGTTCGATTCTTAATGGCTCAAGGTTGACTCAGCCTTCCATCCTTCTGAGGTCAGTAAAATGAGGACCCAAATTGTTGGCGGCAAAATGCTGACTCTGTAAACTGCTTAGAAGGGGGTGTAAAGCACTATATAAGACTAAATGCTATTGCTTAGAAACATTAAATAATTCTATATGCAAGAGGAAACCAAGTTCTGTAGTACTTCATAGGACTCAAGTCTCAGTCACTTTTCCCATTTAATTATGACTGTAACTGCCCACTCATGTAGAAGCAGGACCACCACAAAATAATGGCTCCAGTTCCCATATCTTGGTGTTAATGAAGAAAATATTATGGCTGCTGCTATCACATAATGCCAAAAGGTGCAATAACCTGGAAGGCAAAGCTCCTTCATCCAGGTCCCAGTAAAGATCTTCTATCAGAATGTCCCATGCTGTTTCCATCCTATGCTCTTGTTCTAGAATCCTCTGTAGTTCATTCCCTACCATTGTATCAGCAATATTCCCTTAAAAGAAAGGATACAGGCAAGATGAAAATTGTCAAAAAAGACACCTTTCCAAAAAGGAACACATCATCATCTCTTTCGAGGCTAATGGAAGCCACATCTGGCTCTCTGAAGATGCTAGGAACTGCACAGGTATACAGGTGGCAGAGCTCGTTCTAAAAGTATCCTATCTACTGCCTTGAGTTTCACAAACTTTCCAAGGAGCCACGTAACTTTTAAATTGAAATAGCTGCATTGATTATCAGTTGTTTTCAAAGAGAATTTAAAGTCCTCAGCTTGGTGTACACATTCTTCCATGGCTTTGTATCCAATTGTCTCCAGGACCTCTTAGATTTGAACAGTCCGTTTTTCACTGTCAGGTCTTCAATTAAGCACTTTCTTTAGATCCTACCACAGATACACCTGACACTAAAAGTAAATTCTATTTTTATGTAGAACAAACTGTTAACTTTTGCTATAGTTAATGAGGAACATATACCAAAAGATTTTTTTTTGCTCCTTGCATATCTTTGTGTGTATGTTCATATATGCATCTCTGTATCTAATTCTCAAAATTAAATAAGTTGCATATTTGGAAGCAGAAACACTTATGTTTGTAATTAAAATATGCCAAGTAACCCTCACACCCTAGTGTGATGTTGTTTTGCAGATAGATTTCATTTAACAACTCACTTCAGCTTCATTCTGGCTAAGATTAGATCACGAGTTTTATTTTACACTTAACATGCAAGAAGTGTAACAAGATTAAAACGTACTCTTCCATGGCATATGCGCAACACTTTTGTGTGTGTGTGTGTGTGTGTGTGTGTGTGTGTATGTGTATGTGTATTTTTCAGTAAATGAAGCTGAGAATATGAGAGTCAGTTTCAGCTCACTAAAGCTATATCTATTGTCCTGACAGTTCAACAAAAGGAAAAGAAATGAATCACAAACGGATGATTATGCCCTTGGTTAAGGAGAAAGATGGAGCCTCAATTATGGCATATGCTACCAAAAGTAAAATGTTTTAGAATAAACTAATGCATTGCCAGAAACTCCATTTAAAAATATTTGTTGAAAATTAGGTTCCCTGAAAAGGATAAAGGAAATGCCACTGACAGTTACCAAGGATACAGGAACAAAAGGTGGTCAATTTTTTTCTTCTAATAATGCACTTAGATTTGTTAGATACAAAGAACAGAGCAACTACTACCTAAAAAGATTTTACAACAAAGGAACAAATACATAAAATGGCAGGCAAAAATTATCGTAAGAATTCCCTTTTTAACTTCTATTCCAAAACCAATACAATTCATAAATGGTCTGCTTAGCATGCATCAACCAGTGTTTGAGCATATATGGCACAGATGTTGCCTGCTGGGCTTCATGAGAACTGGGATTAAGAATTATAATAAATAATCCTTGTGAATCCTTGTTGATATTTTGATATTTTGCTTCCACAGGATTCTGAATAGGTTGGCAGCTAGCTAGTATGACTGTTTTTAATCTTTCCCTATAGAAGCCATGTATGGAAGGGCTAGAGGTATTGGACTTTTCTTAAATGCTTCATCACAGACAAAGCGTTCTCTTTGGGGTGGAATTAAACAATGTCATGCAACCAGTAGAAACAAAGTAATACTAAACAAAAATCTACATTTTATTATTTAATTAAATTTTTTATTTCCTCTTTTACTTTTTTCTCATAATGCAAGCTGACTGGAATTGCTGTAACAGATCGGCAGCATAGAAATTAAATAAGTAAGTAAATAAGTAAACAAAAAGCAAACAAACAAATTTACCAACCAATACACCTCTCCCAGGTGTATCCCTTATCCTAAATATCCCATGTACTTGTATCCATAAATACTTTGAAAAACAATGGAAACAACATTTTTGTCAGTGTGGAATTGTGTGGAATTATTCACTAACCATTCCATTATTCTTATGCATTTCAACCTACCATATACTGTTCTTATTGAATTCATAAGACAGCCTTCAATATTATCTTTTCATATTAATGCAAAACCTTCTGTGATTTAAGTCAATTCACTTTATCATGTGTTTTCTGTAACTTATAAAGTTAACTGATTAACTATGAGGGCATACCAGAATGCAAAATACAAGAGAATAATAAGACAATATGTAATAAAATAGCAAAACTAAAAGAAAATACAATTCATATTTCTGCATCACTCCTGTAATCTATCCCAATCAAATATACATATACAATTTTAGTTGCTATTTTATTCAGATGAAAAAGTTGCATTGTGTGTAATGTAATAGAGTATGAAAATAACTTTGAGAAATAACCTTGAGAAACAAGAGGAAGAGCTGCAGCCAAGTTAAAGGGGGACAAATATAATCTGAGTCCAAAGCAGGAATGGAATTTGAGAAAGTCTCTCAGAATTGATCCTCCCTATTATTCTGGACTGTATACCCGGAGTTTGGATTTGCGCATTCTGACTAACAAGATTACTGTATAGTATTAGAATGTATAAGGTTGGCTTCCTGATCTGGACTACCTGAAAGGGCTGACAAATATTTCTGAGCACACATAAAATATATTGTTGTAGTATATGAAACCAATGAGCTGTTTGTCTGAGGTGCACAGTAGTTCAGAATATTTATTTCTTTATTTATTGGATTTGTCAAACAAAAACGAGAACAAGAATAAGAGAATAAAAATACAGTGACAGGGAAAGTAGGCACATTAGTGCACTTATGCACACCCCCTCTACTATTATTGTCCTCTTTCTTTACTATACCGTTAGTTTTCTCTAAATCAACACACATCAACACACTCCTGACAGGTGTACAGGTCTCAGAAATGTGATCTGTACAATTTCTGGCCACCATTTCCTCTTCCCAAATCTTGCTCAAAGTCATCTGTTACAACTTTAGCCAGAATTTTGTTAAACTCCTTCCAGAATAGCCATCTATTTGTTTGTAATCATTCAAAATATTGTACATTTCCCCCAAATTTAATCTCCAGTTCTTTGTTATTACAATTCACTGATGATGATGAAAAGCCGCAGGCAAATGTCACCAGCCTATGAAACTATGAACCCACAACTAGTTTCATAGGTAACTAAAGTATATGGTACTGGTTTATACTTTTTGAAAAACATTTTAATTCTTTTCAATCATACTTAACTTTAAGCCTTCGCTTCCACACATATATTCGGTATCTGCATTTCACAAGATTGGACCACCATCTTTAAGATCAGTTACATCCTTTCAAATTTCTCCTAATGTCCCTAGTTCCTTTCTTTCTCTCTTTCTATGAAACACACACACACACACTTGATATCATGTCACAAAACCCTCAAATTTCATTCCTTTACTTTATTCATATTTTGACTTTATTCTAGATTTCACTTACATTCAAGTGTCAATTTTTTAATACCCTGTGATTATTAACAGATGAGCTCATGGATACATAACTTCTACTTTGATCAATAAACACTTTTGCATTATCCTTTTTAATAAGGAGGAGGAATAAACTCGGTTATCATTCTTATACGTGCCTCTGCCATACTCACAAAGCATGTTAAAATAATAGCAAAATATCAATTTGGTATATTTTGGCTAATATCGATAAGCCCTATCAAAGCCCAGTTTTATCCTGAGTGCAATCATGCCAGCTGGGGACTCTAATGTAAATACTACCTTTCAAGTCAGCATGCTATTGCTTGCATCTATCAACTTAAATGAAGTAACTGGATGGAATAAAACTGATCACTTGCTTCATCAAGATTTACCTTTCTATCCTCAGTGTGTTTGAACTGCTAGCAGTTGTGGCCAATTAAATTTAATAACACTGTAGTTTGCTTTCAGTCAGTTGGTTTCAGACTAAGTGGTTGCAAATCCATTGACTAAAAGAAAAAGCAGTACGTGATGTATAACTAGCCACCTAGAAGCAAATAGCATCCTCGGTCCTTCTCCATTATTTGGATTTGTTTATTGCTTCAGGATGACAAACTTGTTTTGGCACCCAAGGTGGTCTTCTTTGCTGTAAGACTAAAAGTAATACATTAAATAACCAGGAAATCTGTTCTTTTTAAAAATATATATGCAATCACTTTGCAGAACATTAAGTACCTTGCCCGAAAGGCTCATTGTGTTCACACTCCTAAGGAAAAGTTGAAAGTATTTCTGTCTGAATCATGGAAGTTTTGACTATAGCCATTTTAGCTGTCCTCTGTTTTTAACACTATTATTTAGTCCAAACACTCTGTGAAATAAATAGATGCCTCACCTGCAAATAGAATGTTAAGTCAGGAAGTGCATCTCTCTCTTAAATCAAAGACATTTACTAATCTTTACTTTCCCCATTCAGTGCTATAAATGCAGAAATGCAGGAAAGATGAAACTAAACCCAACCAATTTCAAAATATTATTCAATAAAACAAACTTCCTTTTTTAATTTGACATGAAAGTGTGGGTGCACAGGATCATCAGGATTCCTTTGTTTCAATCTATAGAACACCCAGTCCTGCGACACAGACACTAAACATCATTGTTTACGCCTCAGAATGTCCGGGTCATTTTTGAACATGTAATACCAATCATTATGGTACCCAATATGTTTTATGAAGTTTAATAAATTGAGAATGGTCTTGCTAGAAGTTGCTAAGCAGGTTCCCCATGAGAAGTGTGGGTGACCTAGACACTTCCAGCCAGCCTGAATTACTGAATTACTTGTAGTATGTTAATTCACCACATGAGACTACTATATAAAGTGCCCAAGAGTGATTAGTTTAATTACTATAGCTCCTGGTGAATCATTATTAACCATCTGTGGATGTATTGGTATATGAGACTGTGCTTGGGAGATAAGGAGGAGAGGACAACCAAGATAATGGTCAGATATAATGCAGCTTAACCCAAAAAGGAATGTGGGAATTGGAAACATCTCAAGAGGGACCCTCCTTAGTTTCTTGGGCTTTAAAGTCAACAGGGAAGAAATTTCCTTTTAGACTTGCAAGATTTTGTCAATATAACCTTACTTATGTTGTTGTTGTTAGTTGCGAAGTCATGTCCAACCCATTGTGACCTCACGGACAACATTCCTCCAGGCCTTCCTGTCCTCTACCATCCTCTGGAGTCCATTTAAGCTCATGCCTTCTGCTTTGGTGACTCCAACCAGCCACCTCATTCTCTGTCGTCCCCTTCTTCTTCTGCCCTCAATCTTTCTCAGCATTAGGCTCTTCTCCAATGAGTCCTTCCTTCTCATTAGGTGGCCAAAGTATTTGAGTCTCATTTTCAGGATCTGCCCTTCTAATGAGCAGTCAGGGTTAATCTTCTCTAGAACTAACCGGTTTGATCACCTTGCAGTTCAAGGGACTTGCAGGAGTTTTCTCCAGCACCATAGTTCAAAGGCCATAGTTCAAAGGCCAGCGCGTGATGTATCTAGCCCATAGGCTGTGAGTTTAACACCCCTGTTGTACAGAATTGTCAACAATTCATTTGAATTTGAATTACTTTAAGTTTTCCCATTCAAATTAGATAATGCCATTAAATAAAGTAAAATAAACTTACAGACTTTTAAAATATTACATACACAGGTCTCTGGAGGCAGGGTTTTCTTAAAAGCATACAGTAACTGCTTATTTAAAAAAAATCAATATGCCATTCCATAAAAGATAAGGGAAAGCAATTTTCTACGAACATTGTGAAATATGGAATGGTGTTTTAAATAATATATTACGAAGTAAAATACACAGATTTGAAACTTACCTACAATTAAAGACCATCCAGAGATTGTTAGATAATACATAAATTATGCCAAAAAAGCTGCACTAAATAGAAGTGTTGTCTATCAGTCACAGTGCAAGGGGATCCAACCCCCCCTTAAAGGCACTATAATTATTATTTTCATTTACACTTTTGACCAGTCACCAGCAGTAAAATAATATATTTTAAATTAGATTTTAGAAGTATGATTTTGCATACAAATCTACTTACTGAATGTTTAAACATGTACAAAGAAATTAACTTTTTTTGAGGGGGACGTTACTATTCACAGAATACAAAGATCAGATGTAGAAAACCCCACCCTCCCAATGTTTGGATAGTTTGAAAGCAGAAAAATTCAGAAACAGGAGTCTGCTGACTGAGAACCTTTTAATATGCAACTTGTCACCTTTCAATAGTTTGGAATGACAAAAGAGCTGCAGTTCAGAAGTTTAGAAAATGGCTTATCACGAACAAAGTTCCAAATCCAATCCCCAGAATGTCTAGCGAGTCTCTTCTCTACAATCCTGATAATCCCTTGACAACAGGCAAGGTTTGGATAAATTATATCCAAAACATCTGGAGGGTATAAATTCCTACTATACACAGTTACTTTGGTTGCAACAAGAAGGTGGAAAATAATTTTGTAAAAGGGAAACAGCTTGATTCTGTTAACCTTCCTTGCTACTTGAAATGCAGCTTTATATTATAAAGAGACCTTCTACCATCTGCATAGGATTTATCAGCTCAGTATAGGCTTTGACAATTATCAGTGGCTAATCATATTTTTCTATTTTTCAAAAGTGTACCACTTTCTTTTTGAAAAAGATGATGAACAAAAGAGAAATACAAAGTTTATATTGAAAAGTATCAATGGAACAGTCCATCATTAATTACTTCATCAACATGCTGTATAGACTCATGAATCAGCCAACAATTATATGTTCCAAAACACACACCTCAAAATTTGATTCAGCTTATCTATGAATTGGTAAGATCTTGTCAGCTAAAGAAGTCATGATGGTCTCATACGAACCAGATTGGTAATTGTGAGGCATTATAGAAACTATGGAGCAGAAATATATACCCGTTACTAATCAAGTTTCTAAATCCTATAAAATTGTGTTTTTTTAATGGACTCAATTTATTAACAGATTTACCACTTGGGAAATGGAATAAACATTCCTAAATATTTAAATCAACCTTAGCTAACATGCAGTACAGTGGATTCTTTTGCAATTGTTTTTATCAATGCTGACTAACATAGAATGGAATGCATCAAAATACATGCCTTGTTAAAAAGGCTTCTGGGTTACCTTACTGATGTTAGGGCTTACACCGAGTCAGAGTTTTGTTGGGCCAGCTTGTCAACAGGATTTATACTTTCTGAAAACAGATAACTAGAGTTCAAATTGAAAGCTTTTACAAACAGTCCTTGGAGATGCCTGGGATTAAAACTAGGACTTCCTTGCTCACAAAACAGATGCTTGTCTTCCACATTACCTACTGCCTGCCTGCCACTAAGTACAGCCATCACTTGTGTAAAAATCAGCTTTCAGATACAATGCTGGACATAGCTTTCTATTGTTGCTTTTCTTCTTCTCAGAATGCATGTTCAAATCACAAACCCCATGAGCTAATAATTGTGTACAGTTGATAGCAAATACCCTGAAAGCTGTAGAAAATGCCAAGATATACTAGTCTTTTTCAAGGTCTTCATGCCCTATTGAAAGTAATTTCTGTCTCTTTGATAGTGTAAGTAAAATCAGATTGCCTCTAGCAGCTCAGCTGCTATTATCCTGTACCAACAAAAAACAGCAGGAAAGAGTTGGAGAGCCATTAAACTCTTTTATGTCCCTTTCAGTTACTTTTTACAACAATGCCACATATCCTTAGCTTGGGAGTTGTATAAATTGTGGAACCTTTTAATATATAGGTAGCAGATGCATTACAACTATTAATTGAAAGTTGCTGGGCAGAGATAGTACGGGTGTGATTCGTAGCCTTTGAAGCAAAGAATGAGAACAATCAACAAGACTAATCATGCTTTTTTTAAATTGTGCGTTTTTTTTAAAAAAAATGTTTCACTGTAGAAATAGAAAACTGGGCTGCAGGAACAGAACTGACTTTAAAAACCAAACATCAGTTGCACCAGACAACTTAGATATATTATTTGATAAGAATCTAAGGTACATAATTTTTCAAATTATAGACAGAAGAATAGTGAAACAAAACCTCTCTGCAAACAATAAGAATCCAAGAAGGCAATCATTGCGGATAATTATTAATCATCTGTAAATCAATTTATTAGTTTTTGTTCTTGAATCTTAAAATAGCCAAAGAAAGATTGCTCATGATTCAAACATGTTTTATAGCATAACAGGGGAAGAAATGTAATGATCTTTTGCTGTTTGATTATAAACTAGCAGAAGTGAAACAACTTTCATTTATTTGTACAAGTTTTAAGATTTATTTACTTATTGTGAAACTCATGGAACAACTCTTTAAAGAGAAAATGTATGATAATGATCCAACATGGTGGATTATATATTATATAATGTGTCCAACTCATCATGACCCCATGGACAATGTTCCCCCAGGTCTTCCTGTCCTCTACCAGCCTCTGGAGTCCACTCAAGCTCAAACCTACTGCTTCGGTGACTCCATCCAGCCACATCATTCTTTGTTGTTCCCTTCTTCTTTTGCCCTCAATCTTTCCCAGCATTAGGCTCTTCTCCAGTGAGTCCTTCCTTCTCATTACGTGGCCAAAGTATTTAATTTCTCCAGTAATAAAACCAAATATCAGAGATGAACTGAACATGGGTCCAGAATGTGATGCCATTGTGAGTTGAGCCATTTCTGCAGTGTGAGGCTTTCATAATAACTCTAGTTTCTCGGAGTTAACTGGGGGAGGAGGAAGAAGAAGAGGTCAAATCATATAAGCAGTATTATGTTGGGATGCAAGCTTCCCCTCCCATTTTAATATGTGTTTATGCATGCCCAAAGGGGGCACAGCGTATGCATGATTACATAGTGCTGCTTTTCCTCATTTTGGTAAAAGAAATGAGTTAGTCTGGATGGTGCTTTGAGCCTGTCTGGTATCAGACTTTTCTAGTTTCTGTATGGGAAAGGGAATAAGAGAATAATCTATGGAAAAATGAAGCATTCTATTAATTGGCTCCCAGGAATCAACTTTGCAAACTGTGTCTCTTTTTATAAGAAGTAGAATGGAAAAACGTCATTCAAAATGTCTCCCATAGAATCCCTTAAATTGTGAGGCACTAAGACAGCTGTCAGCCTTGTGAGGTAGTTTGGACAAGAAGCACACCCCGAAATGCTAAGTTTTGGCTTTATTGTAATGTCACATTGACAGATTCTGGCATGTTTGAAAGTACACCTCTTCCACCGTCACATTTACAGTACAAAAAACTAGGGATGGTTCATTCTGAGAAGTTTGCGCACCCCCATTCTTTCTGCAGACTCACCTGACTTTGTCTGGTTTGCAACTATTCTTCTTGGCCCCAAGGTTATGCTTGCATACTGCTACATGTGTTTAGTGGTTTGGGACAGGAATATTACATCCAAGCCTTATTGACTGGGCTTTGCTGTTGCTACAGGACATTCAAGTTAATCTCTGCTTCTACTTACAGTAGGTGTAATCTTCTGTTATTGCTCTTTTTTTCAATGAATAGCTGAGAGAAATTCTTCATGTATTCTGAACTTGAAAATAAATCTCAGAATTCTCATGATCATTTAATGGTGTCCTTCAAGATTTTTTTGGAAGAAACTGATTTTGAAAGAAAAAAGCCTGGGGGAGATCAAGCGTCATTACACTTCTGATTATAATGAAAGAGATTTAAATACTAATTGGCAAAGTTTGTGATTCCAGCTGGGCCCAAAGTATCCTGACTTTTTCCTAATCATTTCCCACAGGATTAGAAACATGTTCTGTATTAAGAATGTGTTCATAACTGATTCAAGAACATCCATCTGTGAAGAAAACATTTCCTTCCTTCTTTGTTTCCTTCAGCAATATCACTAAATAGCCACCACCAAAGCATTTTTGACATCATAGCTAAGCTTGTATGTGTCTGATAAAGGAACAAGAATTGGAAGCACAAATTAATGAAAACAATCCTAATTAACAGGACAAAAATCAGAACATTTTAAAACTGCATGACCTGTTCCAATTTCAGCAAGTGAAAAAATGAAATAAATAAATAAAAGGTCTTGTGGGTTGTGATCAGATTTTCTCTTAAAAGCAAACTATACTTGAAATGATTTGGTTAATTTACTAATTTTCTATTTATTATCACAACATTAAGGTTACCAGCATAATCCTCCAGAAAGAAAATTTAAAAAGTTATTTGTAAAGCTTCAGGTCTCACAATATATTTTTGAGATAAACACTTTTGAGGGGGGGTCAACAACCATGGCAAGATGAGGGGCTGACAAATGGGACAATGCCTCAAAACTCCTTTCCAGATACAAGGGAGTACCTGGTATTGCCCACAGTCCTCCATACAGATTTTCCCTGCAACAAGAACATAAAACAGTGGTCACTAGCAGGCTTTAGAGGTCAGGGAACTGGGAGAACCAGCTTTCCCAAACTGTAGTTCAAAGTCTTAAAATGGACATTCGGTTCACCTACTTTCTATGTTAATCACTTCAGGTGGTTTCCTGTAAATCGCTTTTTGAATAGGAAAATCCCTCAGAACAAGTGTCATTAAACAGGGTGATTCTTCTTCAATCCTCAGTGAAAAAAGTTTCATGTAAGTTTAAGAACATAAAGATTGTTTAAAGTTGGAAATAAGCAGCAAAATGATGATTAGAATGTTGATTCTGGAAAGTTATGAACCAGCTAAGAAGCTAGATTTATTAGAAATAAGGTTTTGAAACTGTTTATAAGAATCCTTCCTGTGGTTTGTTTAAAATCTATATATATGTATGAGAATTTATAATCCAAGTGTAAACATTGTGGATTAGAGAAAAATGTGGTAAAATGACATTTGAAGGCTGGTTACTAGAGGCAACCAGAAATAACTAAAGATTACAATAAAAGGAGAATTTCAACTAATACAGACTGGAGAAAAATATTTCAACTCTGAAAGAGAATTCAAGGATATCTGGCACCAATCTACTCAGAACTTTCTCTTAAGGTTGTCTGCTGCTATATAAAATGAGTTTAAAAGAGGAAATAGAAGAAGATAGCAACTCAGAATCAGGCTGCTTTGGATAAAAATTTTAAAAGAATAGACTGCAAATACAATATTGATAAAGATGTTAGACAGGCCTTACAATGAAATTGGGTGATGTTTTTGCAGGTAAAAGGGGCACATGCATAATAAATCAGAAGAGTGACTTGAATGTGTGGATTTCAACACAGAAGAATTGTCTTTGGACAACTTTCTTAATTTGGACTTGCAAAAATGATGTGTTACGCTTAAGAAGGAGCTCCTGAGAAAAGATAAAAAGAGAATAAAGAGAAATCAAGTTTGAACATTACTTAAAAGGAATACACACCAAGAGTTTGGAAAGCAAATAAAAGGAATTATAAAATCAGGGCTCAAATATGGCTTATCCTAGTAGCTTTTAATAGGTTTTTCTTGATCAATGATGAGGCTTTAAAGATTTGTTTATAGATGAGATATGGGAATAATAGTTTTTCTTTTGTTTTTTGGTTTCCCCCCCCCGAGAAAGTGGTAAGCTATGGTGTTAAAATTGAAAGAAAGTGTAAAGGAAGTCTTTATCTGAGAGGAGATAAAGATGAAATGGGAAGAAATTTATTTCTGGGATATTATTTTAAGGGATTAAAGACCAAGATTTTCAATATGTTCTTCCTGGTAATTCTTAACAGAATTTTTCTTGATTAAATTTGAATGATGATGTCTTAAATATTTGTTTATAGATCAGATATATAAAATAATTAAGATATGGAAAGAAGAGGGTATTTTGTATATTTAGAGAAAGTGATAAGTTATTGTATAAAGTAAAGGAAAAAATATGAAATTGATTTTACTTATTTAAACTTTATACATACATTTATTTATGGTAACTTTTAATGCCTTGTTGACTAAAATTGAATGATGAGAGTTTATTATTTACTAATAGATAAAACATAAAATATGGGATGAAGACAGTTGTGATTGAAAAGAGGGAACGTGAGAGTTATTGGAAATTGTAATTGTCTTAAAGGGGGAAAGTTGTTCATATATTTTTCTTTATATTTCTTCCTTTTCCCCCTTTGTTGTCTCTCTGAACTTTTTATTTTTGTTTATATTTTTCTGAGTTTGTATTAGCTTTAACTTCAATTACATTATTATAGCAAAATATTTTTGAGATAAGAAGGTCAGGCTTTACTACAGAGCAAGATAGATAAATTGTACAGAACAGAAGATAACATGGAATGATGTGGCAACACTTTTATTCTTTATTTCAAAAAGCTTCCTTCTTTTGAACATAGTGGAACTGATGCTTTAATTTCACTGATTTGCTATGCCCATTCAATTTGTAATGACATATTCAAAATATCATTTAAAGAAAAAAACAGTACATTCTTACAGGAACTAGATGTTGCTGGGCCTGATGATTTAAACAAAGTAAAGCAGAAGTACTATGAAAACTGCAGTTAAAAGTCCCACAGTTATAAAATAAAAAGACAAACTTCTAGTGTTGCAGATGTTGATGTGCCATAATATCCAAGGAATTCTGAATTGGCAACATATGAAAGAGAAGAGCTCCACTTCTAAATCCTAAAATACTATCGCAATAACATTTTATATATTTTTTCAAAATAAATCATTTGAGAAATGTAATACCATACAAGATTCAAGATAGTTAATATGTATTTTCATGTATTACATTAAAAATAGACAGTGGTAATAAATTTAACAGCATATTCAATACAGTTCCAGAATAGTTATTCAGTATAGTCCAATTCCAATGTCTGCTGAATTAAATTGTCCTCTTAAGTAGATGTTTAAAGTCATGAATTATATCTATATGTTCAGTTTCCTGCAAAAAAAGGCTTTTCTGATTAACTATCAACTTTGAGGAAAACTTATTATGAATCCTAGGCAACATATAAAATGTTTCAAGATTTTGATGGTAAATCCAAAAAATATACCGTATTTGTTGAAGTATAAGACGTCCCCTAAAAAGAGCACGAATAGCCCTTAGGAGACTTGTAGAGTGCTCCTTGGAGGGGGGACCAAAAATGAGCAAAAAACAGGCCTGTTTTTCATAAAAAGGGGCATGGATAGCCTTTAGGAAGCTTATAGAGTGCTCCTGGGGGCTGGGGGGGGGGCAAATTGAGCAAAAGAACACCCTGTTTTTTGCTCATTTCGGCCCTCCCCATCCAGGAGCTCTTTGAAAGGCCCCTAAAAGATATGCATGGCTATTTTGATGAAAGGGGCGGGGTTTCAGGAGGCAAAAGATGCTGTATTCAGTGTATAAGATGCACCCAGATTTTCAGCCTCTTTTTTGAGGGAAAAAGATGCGTCTTATATTCCGAAAAATACGAGGTAGTTTGCTAAAAACCCCAGCATTATCTAGCATGGTACAGTCCCAAGATAAAATCTAACTGCAGAATGTTTTGTTTCTCTTTATATTTTATAATCTTTGGACCAAAAAAAAATGGTTTATATAATTGAAAGGGGATAAATTAATAATCCCGGTACAGAGAAAATACATTCTATACATTTATCTTGTTTCTTGAGCAGTTCCATAGCAATACATGAACAGAGGGCTACAACTTTTGTGAATGTCGTAATGCTTTGCAGGTAATCCTCAGTTTACAATGGCAATTAACATTGGTCATTAAGTAACATAGTCATTATTTTTTTATAATAATAAAAAAGAATTAAGTTAGATTCAGTTAAGTTTTGATTACTAGGGGAAAATGATACGATGCAGGATATAGTCAAATAAAGGAGGGATAATGATAACGTATATATATGTATGGGTACAATATAAGGAAATGAGATGTAAATTGTAAACAGTGATTTGGAAAGAAGGATAGAAAACTTTGTTATTAAATATTATGGATGTTTAACTAGAATAGGATATAAGGATTTAGTGTCATTGGAGGATTTTAGAAATAATAAATGAAATGCCAGTATGTGGTTATATCTAGCTAAACTTAGCAAAATTTAGTGATAATAGATATAGGTAAATAAATAATTGATAATGATAATAATGTATACAATGTGTAGTGTTATTTTAAGTAATAACTGGATATGAATATTGAATGGTACCCATGAAAGGAAGATTAGAAACCCTTTTGGATTATATATAAAGGTTAATAATAATAATTAAAAAAATTGAGTTAGATTTAGTTAAGTCTTGATTACTAGGGGGAAAATGATATGATGCAGGATATAGTCAAATAAAGGAAGGATAATGATAATAATGTGTGTGTGTGTGTGTGTGTGTGTGTGTGTGTATCAGCGAAGTAAAAATCTAATAGATACCTTTCACCCTGGCTTCGCTGATAACGGATAAGAGCCTGTGGCCTAATGGCTAAGATCTTTGCCTAGTATGCCTAGTATGCAATATAGCCCAGGTTCAAATCCCAGTAAGGGTATGGCTAGCTGATGAGAGCTAAATAGCTTGAAATAGATCTATACTAGTCTCCCTTTATTTATTTATCAGCACAAATAAAACACACACACACACACACACAGACACACACATATATATAGGAAATGAGATGTGAATTGTAAACAGCGATTTGGAAAGAAGGATAGAAAACTTTGTTATTAAATATTATGGATGTTTAGCTAGAATAGGACATAAGAGTTTAGTGGTGTCATTGGAGGATTTTAGAAATAGTAAATGTAATGCCAGTATGTGGTTATGTATTAAACCTTGCTATATTTTATGATGAAGGGCATTTAAACAATTATAGTCAAATGAAAATGGAGATATGATGATGGTAATATGTATAAATATATGTGTTAAAATACTTGAGTTAATATAAATTATGCTTGATGACTGTGGAAGAGATGCACGAAAGTTTTTTGTAACCAACTGATACACTTTCTACAGTATGTAAAAAAGGAAAATTTTATGTGTTGTGTTTGTTTTGAAAAAAAAAACTTTTTTAAAAAAAGTGGGGCATCATGTGACATGTGAGAGTCTGAAGATAAGTTATAATGCAAATATATAAGTAATTCTTGCTTAATGACCAGTCACATATCAACTGTTTAAAATTACAACAGATCTCCCCAGGCTCCCCATTTTCGAGGTTCCGATGGCTGCACCCAACCTTGTGGTCATGTGATTGTATTGTGGGCACTTTGCAAATAGCTTATATTTATGGCCCTTTGTAACATCCCATGGTCATATGACCATGATTTTAGGCATTTTTTTTGTCAGTATCCAATATTTTCCACCAGTTTCTGGCAAAAAACCACAATTAAGACTCATAAATGACCATGGCAGTCATTAAGAACCACAGTGTTCACTTAACTACTGTGGCATTTGCTTAATTACATCTGCAAGGTAGGCCATAAAATCGGAAATAGTCACAATCAATTGCAAGCTCAATTATAGCCATAACTCAAGGACTACCTGTAATATATGTTAATTACCATTTTTAGATGTGCTTGTCAACCGACAAGAAAGATGAAAGCCTAGAAACCACAGTTTATCACAAGGCCATCAACGCCCCACATATTCTGAATTTCAATAGCAACTATCCATTGTTATACAAAAAGAGATGCATCAGAATACTATATTGCAGAGTGAGAACCCACCGTAGTACCCAGCAAGGCAAACAGCTGGAGAGGAGGTACCTACTGTATGCGAATAATTCAGGCAAAATGGGTGCCCATAATTATTTGTTACAAGATGACTATACAACACGGTGGGAAGGGAATGGAAGAAGCAAGGTACAAAACCAACTACATGGCACACCTTGCCCTACATCAAAAACATTTCAGAAATATAGAATGCAGCTTCTGAGATCTGTAAGTGGGTATCACACACTCCCCAGAAGCTTCCATATGAGAACAAATTATGTACTGTAAAGATTGCTTTGAGTTGGGGGGGTACTTCCAATGTAATTTACCAGATCTCCTGCATGGATTGCCCCGGTGACTATGTAGGACAGACAGGGAGGAAGTTAATCACCAGACTGCAAGAACACAAACGAGGGGTCTGAAGAGAAGACCCAAACTCATTGGTAGGTTCATATTGCAATAAACAAGGACGTACATTCAATTTTGTAGCTGCTAAGATTGTTGGACGAGGAGGCGCAAAAACAGCCAGGAAAGATATTGAAGCCTGGAAAACAGGCCCCTTGTCAATCAATAGGAATGTTGATTTACCCCCAGTTCATCAAGTACTTAGGAGACTTGCCAGCACAAGAAACAACAGCCAACAACTTAATAGTCAATCATCAACTCTCCAATCTACGTTAAAAAAGTTACACACATTAGGCACCATATAAATACCACACACAGAACAGCTCAAAGCAAACAGAAAAGTTCCCAGAGGATGGGCTTCAGTGTAAGTCCAAAAGCTTAGAATACAAAATCTCTAGTCCCGTTGACTGATCCAGGTTGGATTCTGTAATATATGTTTATGTCCATAATAAAACTGGGTAATGATGACTTTCATCAATGTATATTATTTTTAAAAAAACCCACTTACAGTTTAAGCAAGGTTTATCTGGAATGGAATAAACAAACAGTTTTCAGACCTGTAATGAATTTTATTATCACTAACAATCAAACACAGAGAACTAAATGACTGAATAGGTGAGGAAAAACACTATACTTAACAAACTTGAATTAACAGAATAACAGTGTTCAAAGGGACCTTGGAGGTCTTCTGGTCCTTGCTCAAGGAGTCCCTATACAATTAAAGATTCCACTTAAAAATGTACACAGATACGGCTCTTTCTGCATTCTTGGTAATCTCCCTTTCATCTGAAAACAAAAAAGCGCTTTGTGCTTCTGGAGAGGATCACTTTATGGAAGGTGATCGCTCTGATTAGATCCCCCACCCCCCCCCACTTTCTTATCCTCCAGATGTAGAAATACTGCATTCTTTATGCCATAAATACTGTTAGGAAGATAATTGGTGGAGATAATTTAGAACTTCATTGGCAGGCTTATGAGAGATCTTCAGTAAAAGGTACTTAGGTTGAACTCTAACATGCTGTTTGGGTTCTTAGCCATAATCTAAATGACCTTTTTCTTGATTCCAAGGCACTGAGTGACTAAACTGATAAAGAATATAAACTGGATGAGACTGGAGAAAGGGGGAGGAAGTCATGATGGTTATGCGATGCAGGTTACAAATGAATCAGATTACATATATTCTTCCCAATTACGAATATAATATTTCAAAAACCTATTTGAGTTATTATTAACCTGAATAAGCTTTTTGGACTCATGTATTCAATATTCACTGCAAGAAGAACAGCTGAGTATATATATTTTTAGAAGTTAACTTTTCTTTCTTGTAAATTGAGCACTCCTCAGTTTACTAGAATATGGAAGATAATTAAAAGTAAATCTCTCTTAATTGCCTTGCTCCATAAAAGAAAATACTCTGTCTCTGATAGCCTGGGTATAGCCAGAACATCAAACATGATCTATTGGCTATTCCTAGTTGCCTAATGACCTTTTGTGGAATGATAAATAAAAGACCAGCCTAGAATTGTGCTATTACATAAAGCTGAATTCCATCTATTTTATTTTTTCTGCAAGGGGTCAATATACCCGATGCTTTAAGGGATTCTAATATGCATACTAAAAGTGAGAGCATCATATATGTCTATGGGCATTACTAAAGAAAACTACAACTTTGGTTAATGAGTGTAGAATTAACACAAGTATCAAAGGGCCCTTTCAAATATACCAGGAAAACAATGACTAATGCTGGGTGGCTCCAGAAATGCTTATCTCTGTTGATTTTGCAGATACTCAATTATTTTGGCAATTGTTGTTGACTCTAATCATGATTAATGGCTATTTGGTATTGACTCTGTAGCACAGAAGATTGGACAAAAGAGACAAAAGAATGATGTGATAATGAAAACAGGATCTGCATTTTGAGGTACTTGAGCTATTCTTAGCTTGAGCATTTCAAGGTATGAACATATGAAAAATCAGGATGTTATTACCCATGAGAAGATGTGGAAGATGTTCCTTATAGTGCCCAAATCTGACATCCTTGAAGCTTTCCAAACGATATTATTATAGAGCTATCTTTTCAATTCTAAGATTTATTAAGCATGCTGTTCTATGCTTAGAGACAGGTAAAGATGCTATGGTTTGGTGTTATCATTTTAATCTTTGGCTGAAATTATTTTTTTCTCAATGGGTTGTACTTGGAGTCCATTCTAAGTTAAGATGGCTTTAAAAAGTTATTGGCAAGCTTCATTTTCTAGAAATCTCATTGGAGAGCTTATGGCTACTAGGTTTGGAAAATGGGAGAAGTACTTTTAAGCAGCATATCTGGAACACTAATCTTCAAATCAGTTAAGTCTGTAGCCTAACATTACATCTCTTTTTTTTTTCAGATGGGTATGAACCAGCTTCCTATCTCTCTTCCATCTGATTTCTGAAATTTTGCTGGAGTTTCATTTTGGTCAGGTGGATGCATTACCCTTTTCTATTGAAATGGAAAATTCATATGAAAATACCTCTCTATGCCAGGGCATATAATCCTGTGGAATTGGCTCAGAAGAATCCTTGAGCCATATCCTTCTTTATTTGCCATTTCTACAGGGAACCCTGGATGATTTTAATCTATTTTATACTACAAAAATTCTCTGGCAGAGAGCACAATGTCCATTTATTGCTTTTCCTGTCCAGCCATATTTTCCAAGCTTACTGAATCTTGTGCCTTCGTATATACTATACATCTTCCTTTCTGATTGAAGAATTATATTAGTTCTTTTCCCCTTTCCTTAATATTTGTATTTCACTACTAGCCTTACAGCCATAATAAAAAAATGATTTGATAGTTTCCAAATACAAATTTCTACCATTCAAAAAGACCTGGAGTAATAGAAATAGGAAGTTTAATTATCCTGATATTTCTCAGGAGATAATTCTGCAAAGCAGAGCCCTTCCAGGAAATTTCTGATCTGCTTACTGAAGTTTTAAAAAAATAGAAGAAAGCATAAAACAAGCAGCCATCCTAGAACTGAAGGTTTAATAGATGAAGTTGAAGTTTCAGGTACTTGAGTAGAACATAATCTTACAAAGATGAGCAAAATAAAACTTTAAGGGTATATAGGGATATAGTTAAATATATACTCCAGCTTTCCAAAAAAGGAAATATAGAAAGTTCCTTTAGTTGAACAGCATGGATTTTAATAAACTGAAGGCATTTATATAAAAGAACAATTTGAAAAGGAACTTAAGACAAGTGGGAGTATTTAAAAAAAAAAGAATATTAAAAATTTACGGTAAGTAACAATGAGGAGCTTAATTATGGAATACAGTATAGGAAGACCAGGACAGCAGTACAAAATTCCTTAGCAAAAACAAAGCCTTAGCAAAAGCAAAACAAAGTTGGTAATATAAAAGGCAGATAGTAATCACTAAATACATAATTAGCTGATGTTGATGAATGACATTAAGATAAAAAAGAGCCTTCAAATACCTTAAAAAATAAGTTGTTCAACAAAGTCAGCACAATGCTAAGTGAGTTAAGAGATTTGCTCAACTCAAATATTTTTGCTTTAGTTATGTGTGGAAGGTGATGTTCCACTGGGGAATTGCAAATTGTAGACTGAAGAGGCAGGACTGAAGATTCAGGTGGAAACATAATCAGGGAGCATATTTACTCTGAACTGGTTTAAATTTTAAGAGCAATATGAATGGCATCTTAAAGTGATTATTCAGAGGTTATCTCATTTATAATACCCCACTGCTATAATACCCCACGGTATATTAAGGAGATTTAGGACATATAAAAACAAATGTAGGTTTACAATTTTTATTGATATTTTTGAACAAAAAGTACACATATTTCTTCATACACAAATACAAAGATACTTACCTAATTCAAAATGTAGCTGGTGAGTCCAGGTCTAAATTCTAATAATTAAGGTGAGAAAATCACCATGTATATTCCAGGTTATAGCTTCCAAGTGCTACCATTCCCATCTATTTTATAACTTCCAGAAAGACTGCGACAGTGTCAGCTTGGTACTAATCTCCTATGTGCTGGTATGTTTCCATTTAGTGTTGTTACCTCATCCACTTCACCTGGGAACTGCTTGTGTTTTGGAAACCATTTCTTATTTAATCCTTTTAGAAATACCATTATATTTGTTCCAAGTCCTGGAAATGATATTTTCTATAACAAATCCTCTCACCTCCATGGTTTACTTTGAACGGGTCTCATATACTACACCTACTATATGTGAATATTTATACCACAATACTACTAAATGCCACAACTTATAAATATGTATAGGAGCAAAATAAACTATACATTAGTATACAGCATATGATAACTACATAGGAATGCTAGTAATAGAGTTTTCTGTCTTTGAGTAATCCTTGAGAAGTAGTGGGAGACAGATTACCAATACTTTATTATTATCAACTGCTCCTTTGCATTTGCAAATAAATGTACATATAATTTTCATCTGCATAACCAGCATGTCCTTCCTTTCCTTGTTGTACTCTGGTTTCTCTTCAGATCGTATAAATCTTTCGCCTTTTTTCCCCCTTTCCTTGTTCTTCTGTCTCATTCCAATTTAAATCCTACATTACTCTAGCTCCTCCGTGCAACTGACGGCATGAGTTGCAGCTCATAAACATATATGCCTTTTAATAAAAAGTGTTAATCAGAAATAGTGCTACTAGACTTGATTTGTAGCAATTTTTGAGTACCTTGAGCCAAATCTTACATTATTGAGCCCTACCGTGTCATGTTTGTGGCTTCTGGGCCACATGCATTATCTCAGGTTTATGTTATAGTTTGGTCCAGTGCTAAACAGCCCCAGGGCTTATATCAATCTCCTGACTTATATTGCTCATTCAGTTAATTTGTCAAAAATTTTGTTTCTCCAAGGCTTATTAATTGTAGGAACCTCTTAAGAATAGAACCCCAAATATCAGACAATCTGGCTTTCTTTATTTTCTTAATAATTATTGTTGCATGAAGATGACTGATGAGGGAGAAAAAAAAAGTCCTTGTATGTGAATGGGGTTGCACATGTCTAACCACTATGTACAGCTTAGATCTGAACCTTCCCCCTTACAGTGTGGCACAACAAAATGGATAGTTGCACTGGATATTTTGGCTTAATATTTGTTGGATCTTTTTAGTGAGATAATTATTTTAGCCCAACAGATTGGAGAAATGTGAAAATGTTGCATTTTAAAACCCATAATTACAGAAGGAAAGCTTGCTTTATGTGTTTTTTTTGTGTTTATTACAGGGATTGGAGCTAAATATCTGCCTAGTTCAATTTCACAGTTTATGGAAATGTGAGAATAATTTTTTTTTTTGCTATATGAAAACCTTATAATATTGTCATGAGTTGGACAAAGACCACTATTTTTTTAAAAAAAACCATGGAAATAAGTCAATCCCATTAAATGAAAAGTTGGAATAGATATTTTCATTATCCAATACAATAATTCTATTTGTAAGATTTTTTTTCCATAATCTAAGATACAAAGAATCTATCTCTGCTATATTTTTTTTTATCTTGCATATGGATAATCTCTTGTTCCCATTTGTTTTGATCTACTTACAGGGGATCAGTTTTCTTGTGTTCTATATTATTAATCTAGGGCAGAACGGGATAAAAACAAACAAACAAACAAACAAACATAACACAGCCACTTTTTCTATTCCTCCTGGAAACTCTTTCACCCTTTTTGAATGAAAGACATTTTAAAAATTATTAACTTGTGTAATCCTCAACAGGCAACCCCCTCCCCGATGTTTTCCAATGTAGGAAAGCTAAGTAGAAGACAAATGTATTGTAATTGCTTTGAGTAATATAGGGAAGGCTGGAAAATTGAAAAAAAAATTCTGTACACACACGGACACACGTGCATGCACACACACAGAGTTTTCAGAATATTTTTCCAGAAACAATACATCAGAGATATTGAAATACATTAGACCTATATTTACATAATTCCAATAAACCACATCGCCATGAGCTCAGCACGGGATTAATTGGGGGAAGTATATCTGAAGCCATCATATTTTTAAATAGCTTTTATCTTTAAGCTTTGATTTCTTCTCTTTAATGTAGTCTTAAAGAGACGGATTATATAGCAAAGTGATCTTGTCAGCTATTGTACCCTTATTCAAGAACATTATAATACTTCCTCATTCAGTACACGAAGAAGACACAAAATCATATCTATAAGATATTTAATACTGAATATTCACAAAAAGAAAATTCAGTGTTGTGATCCCTGGAATTAAGTCTTAGGCGCGTTCATTCCTTGATCTATACCAGAATTTCACAACTGAGCAACATAGACAACTCCAGATTGGGAAGGGAAGGGGTAGCTTGTTTATGACTGCTGTCCTGGGAAGAACTATAAAATAAAATCTGTATTTTTGCTTCCAAACATAACCACTAGAACAAGTCCCTGGACCTCAGTTTTTTTTTAAAAAAATTCACCTATGAGAAACTGATAGAGCTATGAACCCAAAAGGAAAATCTAACAATGGAAATTTTTTTTTGCCTTTTCTCAGGAATTTTCTAGATCAATTCTTTCCAAAGTCAGATTTGGAAAATCACTCAGTAATAAACCATAAACCAGCCCTAGGCCCAGGCCCCATGTTGTGTGTCTAAACAGAGTTGTAAGAGTACCAGAGTACTACAGATTGTATCTATGGAATTACTTTTATTAAACAATTAAAAAGTAACTTAAAAATATGGAAACTATCAACTCAAAACATGCAGTATACTTAAAAATAAAAGCAAGGCCATTTAAATCTATTGATTAAATAAACCAAATCTATACAAAAATTAATTAACATAATTATTTACATAATTGCAGCCATTATGTGCTGTTAAGTGTGCATTGTCCAGGAAGTCATCCCTGTTTCAATATACAGAAATTCATTTTGGCCTTAAAGTGGAATGGTTTTTAGTTTAATCTTACGCAAGTAGAGAATGGCCAGTTTAGATTTGAAGTCACACTATATGTGATAATATTAGTTTAGATCAGGGGTAGTCAACCTTTTTATACCTACCGCCCACTTTTGTATCTCTGTTAGAAGTAAAATTTTCTAATCGCCCACCGGTTCCACAGTAATGGTGATTTATAAAGTAGGGAAGTCAATTAAATTAAAAAAGGAAAGTCCTTCAGTATTGGACAAAATTCCTCCCACCATGAAATCTGGAATGCCCACAAGTGGGTGGTAGGGACCAGGTTGACTACCACTGCTTTAAATAGAATAAATAGGCAATAATCATTATACTTTCTTAATGTATGTATACTGAGAGCTTATGCACTGGAGACAAATTCCTTGGGTGTGCAATCACACTTGGCCAATAAATAAAAATTATAATTCTAATAATTCCAATTCTAATAATTCTAATTCTAATAATTCTAATTGAGAAGAACTATAGCAAGGGGAATTATACATTATGTAGAGGAGAAAGAGAGAGGATCTAAAGTTTGTTGTTATAAAGCTAGCCCTTTTCAATGTATTGAGGGGGGAAATTCTTGTTGTGGTTTCCCAAACATATTGGAATCACCAATGGGAAATGGGGCTTTAAAGGAAAACTACATATCATTATTCTATTTTTCAATAGTATTCTTCAAGCCTGAGCAACCATTTTAGTCAAAGAACTGTGGATGCCCTTTCAAAATGGCTGTTTGGATGCTATCCACAAACTCTATTGACCAGAAACAAACTCCCTGCACCTAAGCTTAGAATCTGCCTCAGGTGCCTCCATCCTGGTTTAATTTTGCCTCTTTTTTTCCTACCCTATGGGTGCATGTCCAAATACAGCATTACATTGCGAGCACACTATGTTTTTATTTTCTACAATGCTTATGTGCCCTATGGGGACCATAAGCATTGTTATGAATAAAGATGATGCTATAGACTAAGGCTGTGTTTTATATTGTACCACAATCCCTTTTTAAAATTAGAACAATGTTTTAAATCCCACCAACACATCAAATAGCCAAGGAAACTTCCAGGTTTATAAGTAGGTATTTCATTATATATCATTGCCCTATATGATGCATGCAAAAATTACAGAAGTATTTTTTTCAAGAAGAGAAATATGATTTAACCTGATTTAACATCTGATATTATAGTATTCTAATGATCTTGTCAATAACTATAATTTATAATGAAAATCCCATTACTGTTATGTTTTTTTTAAAAAAAATTAAGTCTACTTTTAGTTAATTCCCTATATAATTAATAAATATGATAACTTTGGTGACTGTGATAATTACAAAACCGCTTCTGCAAAAATTTATATGGTCATAAAATTATAAATATGTAAGGAAGTTACTGACAGGTTACAGGCCCATAATGAAGTCTTAATTAAGATGAAAATTCATTTTTTTTCAACACGTTGATCTAATTCAGCAAATAGTATTTTACTGTTTCTGTTCCCTGCTCTCTCCAGTTAAAATATAGTACCATGGAAAAGGGAAAGGAGTTCCACGATAAGATACATTTTAAGTTGAACATTTAGATCAACATTGTTTTTATTCTGTGATGAAGCAATCACTATGGAATAATAATTATCGTTACCGAGGGATAATTAGCAATGCAAGTGTGAGAAAGTAATGGTGTGAAAATTACTACAGTCCCAACAATCCAGGACAATGCTCCTTTTGCAAAAGTTTGCACTTTGATTAGCATGCCTCATTTATGCCATCAAAATTGGAAATCTTTACGCCTTAAAAAAATAAGGTTGGCTTTAACCGCTTATGACCAAGTAAATGAATTAATTGCCAAGGTTAAAAACAGGAGTTAATTGGGGAAATGAGAAGTATTCATGGGCTTAGAAGAAGACTTTGACCAAATTTTGGTGGGAGTCAATGGGGAGGGAGAGTCCCATGTATTCTCCAGTCAACTTGCAGACGTAAAGAGGGAAAGTAATCCAAACTATTTAATGGTGAATCCTATGTAATCCTTTATTGTTTAAACTCATCTGATTCAAATAAGTAGGAATACTCACCAAATCTGAGAGACCTTTTGAAGATCTGTACCACCCTGTTCTCTCATCCATACTGCCAACCTGTCTTCTCAGACACTAGGAAGGTCATATGTGTAGATAACTATGGAGATAGAGGGAAGTCAAAATGTGTGTTGTGGTGTACATACTTGTGTTTGATATTGGAATTCAAATATGAAAAGAGGAGGTTGCTTCATAACAGCACAACACATATTTCCATTCTTTTCCCTCCATGTTTTTCTCCCCCCCCTTTTTATTAGCTTGCAATTGATGCCTTTAGTTATACAGTAGGTATCTTTCTCTTTTTTTCTTTCAAAGCATAATTGAGAAATAAAAACTATTTCTGACATTTCAACCATTTAATGTCCGGTTACTGGAACCAGATACATAAAATAGAACAGTTTAATCTCCTCCTTGAAAGCGGGAAAGAGAAGGGGGAAAAGACCCAGCCATGCTGAATTTTCCCAGGTGGGGTCATTGCTTGCCACTGCAAAACCTTCCAAATCTTCCAGTATCTGTATTAGATCTTCTGATTTTTTTAAAAAAAGTTATGTTTTCTGAGATTCAGTCACATTATACAAAGTGATAGAGCATAAAAATTACCCATTTTATTTATTTAAAATACTATAGATTTATTTTTATTATGAAGCTAAAGCTATTACAGGAATATGATTTTTTCTCATAATTTGGAATTACACCGGAATTTATATTTTTAAATTAAATTTAAGTGCATTTGAGGGTTTTTTTTTAATGTTCAATAAAAATGTCTAGGTGCACCACCCAAATTTCAGCTTAAATAAAGAATTTATTGATTTATCAAACCAATGTCTCCTTCATAAATATGACTTAAAGAATATTTAAGTCATAACATGTCATGTTTTTTGGCAGCTGTTTAAAATTGAAGGTTTATTTCCAGGAAAGATTATCAGATATATTTTTTTGCAAGATTTATTGGCAAAAAAGAAATAAGGTTACAAAATTTCCAGCAACTGAACTATTTTCACTTTAGAACCAAATATATCCCTGTCTGATAGTTTATGATAATCTTTGTAACACCTCTCTATGATTTGGTGAAGGGATGAGTCTCTTTCATACCTGGTAATAGCTGTTTGCAATTGGGTGTTTACAACAATCTCAATTTTATTAGTCTAGGATTCAATTCCTACATGTATTCAGAGCTTTTAGTGTATGTACAGTTATTTCGTGGATTGAAATCTACATAAAAAATACTGTTCTATTTTCTAAAATACAAAAAATAATATCTTTATCTCTTTCTATAGCACATTTTATTACGTTTTCTTTATGAAAATATAAACTAGAATTTAATGGAAATTTTAAATTGTGGCATATGAAAAATTGCATTCTGGTAAAATAAACAATCAACATCAGGTTTTCTTCTGTATTTTAAAGTACAGTTAAGTTCTTAACAATGAAACAAACTCTTTGTTTCTTCAAAGAAAATTTTGTATAGATTCAGGAATAGAAATAGAACACATATTTATTTATTAGGAATCGTTCATAAATAAGTAAATAAAGAAGCAGCAACAGATATCTAATATATAAGTGTAGAGGAATAAGACACCACTGTGTATGCATATATTCAGAAGCGCATTGTGGATGTCTGTGTCCTTAAAACAATTGTTGTGAGCAGAGGTGGTATTCTGCTGTTTGGACCGGTTCACCTGAGCGGAAATCATGGATGGCCCTACCGACCTGCCCTGGCTCTACGCCATCCCATTTAGGCACTTTTTAAAGCTAAAGTGCACACGTAGACAGGGTGTGTGCAAGCATAGCGACCACGTGTGCACGCTCACATTTGCAACAGGTAGGGAAGGTAAGTGAACACCTGGTTGTGAGGGCTAATAAAAAACTTAGATGACATATGAGGTTTGCAAGATCTCAAACACATGGAATGTGGCGTGATATGCCGGCACATAGGACAGCCAGAGCCAATTTGAAAAGCGCCATAAAAAGAGCAAAGCAAGCCCATTGTCAGAAAGTTCAGAACTTTTTTCAGGACTCAGTGAAGATCAGCCGTACGTGGCAAGGCATCCAGTCCATAACAGGCTATAAGGTGGCTTCATTGTGTTGTAAGGGAGACATAGACTTTTTAAACAAGCTGAACACATTTTTTTGGAAGATAGAGGGCATCAAAGAGCACCCCTGTGAGGAAAGCTGTGTCAGCAAATGACCAGCAAAGCTTAGCTTTGGTGTTACCTCTGTCTGAGGACATTGCAGTAAGTTAACATTCAGAAAGCAGTAGGCCAAGAAAAATATCCCTGGGCATGTGCTTAAGGAATTTACAGAGGAGCTGGCTTGTGTTATCACATATATTTTCAATTTTTGTTGCAGCAAGAAGAGGTCCCATCATGTTTTAGGTCTGCTTTTATTTTACCAGTGCCAAAAAAGGCTACAATTATGGATCTTAAATGATTACCGTCTAGTTGAACTTACATTATGAAATGTTTTGAGAGGCCAATAAAGGACATTACTGTATCCAGCCTCCCACCAATATTCGACTCTCTTCAGTTTGCTTACCATCCAAATTGCTCTATGGAGGATGCTATTTCTTCTGTTCTCCATCTGAGCTTGATGCACTTAGAGGAAAGAAACACTCATGTGAAAATGCTGTTTGTCGACTTTAGTTTGGCATTTAATACAATTATACCTCAGCATCTAGTAGACAAACTGGGCCTTTTAGGATTTAATACTACTTTATGCAACTGGATTCTTGATTTTTTTATTGATAGGGCCCAGTATGTGTGAGTTGGGACTAATATTTATAACACCATTTTCTTGAGCATAAGTACTCCTCAGGGCTGTGTCCTAAGTCTGCTGTATTCAGCCTGTTGACCCATGATTGTTGTGCAAGTTTGCCACCAACCATAATGTGAAGTATGCAGATGATACAATACTTATGGGCCTTATTCAGGGTGACAATGAGGGTGCTTACCATAAGGAGATAGAGGGTTTGGTGAACTGGTGTAATAAAAAAGCCTCCTCTTAAACATAGGAAAAACTAAAGAGATCATGGTTGATTTCAGGAAAGGCAGCCATAGCCACACACCTTTATATATTAATGATTTACCTGTCGATGTGTTTAGCACCATCAAATTTCAGGTGCATCTAACAAGTAGGCTAGCTTGGTCGCTCAATGGTGAGACACTATATATATGATGTGTATATGTGTTATATAGGTAAACATATATTTTCTTTTGCGATCAGGCAGCATCATTTCATTTTTAATGTTTGCCAGTCTGCTCACAATAAAACCAATGACAATAAATGTTATCTTATCTTATTATCTAACAAATAATTCATTTGCCAAATAACAAGGACTACCAAACTATATTTTTAATCCCATGTATCTGAAAGTGACTACAAATATGATTAGCATCAGTGTACCAGTCAGAGGAGGGAAGCTTCTTTTCTATATAAGATCTGACTGCACAGTTAATTTTTGAATGGAATAAAATGTATAGTATCTTTTTTTAAAACTGTAGCCTCATTGTCAAAAGCAAGAGCTAGCGTAATCATTCTGAAGTAGCCATCTTCTTCAGGCTAAGCATAGTTCTTTGCTTCCCCATCAGTTTGAATCACCCCAATTGTCAAGAGGCATCAATGCCTGATGCCAATTAGATTAGCAGCAATAGGGTGGGTAGGTCCAAGAGTGTCACTGACAGTTTTTAATCACTAGGAGTAGTTGAAGCATTTTATGAAACAGAGTAGCCTGAAAAATTGTATATGTACAATATTTCTAGCAAACCTCTATTAAGCACAAACAATGCCATATAATCTTGAAATATAATGGTTTAATTTATGTTACCTAGAAACAAACATAAAAGAGGGTTTTGCAATCTAAAAGCACTAGTTACTTGGGATGGAGGACTTTTAATTACCTGCGGGTGTCTCTTATCTAACTTTAATAGGACTATGTAATCTTCACACTACAGACATACACCCACAGTCTTGAATTTTTTTAACAGGGTCATAGAAGTTCTGGTGTTATTTGGCCAGCAACTAGAAGGATGATACAGCTTCTATGAGCACAGTCACTGTTTACTGAAAGTTTTCAAGCATTGTTATAGGCAGTCCTCAATTAATGGTTATATGTTCAGTGATTGTGAAAAATAATGATAGAATTCAACATAAGACTTTCAGTGTTATTTGGCCCCCAAATGGCACAAGTCTGTACTTATTCAGTGCATGTTAAAGATGGAAAAGAAATCTGCAATGGATTTATACTGGAATAAATTTCCATTAAAGATGAGACCCACTAAAACATAATGAGCATGTAGCACATAAAGGTAAAGTAAAGGTTCCTTTTGCACATATGTACTACTTGTTCCCAACTCTAGGGGGCAGTGCTCATCTCTGTTTCAAAGGCAAAGAGCCAGTGCTGTCTGAATACATCTCTGTGGTCATGTGGCCAGCATGACTAAATGCTGAAGGGGCACAGAACGCTGTTACCTTCCCACCTATAGCACATATGCAGCATGAACTGTTTGTGAAATTGGATCTGGCAAAAGTGTTGAAAATTATGGGATACAGCTTTAAAATGAAAATTTGATAAGGGCACCAGAAGATGGCTACAAATATTTCAAAGAGGTTCTTTTTTGAAGCTTCCAATTTCTTACAGAACTTACAGTCCAAGAAAGCACTTCTACCAATTATATCAAATGAGTTTAGAAAATTTTGAAATTAAAGCTAAATAGTGAAAATGTCATCAAAGCAATAAATACCTAGTCAGGCACTGTTATGTGGTATAGAGGCCCAGATAGAAATTGATAACTTGGATTGGCAAACAAGAAACTAAGGATGGGGGGGGGGAGGTTAATTGACCTCGTGGTGAAATGATGGACTTTCTTGTGGCTCCAAGATCACCACCAAACTCCGGTCGCTGGACGGTCCAACTTGGACCTAAACCATCCCGTAGAGATGGTGACAGGTAGGGGTATATCCCATCGATCCTGGAGACACCCACAAAGTCTCTGGTGATCCAGGAAAAAGCCACTTTTGCTGGTGGCTACAAGGCAGCCATAAGGTTGTTGAACCAGCTGACAGCTCCACAATGCAAGGGCAGGAGAGAAGCATGTCATTTTGGTGAGAGTTTAATTTTTGTATTGGAGCGAGAACACCCTAAACGTGGAGATTTTTTAATATATGGATTTCAGTTCTCAGAATTCCAACCAGAGTGCATTTTTGCAGCTATTTTATGGATCAATTACAGTTTCTGGAGACTCTTCAAATTTTGCTTCAACTAGAAAAAATTCCAGTAACCCAGTTTGGATGTGACAGAGTCATATGTCTTCATGATCAGTTCTGACCTTATCAGGAATAAATGTTCAAGCTGATTTGGATAATGTAGTACCTCCAGTCCAATAAATTTTATAATCTGCTGTGTACATTGTTGGTGGCTTTACACAAACTAAGGAACTTGCCAACTAGCAAAGCCACCAACTATGTAGATCGTAAAAATTGATTGATCTGGAGGTGTCTCTCCAAATCAACTTGAAACCTTCATGACCAAGAACAGTTCTGCCTTGTATGAATTATTACATTTTTCTATTTATTATTCTCCCCCACCGAGCCAATTACTGCTAGCAAGCATTAATAAGCTTCCTTGGTAGTAGATGAAAATGAGACATACTGTTGTAACTCATTGTAATATGGATGGCAGCCTAAATCCCTTGATTGACTTAATAGTTATTAGATAATAGGGGCAACAAAACTGAACCCAAGAAACACCATATCCCAACATGTAAAGGGCAGATATTAAGTCTTCAAGCACTGCTTTCTGAAAATGATCTCTAGGAAAATATTGGATAATAAAAATATACATCTGAGGCCCCTTTTCTAAAAAGCAGTTCAGAACATTATTATGATCGATGGTACCTCTGAGATGTTCAGCAGAAGAAATTTGGACAGACTACCCTTATATATATATATACCCTGAAGTTTGTGCCAATCATTATGGTAGCAATTAGCATTGGCGCTTTGAATTAATCAACCTTTCTTTTGCTGATTAACCCACTGATGAAAGCCTCATAGTCCTACAGTGATCACACTGGCTTTTTAAAAAATTAAAACTGCAAACTAACTATTTCAGAAAAATTCTATCAAGCATTATAAATCTCTTCATGACTTAAAAAAATACTGAATGTTAGCAGGTAGGATTTACACCTCCCTGAAATTTAAGGTGCCTTTTAATCCTGCACAATTAAAGTGTTCAGCTGAACTAACTACAGTTTAGTCTTCCCTTCCCCATCTATTTATTAAAGCCAGATACAAAATTCACATTAACATCAAATATACATAAAATATAAAACTGCTAGAGAGAACACAAGATATATTTTATATTTTGATGTTGACTCCAAAGTTTTGTTTAAGATATTTATGTTACCTAAAAAGATAATAAATTTCACAGAAGGCTCACTATGTTACCAGCTTTCCATCAACCAAGTCTACAGGGAAGGCTAAAAGTGCCAAAAGGGAAAAATTAAAGCAAACAGAAATACTGCTGGATAATAAATCTTCAAAAGCACTACATGTTATTAAAATATGTTTAATATATCCATAATTTTAAATCATATGGAGAGAGAGATTCCAGTTTTTGTATTCATATAATTTGGAATTGTGTCTATATTGATTCTAGGACAGGCATAAGAAATCATTCATATAACTTTGCCTTTTTTCCCTGACCTGGAGATCATCTGCTTTATAAGCATTAACAATGATTCTCCTAGCAAGGATTTTGAACAGAGTAGTTAATATGAAGAATGATATGATTTAGGAATGCTTAGCTTGGATCACTGACAAATAGAGGTGAAGACAATTCCCTTGTGAACTGCTTGCCAATAAGTACTTACTGCTGGGTAGACCAACATAAATCTTTCTCTAGATTTGTAGCATGTACAGGAAATAGTTTCAGAAGAGAGGAACAGAGGTTCTATGAATCCAATCCAATCCATTCACCCATAAATCTACTGAGCTCTTTGGTTTTCAAAAAATAAAAAAGGTGGATATGTATGGATTGATTGTATAAAAATTGAGCTCTGAGTAGTCTAAAATAAACAGTTGCATAAACATCAGGAAGCAAAATGTGGGAATTCAAACCCTCTCCCTTCGGTAACCTTGGACAAATGGAGTTTTAAAATATATTTCATCAGTGCAGACAACATACTGAAAAACCTCTCAAAGGCACAGTGGAAACTAGGTTTTGGTCTCAGTTGCAGGTCAGCAAAGGGACATGGCATTGATTATTAGAACTGAAAGTTTCAACAGGGTACTTTAATTCAACATGGTTTCAGTCGAAGGCCTTTCTCAGAGCAGATTTTCAAATTAAAGTGGAACCCTGTTCAATACAGCAAATTCAATTAAGTGGCTTCAACTGCAGATTTGATTGCTGCTTTGCTCCTCTGGGAGCGTCACAGACAAAAATACAGAATTACAGCTTCACTTTCACAGATGGCAGGCATGGTGGGTAAGCAGGTGGACTGAAGAGTGTGAAGGTCTCTCTAATGTTGAAAGGAATCATTTTTATCATCTTGTCTTATCAAACCTTTGTTTATAGCCAAGGCTAACATCTCTTGTTCAGGTTTCCGATGTTAAAATTTCTATTGCTCTTTTTATTCAGCACTTCGAAGGAGTGTATATATATATTGCTCTCTGTGAGGTTGTTTGGGTTGAGACAAGTAATTAATTCGGACTTTTAAAGCTCTGAGTTAAAGGTTAAAACTTTGAAACTCAGTGAGTTTACATAGCTAAGGATGACCTTATATCTGGTGGATACAGATCCTAGTCTCATGTTTTAATCCATGCTGTCTCTTTTTTATGCACTAGTAGGATTACAGACTATCAAGTGCTTATTAAAATTAGTAATAGATAGACTAATTTGGTCTTAATTTGTAATTAGCCCATAAATTATTATTTTTTAAATTTACAAATTGCATTCCTGTGTGTACTACTATACCCCATGGTGGAGCATATATAATTAAAATATGATTAAAATTTCTCATAAAAAGCCACATTTAGCAGAAATGAAGGAATAAAGCATCATGCCCAAAGCAACCCCAATGAACTCTGAGGAAGCAGTACAGTCAAAAAAGGAATTATAATGGAAAACATACTGGAAGTTAAGAAAGTTAATAGAAAAGAATCCTTTTCTAACTACCACATTTTGCTTTAATTACTGTTTCCAAACACATAACAAGGAAAGCACTTTAGAAATAGGAGGGCAGTTCTGAATCCATAACTAGGATCCTGGAAGTGATTGAGCATCATGAAATAACATTCTGAAGGTTTTTATGTGTATGTCAACTAAGTATATAATATGTGACAACTTTTCTATTTCGCATCACATGTCCTTTGTTCACAGCTTGACCTGAACCCACCAGAGGCAAAGGAACAAGGCAGTTACAATGTTATAAGTTGCTGTCACGGAAGGACTTCTCTATTAATTGGTTCCTGTGGCAGAGCAATAAATGAACCAAAATAAAATCAATTCACACATGTGCATTTAGAAAGTGTATTTTCCTTGTTAAAAATTAAGGCACCTGACATCTGAATCTGTGCAAGGACTGAGAGTCTTAAGTGCACACATAGTTATTCAAACAACCCCCTATTCCATCGCACCCCATCCCTGTTATTCCTTGCATCTACTATCTGAGGTATACATCCCAAAAGTAGAACAGCCATACAATTATCTTTGCTGTCTAGATATAGATCTTCTCCAGGGAGTCAATATTTTCTATTTTAGCTTCAAAGCAAAATTGCAACAGCTTCTCATATCTCATATGTATTTCCTGGGCAGAACCCCCCCCCCCCCCATATTTTGTTGTTTCAAGGCAACAGCAACAATGATGTTAGGTACCTGTTTATCATAGTGTACATATCTTTTTAAAGCTGTCTTGGCAAATGATACAGCATTCCCAATTTATCTGTGCAGAATTACATTGAACAATAAAAGTTACACCCCATTCCATCGAAAGATTTCTTTTCAAATGTCAGTGAGTTTTGCACTGCAGTGTGATGGCTTCTTCGCATGTTAAGTACCCTCTTAAATTAGAAAGAATGATAATATGCACCAGCATGTTGCAAATGAATAATCCTCTTTCAATTGGCCCTGGGATAAAGAATAAATTCTTAGATGAGGATTCTAAAATATTTAAATATGCACACACACAGTTTTATAATGCCCTACACTTGATTTAATGCTACCAGCCAAAGTGCTTTAAGGTATTACTTTGATCAGATTTGCAGACTGAACCTGACCATAATAGCTATGAAATAACTTTTGTCAATAGCTATAGAAACTTTGCTGAGATAATATGTGCAATCACTTTCAAACAGCAGTTTCTCAAGGCTGATAGCAGCGGTTAGTCACAGTATTTCCCATCATTTGTATATTAAGTTATCAAATGTAGTTAGAAAGGCTCTCATAGCATTGACAGGCATATATATGTATGTGTATGTGTATGTATATGATATGTGTGTGTGTATGTGTGTATATATATATATATATATGTGTGTGTGTGTGTGTGTGTGTGTGTGTGTGTGTGTGTGTATGTATGTATATGTATATGTATATGTATCGGCCCACGGTGCCTCTGCCAGTGAAAATGTGTGCGGCCCTCCCAAACTCTGTTTTTATGGCAAAGGGTTGCAGGAGGCCATGTCAGCTAAAATGGAGCTCGGGAGCCTGTTTTCAATGGCAGAGTACTCAGGCCACCATAGGCTCCCCTGAAACATGTGATGTCAAGCTGGCCATGTTCATGCCTATCATGGCCACACCTACCCTGGCCCCTCAAGGTCAAACACAACCTGAATGAAATCGAGTTTGGCACCCATGATTTAGTACATCAGAAAAGCAAAACATGCATAACAACTAAGACAGCTGTCAGAAGTTGAACTTGATGATGAACAGCTAAAAGTTGGTTGTTTTGTGCGAGTTATCTATGTAAAGAATACATGGTATTTTTTAACTTTAAAGTGTTAACAAATATAACCTGTAATTCAAACACTAGGTATGCTGAAAGCTACTTAAACATTCTAGACCCTTGAATGATAAACATACATTTGAAGTCAGTCTGAATCCAGTTCAGCTCAAAAGAACAATGTAGCATTGAAGATAGTATAAGTGGCTTTTATAAATATATTGGAACTGAAGCACACTTAAAAAAAACATTTGCATATCTGAGGAATTACATTCACACTATTTGCAATTAAATAATCTCAAGTATAGGTGCTCAGAATTCCTGCTAAAGCAAATTTAGAAATCTCCAGTAATGGTTAACAGCAGTTAGCATAAAACATTTTCTTATATTTGGCTGCACTAGTCATTCTGAAATCCATTTTATCAGAATATTAAGTGAATATCCAGCCATCCCATTTTTATGTTACAGTGGAAAGAGAGTAGGAAAAAATATTAGCAAGAAAATATATAATTATGAATCTTTGCATACACTTGCCAAAATATTTCCATCAAGATATTGAATAGGGAGTCACAAATCAGATTTATGGTAGTAATGTATTCTGATACTTTGTTTTGGGAAATAGGCAGATGCCATTCAACAGCTGGAAACATTCAGAAGAGATTGGGTTTGAGGTCAAATTATTTGAAGAGGGACTGAGGTGTTAGGCTGGGCAATCTTTGTTGAGATATATTTAATTAAACTATTAAACTTTGCTATTAATAGCCATTGCCTTGCTATGCTGTTTTGCTAGTGTTTCTTCAATTATTTAGTTTGCTTGATTGACTCTTAGTGATCAGATGCACTAAATTACTTTCTGCTGGGCACTAAACATTGAGGTCACTGGGAAGGTCCTATAATTAATTCTGTTTCAGTAATAGGAGAAATAGACACCCTGATGTTGCTATGTAGGAAGGCAGTTGTGTTAAGTCTATGATAGCCAAAAGTCAGGGATCTAGAAATACCTTTTCTGATGAACCCATTTGATTAAAAGTCAGATCCTGAAGGCTTGTTCTTTTTAATCAAATGCATTTGTCAGAAAAGATGCTTCCAGACTCCTGATTGATTCCATTACAAAGATCTTCTTATTCCCTAAATAAAGGTTCCTTTGATATATGAATACTAAAAGCAATCTGAATTTTGTTTGTAAAACAACAAGCATTTTTCCCTCTCTGTATATTGCTCATAAAAAATTTATAAAAGCTGTATTTCAAATCCAATAAGAATAACCAGAAATTTGAATAATTTAAAAAGATTGTTTTGAGAATATTATCTAACAGAACTCCCCAGGCTGATTCAAACTATAACCACAGGAAAAAAGTCCTAGTGAAAAAATAATCTTAAGGAAATGGAAGGATGGTTTAAAACATGAGTACAAGGTTGAGGTTGAAATTAGAATCCAAAAACTGAATGATGGACTGAAACATATTGTTTATTCTATTTCAGTCAAGCTTACCTAAAGCTCACTTTTCTCTCCAAAAATTGATTGCTGAAGTAATATATAGAGAAAACTACTTTTATACAACTAGTCTGGTGCTCTAATCATCACATTACACATGTGTCGTGAGAAATAAGTAATATGTTGCAGAAGGCTATGAAATATTTATGCTGTCAGACAGAAATATAAATGATTAAATAACGTAGTACTGTATAGTCTGGCTTTGCTTAGATTCCACCATGGTGTGTTACAGATTTTTCTACAGACCTACTTTTGAGAAGAAAACATCTGATATAATACTGCCTCCCTATTTCTAACATTTTTAAAGAGATTCTTAAGCCTTAAAGCCAGTGGTGGGATTCAGCCAGTTCATACCACTTCAGGAGAACCGGCTGTTAAGTTTTTGAACAGTTTGACAAACTGGTTGTTGGAAGAAATCATTAGATCAGAGAACTGGTTGTTAAATTATTTGAATCCCACCACTGCTTAAAGCATACTATGAGCATCCTTCTGAAATAGTTGGTATTTATCTTTGAATAATATTTTATTTTGGTTGCAACTATTGTTTTCTCTCCACACACAAAAAGAAATTATGAACTGCAGCTCCTGAAAAAAATCCTCTGTGTATCTAACTGCAGTTGTTTGCAGAGCTATTCTTCAGAGGCATCCTTGGGGAAGAATGTTCCCACCCCAAATCATAATAGTACTTGCAATTAAAGTTTTGACCCATTTTTACAGGCATCAAAAATAAGACATACATTAAAAACGGATGGGCTTTGATATTATAGTTGCAGCTACATCCTGACTTCTTGTGACATTTCAATTTTTTTATTTCTAGAATAGATTCAGTAATACACTGCAACAAGCATGTTTCTTTCATGCTATTTTCAGTGTTAACAAATTAACAGAAATGATCAAATCTGCCAAGAGCTCCCACATAACATCAGGGTTACTGTAATATTCAAAGACCTGCCTCAAATACAAAAAAATGCAACAAATCCAATATCTTCTGTGCTGTGCAGTTCTTGGACCATAAGTATTTCCAAAAAATATAAGAAAAGGACTTCAAATCATTCCTATATCTATTTAATCAACTCTTAGTGCAGTATGCATAATTTACATTATCTTATATTCTTTCACATAACTTTTTAAAAAATGATGTAACATTGGTATATATCACCCAAGAAATTGTCTAGCATGTATAAAGGTGCTTTAAATTTATGTTAGCAACTTGAACCACAAGAAGGAACATTTCATCGTGCTTGGTGGATATGTAAAAAAATCTAGAAAATTTTGGATTCAAATACATACTTTGATTTAGAGAATTTTAACAATGAATATGCATTTTAGGGCAGAAATACTCTCTTGAGACTGATGGACAAATAGCTGATAATTTTTTTTAATGGAACTTTGTTTTGTATATAACTGCAGCAAGACTATTGTGTGCACAAAGATGAAAAGATTTGACAATGTCTACAATGAAGGATATTTGGTGAACATGATAAAATGTGCTGAGAAGGCCAAACTGATCTCTTTGAACAGAAAGACAAATCTACAATTATTGCTGAATGGAAACCCCTTGTGGAATTATGCAATTTAAAATAGCAAAAACTGAACTTATGATTTGTGTTTTTGATTATTATATATGATATATTATACAAAGAAGAAAGTTATGATGTAACTTTATAGAATGAGATAAATGTATAATTATACTTATAATTGCTGTATGGAAGATTGAAAAGCACTTGTTTGTAATTCTTTTTCTTCTATTTTTCTTTACCTTTGTTTTTTTCCCTTGCTCTATATTACTTTGTATTAGTGTGAGAGGACAGACTGACTACAAAATGACCAGCACCTGTCCTGTCCTTTTAAGCCAGGACAGCAATTGTTGGCCCCTACAGAAGTTAAGGCCAGTACCTTGGACAGCTCTGTTATGTATTCGTATTTATTTTAATCTCCTGCATATATGGGCAAATATGTTTTATGTAGAGACACCAGTCTTGTTAAAAGAAGAATAGCTGAGGAGTCTACTAACTTATTATCTTTGCTAGTGTTGAATCAACAATGTATAAAAAGTGGAAACCTATTAGAAAAATACAATTTTTAAAGCATATTTCTTCTCTCTGTATTTCTATCTTTATATATGAGGGTGCACTATATTTTTACAAGCAACACTTTTCCAAAGATATCTCAGCAAAAAAAAATGGTGACCCAATTGTACTTTCCTCATGAACATGCTGGAAAGTTCCCTTCCTTTTAGTTGTGATGGACAATACTGTTTTAGTCCATTTCATTCTTCCTCAACAGTCATTTTAATTGAAGGAAAGAGTTATGGGTCTACAGATAACTTGTGCCAGAATTTTGACTTTGGAAGGGAAAGCTGGAGGCAACTGGATTTTTTCTGTGGCTATTCAAATTGAGACTTCTATATGAATTTCTGCTACTGGTACAACACCATGCACCACTGCTTACTAGGCATTTAGATGGACAATCCTGTATCTTAAATTCTTTACATCCTTTTGGGAGTCCCAACTGTATAAGCTAATATTTTCTTTTATTCCATTTCTTTCTATTTTTATGGGAACATCCTTGTCACATTACAGTTAATATTATTTTATTTTCCCATTATTGACATGAAAACAGTTATTCAAATTTTGAACATTTCTAGGTACTTTCTTTCAGATATGATAATAAACAACTTATGAATTACATTATCTTATGATTTCTTTCTGCAAGTCTTTACTTTTTACCTTTTACCTTTTCCCCGAACATAAACAAGAATTTATAAATTACATATGATTTTAATACATATAAAAGTAAAGGTTTTCCTTGAACATATGTGCTAGTCGTTCCCGACTCTAGGGGGCAGTGCTCATCTCAGTTTCAAAGTCAAAGACCCAGCGCTGTCTGAAGACGTCTCCGTGGTCATGTGGCTGGTATGACTAAATGCCAAAAGGCACACAGAAAGCTGTTACCTTCTCAACAAAGGTGGTCCCTATTTTTCTAATTGCATTTTTACATGCTTTCGAACTGCTTTGTTGACAGAAGTTGGGACAAGTAATAGGAACTCTGTTACATGGTGCTAGGGATTCGAACCGCCAAACTGCCAACCTTTCTGATTGACAAGCTCAGCGTCTTAGCCACTGAGCCATTCTATCAAATAAATCATTACTTTCTTTCTTAGAAGAAATATTTTCTTCATAAATAAGAACTGATATTGTGAATGTAGTGCCAAGTACACAGCAGCAGCAGATCAGACTTGGCTGATCCCAGAAAACTTAGCAGGATTGGTCCCAGTTAGTTTTTGGAAGAAAAAAACAACAGGGTATCTGAGACCTATTGTCTATACTGGAAAATTGAAAAAAAAAGCTGCACCTGAAAAAAAGACAATGGCCAATTACTTCTGTGAGAACTAGTTTGATGTAAGAGTTAAGGTGGCAGACTAGAAACTGGGAGACCCTGAGTTCTAATTCTAGTCCCTCTCTCAGCTTACTCTGTCTGTCTCAATTGTAGACAGTGACAAGCTACTGCCAAAATCTTGCCAAGAAAGCTGCAAAGACCATCCACACAATTGACAGGAGTCAACAAGACTTGAAGGCACACATGTGTGCATTCACATTCTCTCTCTGACACTCAACTCTGTACTATTGGGAATAAAAGTACTTGACCATGTCCATGAAACCCTCAGTAAACTGAGCCCAATAAAGAATATTGGTTAAATGCCACAAGACAGTCAAGACCATCCTACAACAGCAACTTTCCTTTTTTAAAAAAAAAACTTTGGCCCTGAAATACTATTTTCCTAGACTGAATGATGGAATAATGTAACTTTGTCTTTTGTACATCTACAGTTTCTTTTCTCCATGTTCTCTGGCACAGATCAAATAAATGTTATTCCCTGAAGATCTTATTGCATTCCTTGCAAGATAAAATTCCCAAAGCAACAGCTGAATATTCAGCCTAATTACACTTGGGATAATGTAAGAATAACGACATTCTACTTTTCTACTTTAACCTATTGAGAAATAATTTATCTAGGTTATATAATCTTCTAAATGTCCCCCTAACAACGTTTAAGCTTATAATGATCAATTCTGGGGGAAAATGTAACTCTTACAGTAAAATATTTCTCAAAAATGGGTCAGGAAGTTTAAGTAGAATTAAGAGAAGGAAAAAAGTACATTCCTTGTGGTAAAGTAGTTGGCAAGCTATTTCAGATTTCATTTAAACTTTTTAGCCTGATGAAAAGAGGCAATTTTTTAGAACTTGTCCTTATAATTTATCACTCAGACACAGCAATATTTAGTCTTATATATAGCTCCTAATGCGTGTGACTTCCACTTTACCTGTTTTCTAGTGGGGAAAAATGACATAAATCTCCCTGAAGCCACACATTTTCCAAACAACTTTCACCTTATTAAGTGAGCATCAGGTTCTCATTAGTTCTCATTCCTCCCAAATATAGACTTCTGCCATATATACTGGTAAAAAATAAATTAAATAAAAAGTAAAGAGGAACATACAAGGAGAACTTTTATAAGTGCAGTACAAATCTAAAGCTCTATCTAAAGTGAGTGCTTAAGCTGTTTTAAGCAGTTGTTGCTCTTTAATCTCAGATATAGCAATAGCAATAGCACTTGGACTTATATACCACTTCACAGTGCTTTTAGAGCACTCTTTAACTGGTTTACAGAGTCAGCATAGTGCCCACAACTATTTGGGTCCTCATTTTACCCACCTTGGAAGGATGGAAGGCTGAGTCATCCTTGAGTCTGGTGAGATTCGAACTGCTGAACTGCTGGTAAATCAGCAATCAGCAGAAGTAGCCTGCAGTACAGCATTATAACCACTGTACCACCATGGATCTTGTGGCTAGGTTCTTATCAGCAAGCAGACTATTCATACGATATCCCTAAATTTTCCCAACCTGGGCAACTTAGACTTCAGCTCTTAAAAACCTTAGCAATAGCTATGCTGGCTGGGAAATTCTGGTGCTTGAATCATCTGTTATGCAGATGGTTATTATATATTTCTGCATGCAGAGAATATAATGCTAATTTAAAGTAAATAGTTCACATGAAAGTTTTAAGAACTAAGTTTTCATTCAATATTCATTTTGGATGACTTGAAATAGTGGCTTTCATAAATAAAAATGATTGATATGGCCCTTGTCATAGCTTATAATGTAAGAAAACTGATTTTAAGTACATTTTGTTGCACTTGAGAAAGTTTAAATTTAAAAAAAATTAGAGTCCTGAGCTTGAAATTTGGGGCATGTGGCAAAAGGTTTTATTTTGTATTCTCACAATTTGAGAGATGCATTATTTCTGATGTTGTGATATGTCTCCATACTTTCTCCATTTAAAAGAGGGTATTAATAGGCTTTCTCCAGCTAAGCCATTGGAATTTCTTTTAACAGTAGCTTTAATGTATTATTTAATTGCATTTATAGTCATTATTATACTGTCTTAATTAGTTTTTATTGTTCTGGATTTGGCTTTGAATTTTTATTTAGTAATAATGCTATCATAACAATAATAACAGCTTAAGCAATAAATAAATAAATATCAAAGCAGCAGCTTTCAGCTTGATGCGTACAAAATGTCCTGAAATTATAATTCCAGATTCACCAGACAATTTGATTATTATGATGGCACAATGATGCCTCAATGCTGTGTTGTTATTTTCATTTGTACATTTTGAATTTTGTAGAACTGATACTTTAATAAAACATGAAAATCCTTAGTTGTAATGAGCATGCCTGCAAATTATATATGGCCATATGTTTTCAGAGTATCAAGGAGAAAAACAAGAAACAAGTTCTTCTGGACTACGAGTTCCTGAAATAGAAAACAAAAGAAATGAAAATGCTTCACAGTTGTGTTGTGTGCTTAATCATTTGCAACTAACAGATTTTTAAAACCCCTGCAATGATTGGCTTCACAGATATTGGAGTTTGACCAAAGTATCAATCAATTCAATATTACTGTCATATAGAAAACCTTACAGCAAATTCAATTAATTTTTTTTGAGAATTGTTTTTGAAACTCCCACAACTGATTTTGTAATCCATCCTAAGTCTTAGATCAACTGCCTAACACATATACATGAGATCCAAAGAGAAAATGAGACTGTTAAACAAAAGATAGTGATGTTTTAATGTACAGTATATGATCCCTGAAGGCAAATTATTGCTATGAAAACTTGTGTTATGTAGAATTTTTAAAATACAGTATATGCCTACTAAGCAAGAAGTACATTTTGGTTTCTTTTGAAATTTTCAGTTTTATATACTTAACATCTAATCAAGAGCTTAAGTGATAAAAGGCAGCTACTGGTATAAGTTATGTTAAAATATCTTTGTCATAGCTATGACCTTCACTGTCCTATTTATGCCTTGGGTATAAGGAAAATATTGTTAATGAATTGTAAAAATGAACTTTGATGATTTTTGATTCAGGGATCATTTTCTGAACCAGATTTTCCATACAAAGTTCAAAATTTATTATTTTAATATGTACAAAATGCATGATATAAAGTCACAACCCCTGGTATGCCCCAATTATGGGAGGAAGCTAACTGCTTCCATTCTCTTTCAATCGGCTCGTCACAAGAGTCCATCAAGACAGAAACCCAATATTTTTACTGTTGCCTTTGTTATATTTGTGTTTTATTTGTGCTGATAAATAAATAAAGGGAGACTAGTATAGATCTATTTCAAGCTATTTAGCTCTCATCAGCTAGCCATACTCTTATTGGGATTCGAACCTGGGCTGTATTACATATTAGGTAGACGTCTTAGCCATTAAGCTAAGTAAAATTAGGCAACAGTAAAAATATTGGGTTTCTGTCGTGATGGATTCTTGTGACGAGCCGATTGACAGAGAATGGAAGCAGTTAGCTTCCTCCCATAATTGGTGCATACCAAGGGTTGTGACTTTAAATATATACCTTTCTCCCTGGCTCACCTGATAACGGATCAGAGCCTGTGGCTTAATGGCTAAGACGTCTGCCTAATATGCAATACAGCCCAGGTTCAAATCCCAGTAAGGGTATGGCTAGCTGATGGGGGAATGTGTTGTCATTCTTTTCTAGAAGCCAAGGTCATCTTTTGTCTCCGCACCTCTGCACCTGACTGGAACCAGCTGGGTGGAGATGCCAGGATGGTCGAATAAGATTGGATCATGTGATGGATTTATGGGTGTGGGGATAAGATCATGAACTTTCATCTGGGTGGAATCCCAGGAGGTTTTTCAGATTTGGGATTCCATAGATGTACCAAGATATCTGATTTATTAAATTGGAACTTTAAGGATAGTTTTGCCTTGGACTCTGATTTAATTCTGAATGATACTTGGAACGTTGTCAGCAAGTTGTTCCACTGATTAATTGTTCTAGCTGTTGGGAAATTTCTCCTTGGTTCTAGGTTGCTTTTCTCCTTGATTAAGTTCCATCCATTGCTCCTTGTCTTGCCTTCAGGTGCTTTGGAGAATAGCTTGACTCCCTTTTCTTTGTGGCAACCTCTGAGCTATTGGAACACTGCTATAATGTTTCCCCTAGTTCTTCTTTTCATTAAACTAGACATACCAAATTCCAGAAACCATTCTTTATATGGTTAAGCCTCCAGTCCCATAATCATCTTTGTTGCTCTTCTCTGCACTCTTTCTAGAGTTTCCACATCTTTTCTACATCGTGGTGACCAAAACTGAATGCAGTATTCCAAATGTGGCCTTACCAAGGCATTATAAAGTGGCATTAACACTTCAAATGATCTTGATTCTATCCCTCTGTTTATGCAGCCTAGAACTGTGTTGGCTTTTTTGGCAGCTGATGCACACTGCTGGCTCAAATTTAAATGGTTGTCCACCAGGATTCTAAGATCTCAGGATTACTACTATTGAGCAAGGTACTACATATACTGTACCTGTGCATTTTGTTTTTCTTGCCTAAATGTAGAATCTTACTTTTCTCACCATTGAATTTCATTTTGTTAGATAGCGCTCAATGTTCAAGTCTGCCAAGATCTTTCTGTATGTTAAGCCTATCCTCTTGAGTTTTGGCTGTGCCTGCCAATTTGGTGTCATCTGTAAATTTGATGAGTTTCCCATCTATCCCCTCATCCAAATAATTGATGAAGATGTTGAAGAGTACTGGGCCTGAAACAAAGCCTTGGGGTATCCTACTGCATACTTCCTTCCATTTAGACACAGTTCCATTGAGGACTACATGTTGAGTGTGGTTGGCCAGCCACTTATGAATCCATCTGGTGGTGATTCTGTCTAATCCACATCTTATCAAGTATTAGGTTGTGATCTACTTTATCAAATGCCTTACTGGAGTTCTAGTATACCCACAGCATTCATCTGGTCCACTAATTTTGTCACTTTGTTAAACTTTGATAAGTCTGTATTTCCTGGATCTATTATTTTTCCTCTTTTGAAGATGGGAACTTCATCACCTCTTTTCCAATCTTCTGGCAGTTTCCTAGTGCGCCAGAAAGATGTAGTTAAGTGGTTCTGAGATCACGCCTGCCAGTTCCTTCAGAACCTTGGGGTGTAATCCATTTGATCCTGATGATTTGAACTCATCTATTATGTTTAGGACAAACTGTTTGTGAAATTGAAAACCAGTAAAAACAGTGAAAAATTTGTGCTTTGTGATGTATCAATCCAGAGTATTATACTTTGTTGTAATCATCAGAAAAATTGATCCCTAAAACAACTGGGCCAATGCTGCTGGCAGGATTTTCATTTTCCAAATAATCTAAATAAGCATTTACAGTATTTATCAAATCTTAGTAAATCTAACACCTACAAATATACTTCGGGGAGTCAGAAGGCTAAGGAGATTAAAATAGAAATAAAATTACTTAAAATAGCTAAAACCCAGCAATCAAGCCTCTAATTTTTCAAAACAAACAAGACATTTCTATATTCTGGCTCAAGTAATAGATTAATGAGTGAAGTGGATGGAGGAAAACCAGTGCAGTGCAGTGACTGTGCCTGTGAAATAATGTTACCAGATGTATTATCATGTATATTCAAGTTTAATGCTTTCAGAAGATAATTAGGTAATAACACCATTAGTGCGAACATGCTAAGAAAAATCTGCACAAAACATGGGACAGAGTAGCTCTTACATTGCCATCTTCAAACTGCTTATGATCTAAGAACATAAATATGGTAGGTTTAACTTTATGGATCTTTTTGTATACTATTTGCACTATGGTACAATGGAAAGATGCATGTGTTCTATCAAATATGAACCTGCAGGGGAAACTGGCCTTAGCAAAATAATTAACTACATGGGTGTCATCAGGAGCTTGCTGCTTCCATCAAAATAACAAAAGTAGTGACCCAACAGGCTGCTGCAAGCATTTTTTGTATGCATGTGTGCTGTCATAATGCATATTCAGAAGGGGTGGGCTTTGTGTTTTGACCCTGCTTTTATCATTCTAGCACTCTTGTTACTCCACAGAAGCTGCTGTTGCCTCTACAAATTTAAGGCCAGAAATAAAACTTTCAGTTGATTTGGTCTACTTCTATTTTTTTTCCAATTGCATGGATTCATTAATAGCTAGTTAATGAATTGATTGATGTATTTAACATATGGCAACAGCTTATGAAATCCAAACATCAACAAGTTGGTAACAAAGAAGTAAGTCAGAGAGAGAGAAAAGAGGGAGGAGAGAAATGGAGATGGGAAATGCAATAACACCTTTCCCTTGTTCTAATTTAAGTAAGTATTCATAAGTTCAAGCTATGATACATATGTAGACACAATCTATGCTCTAAATTTATATTGGCTTTGATTCTTAATAAAGACATTCTATGGGAGAGGTCAGAAGGACAGGGCAGATACTGTAAATCATAATTATATATTAATTACTTAATTATTTTTCTTTAATAATTGTATTTTCCTCTATCTTTGAATATACTATGGACTGTTTTCCAGTCCATTTACATTGTGTTTTATATATCTTACTCCCATGACCCGACAATTGCGTGGTAGACATATGTGTGCCGACAAAATAGTGCCGATTAAAACGGGACATCAAAATTGCACCAACAAATTCGCGACGACAAAATCGCGACGACAAAAGCGGAATGACAAATACAATAAAATCTAAAAACTTTTAGGGTTAGGGTTGGGGTTATAACGTACGTATACGCCTCCCACTATGTTAAAGGCCCAGCACACTCACTGGGCTGTCTATAGTTTGTTGATGATGCGATTTTGTCGGCGCGCATTTGTCGGTGCGCTACTGTCGAAAATCAATTAGTGATTTTGACGGCGCTCATTTGTCCGTCGCGGGTTTGTCAGCGTGAATTTGTCCATCGCGGTTTTGTCGGTGAACCACTTACTCCCAGTTATCATATAACTTTAGACAAACATTTGTTCTTAATTTTATGCAATACTTTGGTTATTTTAACTCACATTTGGTGAGATTGAATTAGGCTCTAGGATGAAATGTATGACCTGTTCCTGCCATTTAGGTTACCATAGTTAGTATCTCTATGTGTCCTTCCTTAGTGATGTTTAAATTACATTAGAACAGCTGCTTGAACTCTGTAGTTAATGGCATTCATTGCTATTGAAATTCCAGACTTTTCTGAAATATTACATGCTAATTATGCAACAGCATCTCTAATCAAGTGTTTTCAGGTGATCTATAGAGTTCAAGAAACATCACACCTGTGTACATGTTTTCTGCTTTGTGGTTATTCTGCAATTTCCCAGAGTCATTGTGAATCAGGCAGCAAATAAATAAATTAAATAAATAAGAATAATTTTCCTCCTCCTGCAAACTATTCCCTCTTCAAGTCTATTTTAATTTTTTTTCCTTTGATGATTTTTTTAATTTGTGCTGATGACTGGATTTATTTTACAAAGAACTAGTCATATTCTTGGGGAGGATGAAGTTGTTTATATAGAAATGTGCAATGGCTCAAAGCTCCCATAGTCATTTTCTCACAGTGCCTCATTGAGTTTCATCTTATACAAATTATGTCATAATTCAACAAGGATCAGCAACCTCTTCAGGTGCTAAGTACCATTACTCTAAATACAAATTGTACATGTTTAAATAACTGAAATCTTTCAAGATCATTAATGCTTGTGAAATGCTGGCAATTCTACTCTCAAACTCTTGCTTCTCTCAAACTCCTGCAGAATTTCATAAGTGAATAATAAAATTGTATGTATGCTTGCTTTGAATCTTATGAGATCTTATCCAAGAGCAAGGGATGCTTGTAAAATGTAGTTTATTTTTAGATTGAGGCCATTATTTAAAATTTTAAATGGTTGATAAGAAAATATTGATTTTTGAGTTTCTGTGGTTGCTAGCTGAGATATTGTAGTCCCCGGGAGCCCTACTGCAAATCTTCAATATTGATGTATTTGAAAAGCTTTTTTTTTCCTTTTCCCACTGCTTACACTAATTTGCAGCAACAAAATGTAAGAAGGCCAACTGTTGGGTAATAAATCCTGCTTTGTTTTACTATGGTTTATTGTGATGTCTGATCCTGACTTGGTCGTTTGTAAAGGGAGACGATATAGAGAAAAGTAGAAATCAGACAAAATGATTCATTACTTTACTTGTATTGGCAAAATTGACAAAATTCTCATTTGTTCTTTCAATAGATGATTGTTAAAACAATCCTGGCTTAATAGTAAATTTATACATAGCCTGTGTATTTTTTTCCTAGTCATAGTAAGTGTGCTGGCCCTAATATGGATAGGAACAAACCAATATAGCTATTGCTTGAATTAAAAACCAAAACCAAAACATTGATGTAAATTAAGAATTTTTAAAGTATAGTAATCAGAAATACTCAAATATGAATGCTGTTTATTGCCTTTTAATTAATTTAATGTGATCATTCCTCACAGGGTGGGGTCCGGCAGGCACTACTACCGGTCCACTTGTGTGCACGCTGCACACTTGATGCATGTTGTTTGCACATGCACAGTGCAATTAAAATTGTTCTGCGCGTGCACAGAACTGAAAAACAAGATGGTGCTGCCTGGGGAACCAGTGAAGGGGTGTGGCAGGCATGAGTCACTGCCAGTTCCAGGACCCAGGCCACCAAACCACTACCGGTTTGGCTGAATTGGTCTGAACTGGTAGAAACCCACCACTGATTCTTCAGCATTAGTAGACAAAATGAGCCTTTTAGGCTTCAACACTTGTTGATACAACTGGAAGCTTGATTTGCTCCCTAATAGGCCCCAGTATGTTCGAGTTGGAAGTAATATTTCTAACGCCATTTTCTTGAGCCCAGGTTTTCCTCAAGGCTATGTCCTAACTCTGTTGTTTACCCTGTTGACCCATGACTGCTGACAAGGTTTGCTATCAACCATATTGTGAAGTAGGCAGATGATACAACAGTAGTCGGCTTTATTTAGAATGATAATGACAGTGCTGATGAACTGGTGTAATAAAAACAGCCTGGTTTTATCTGCCGAGGTGGCACAGTGGTTAAATGCAGCACTGCAGGCTACTTCAGCTGACTGCAGTTCTGCAGTTCGGCTGTTCAAATCTCACCGTCTCAGGGTTGACTCAGCCATCCATCCTTCCGAGGTGGGTAAAATGAGGACCCGGATTGTTGTTGGGGGCAATATGCTGACTTTGTAAACCGCTTAGAGAGGGCTGAAAGCCCTATGAAGCGGTATGTGTCTAACTGCTATTGCTATTGCTATTAAATATAGAAAAAACAAGAAATCATTGTTGATTTCAGAAAAGGTAGGCCCAGCCATACAGCTCTGTGTATTAATGATTCAACTGTGGAGGTGGCTAGTAGTATGAAGTTTCTGGGTGTGCAGCTGATGAGCAGGTTAACTTGGTTGCTCAACATTGAGACACTAGTGAATCGGGTACAACAAGTGTCTGCATTTTCTGCATCATATGAGAAGAGTACCTTTTCCTTCCCCTCTCCTTAGCACTTTCTATAGAATGACAATTGAAAGTATCCTATCATATTGTATTATTGTGTGGTTTGGATGTATTACTGTTAATAGGAAGACTGTGCAGAAAGTGGCGAGGACAGCAGAAAAGATTATTGGATGTTCACTATGTTCTATTTAGAACATGGCATAGAAGTGCTGGTTGACCAGGGTCCACAGTATTGTCTGGATGCTACACATCATCTCCATTAATGGTTTTCTTTGTTACCTTCTGGAAGGAGGCTTCATAGTATCTGAAGCAGAACAACTAGATTCTGTAATAGTTTTCTACCATACACAAGGTAATATCAAGCTTGTTAACTCTCAAGACTCTTTTTTCTGCTACGTATTGTGAAAAATGTATTGTGATTAATATGTGTGTGTGTGTGTGTGTGTAGCACATGCATATGTGTGTGTATCAGGGGTGGGTTTCAGCTGGTATGCACAGGTACGGACATACCAGTTGGTGAAATTTAGCATGCCTCCTAGTACCCGTTCTTCTGGAGGCCCAGTACCGGAACGCTCATTCCCCTGGCTTCAGCGCTGCTCTGGGCTCCTGAAAAGCCTCTCTCTGCCCCCTTCCTCCTCTTTCACAAGCAGCTGGAAAATGGAGCTCTTCTCAAAGAGAAGGAAGGAGGGGAACCTATGACCACAATTGAACCCACAATTTTGGTTGCTAAGCAAGAGAGTTTCACCACATTTTCCAACTTGGCCATGCCCACCTGGTTACACAACCACCAAGCCACTCCCACCCAATCACATAACCATCAAGCCACTCCCACAAAACAGGCCACACCTACAGAATAGGTTCTAAAAAAATTGAAACCCACCACTGGTGTGCATCTATGTGCATGGGTATATATTTATTTTCTTTTGAGAGGGGGGATCAGAATTTCATTTTTTAATGTGCACCAGGGTGTTCACACAAAAAAGTGATACTAAAGGTTATCTTATCTTTAAAAAGAAAGATTTTTTGGAGCAAAGTTATCTTTGGAGAGGGAAAACTAGAACTACTCATATATTGTGATCCCTGGGATGATCAGCCTGCATGGATAGATCAGCCTGGAAAGATGAGCCTTCAATTTGAATAAGCAAATAATATAAAGCTATATCAATATATTTTTTTTATCGTGAAGTCTTTCATTTGAACTTCAAGATTGCTTAAAATGGCTGTTTAGAATGTCAAATTGCTTCATTAAAAGATGAAATACATCTATTCTAAATAAAAGTCAGCTGTTGTGGTGATGTTATGTGAATCCCAGGCATTTACCATGCCACTTGATTCAGTCAATAATAAGGCATGTTTGATGAACTTGCTGCAATACTGAAGTTGACAGAAAAAGGAGTGCTGTGATTTTTAACCAAAAAAGGCAAGAGACCAATTTCAATGAAAGAGATGGAAATGCCTTATTCAAAATCTACTCCAAATATTTTGTTCTTATGTCACTCATGTTTTAACTAAAACAACTCTTCACATAAGACAGAGATGGGGAACCGTGGACTTCAATTCCCAGAATTCCTGGGAGCCAGCTCAAGAAGTTCCCCACCCATGACATAAAGCAACAATAATTTCCAAATGGAGGATTCATACCAATGGTGGGCTTCAAATTTTTTAGCAAGGTGTTCTCTGCCCGGCTGTGGGTGGGCGTGGCCATGGTGGGCGTGGCCTAGTCAGCCTCCTGATTCATGGTGGGGGGTGCTTTTGCCCTCCCTGGGCTCTGGAGGCTTTCCTGGAAGCCAGAAATGGGCCCATTTCTGGCCTTCCCTAACTTCCAATGGGCCTGTTTTTCGCCATCCCTTGCACTTACCTCCATCCAAATCGGGCTGCGTGGGGACTCCTGGGAGGGCAGGGTGGGCCAGAAGTGGGATTTAGGGGTTCTCTAAACTGCACAAAATCTTAGCTAGAGGTTCTTCCGAACCCCTGCGAACACCCAGGAGCTCACCCCTGATTCATACCTAACCAAAACTTCAGAGAGGGAAGGGGAATGAAAAATATTTTACACAACGTACTCACATGCAAATGGTTTAATGTACACAGCCATCATATAAATTGGTGACTCCAGCAGTTCATACAGTTAAAAGCATAAAGAGTGGCAAAACATATCAGGTCGGGGTGGAATCCAGAAGCACTTCTAAAAACTAAAATACTGAGCACCTGGTATTTCCTTTCAAAGGAGACTTTTCTTTTCTGAAGTAAATAATCATTATAAAACTAAAGTTAGATGAGGGAAGGCATAAAGAAGTTGTTCCTGAATGTATTAGTAACTACTGGCATCACATTTGAGGACAGTGTTTCATGATGAAGTCAAACATCTCTAATGAGGGTTTTTGGAAAGGGAATTGTCATTTGGAGTAACATAATATGAGTGGGTTTTACTCCTACTTGGGACTTTTGTATCTAAATCTGGTCTCATAGTTATGGATGTGTCTGTGAAATTTTCATTTTGATGAGTAACACTTCTGACACCATGTAATTCAGGAGAAAAGTTGTAGGTTTAATAGCTAACATATAACTTGAATTTATGTGATGCAAAATTTTTTATTTTTGAAATGTCTCTTAAAAATATCAAATTCATGTGTGTGAATCAATTATGCTGTATTGAATTTGTGTCTATACATCTAATACACACATATACACATACAATGTATTAATATTTTGTAATATTATTTTGGATAAAAGGAAATTTAATAACCTTTTATAGATTACAAAAGTATATTAAGTGCACTTCTTCATTCAATGTAGGCAACATGAAAATAATTGCATTTAGCAGAATTTCCTTTGTATTGTTTTAATGCCTGAGCAGCTGTTAATAGATCAGTGGTGGATTTCCATGCTCCTAAATTAGTTGAGTTCCATTAAAGTTGCCCTGTGTGTTCAACACACACAATTTTAGAGTCATGAAATTGTGGTACATTACATTACATTGCTAAGTAGGCACTTTAAGCGCTAGAAAAACAGAAATAAAAAGGTTCATTTTGATAGCTCTCAACTAGAAAATTTAACACATTCAGAGATTCAGGAATGTAGGTTCAAGACATAATTTGTATTTATTTGGTATTTAGCAAATTCCCTACTTTTGCCATGAGGAATTTGTAAAATGCTTTTCTTTGTTTCTCTTGGATTTGAGCCAATTTAAATAGATGCCTTTTAAAAGCCTAGGGCATTTATAACATATAAGTTGTCTGATGAGCCAAGAGTTTATTAGATGTCTCTATGTTCCTATTCTTCAGTCTTTAATTTGCCTCTCATGAAATATCAAAACAGCCAATGCAATCAGGTGGGTCATTCTGGGTTTTCTAATAGTACTGCCTTGCATACTCTTATGGCCAGATAGCTAATTTATTTGCAGGAGAAGCATAAGTTACTGTAGCAATACAGCAAACCCATTAAACTTAACTGTCATTTGCCAACTATATGCACATTTTACTCCTGGGCTGCTGACTTTGGTCCATGGCACAAAGAAAAACAGGATGACTAGCAAGGACAGTTGCAAATTATGAGAAAGTGAGCCTGCTGTAGGATATCCTGAGGGAGATGATTATGGCAGAGGCTTTTTGTTTTACTACTTCACTGTTTTTGTTGTTTTATTATTGTTTTATTTATAGGTTTTATGGTTATTCTGAGTTGTCCAGAATAAATGAGTGGCCATATAAATCTTTTAAATTACAAATAAATAAATACCTGTGGAATAGGGGACGAGTAAGTAATGATTCCAAAAATAGGTTCTGCAGTACTTAAGGTCTATCAAACCAAGGAATCCTGAATTAATTTTAAAATCACTGCTTTATCTATCCATTTATTCAATCAATTTGTATAGTAGCCCAAATTGCAGTTTCAACTCTGGGCAGCCAACAGAGGTTTAAAGACAAATAAAGGATAACAACATTAAAATAAAAATAAAAGCCAACATAGCTGAGGTAAGAGGTCTCTTAAACCATGCAGAATGGGTTCATTAATTGTCAGGTTCCAAAGGGTTAAGGAAAACAGCCAAACACAGAGATAGTTTGAAAAGGCAGTTTATCTCCTCCGGCATGAACTGACCAACAAAGCACTAAGGCAATGAATAAATTGTCAGAGCTGACATCCGGTGCTCCCCACCACTTTTCATACTTCATGTGATATTTAGGCTAAACTCCACCCCCGTTCACGTACACACCCATTACCTCATGACCCAGAGTGGAAACCACCTGGCAGTCAGTCGTGGAGAGTTATGGAGAATTCTCAGCTGGATTGCTTGTGGAGGAGGGAAATCCCCAGCTGGTAAGCATGATTCCCGGCTTCCACAGTCCCCCTCACAAAAAATGGCAGCTACGGGCCTGTGGGCTCACCAGAGCTGACATTAATATTCTGTCTTATGGTCCAAAAGAATTGCCTAATTTTCAATAACTTGCAGACAACCAGCAGAATTGAGGCCACCTGAATTTTCAGGATGCTTGCAATGCCATACAGTAGATGCTGCAAGAGATATGCCCACCTTGCCATATCTTGTGAGACAAGCAGAAATATCTTTACAGTTGATAATTAACAATTTGAGTTGCACTGGAAGCCTATTGATAGCCAGTGTGCTCAGAGAGCAATAGTGTTGCAAAGTTGTACCATGTTGTGTCCATAACTACTCACTGCATTCTGAAGTAATTATAATTTCCAAGGGATCTGCAAGAGCAGCCCCATAAAAAGCACATTGCAAAAGATCTGATGAGAGGTGACGAAGGAATCAGTGATAATAAGCAGGGTCTTCCAATTCAGGGAAAAATACAAGCCCCGGTTTCTTTTAAATCTGACTTTATCAGGCACCTGAGATGAACTGGATGAATAGGTTCTCCCTTCCTTTGGTAGAGTGTGGTTTTAGAGCAGAGGTCTACAAACTTGGCAACTTCAAGACTGTCCAGTTGAAGTTGAAGTCCACAAGGCTTAAAGTTGCCAAGTTTGAAGACCTCTGTTTTAGAGGACTCCAAGATAATAGAAAGTCATCTGATTTTGACAAAGGTTTGTTGATAACAACTGCCATCTACAGATTAGGTTGGGACAAAAACCACACCTAATATACAACCTTCTCTGTCTCTCAGATCTTCAATCATTTAGGTCAGGGCTATTGCTGACATGGACACTATATATAGGGAAGGAAGCTTGAAGTTCCCCTCCTCAATGTATAAAACCTCACCACCTGCCTAGTCACAACAATGACCTAGTCAGATAAAGAAGTTGTTATATCATTACCCCTGATCCTCTGACCCCTGAGTCCAACTTCACAAAAAGGTTTGCACATGTGGTTATCTCATATGGTTGCCTGAGAAGCTTTTTCTTTCAAAGTCACCAGAATCTTCTCAAACAAGCAAAGCCGCAACCTTCCCCCTATCCTAGGGACATAGCTGGTGCCACATTCAAAACCTACATGGGCACATAGCCGACAGGCAACCAACAATTCTCTGCACCCAATGTAAGTCTTGGTGATACAAACCTTGTCAACTCCTTTTACCAATAATGTTATTTTTTCCTACATGTTTGCTTCCAATTATCTCTGTAGAGTGTTGCTGCAGGTAACAATTCATTGTTTGACAATTCAAGTTATTTTTATTTTATATGAAATAGGGTGTGTGTGCTAATGTTTGGTATGTATTCATCACCCAAGGTTACCTGATTTGAGCTCCAAAACTCCAATTGCAACTAAGAAATACAGGAAACAAACTCGTTGTTGCCATCTAATGGTGTGGTAGTGAACTGTGATGAACTCAAAATGTAATATGAGTAAATCTTTTGGATAGCCTAGTAGACATGTTGAGATAAATGATGCTCTTACCTGTCATAGGAGGATGAATAATGTAGGCAGATGTTTCATTTTTAATTTTTTTAACAGCACACAAAGATGCCATTTAGAAGAAAACCAAGTTCAAATTAAATTATATTTCAACAGCATATGGCTATTAAAATCAGTCTCAGTAATGTGTGCATTTTATTTTTAAATCACTGAATAACTGAAAAAATGGAAAGAGCTACACTTTGAGCTGAATGAAAATATGCTGGGCCAATATTTTCATTCATTAAAAAAAAACAAGGATATGGAATCTAATCTGTAAAATACCTGCACTCCTAATTGTTTATCAGGGTTAATGTGATATGGATGAACAATGATTGCATGTCAATGATTCCTTGTTAAGTGGCATACCACAAGACTCTATTGTAGATCCTTGCATCTTGGATAAAATATGATTGAATGTGTAACAGACATAAAGATGTAGACTAGCAAACACATTACAATACACCACATAGTTTCAAGAGGACCTTGGTAACCTGAAACAACGGAAGAAACAACAGCATTAATTTTAGTAGGAGCAAATGATTCATCTATGTAGAAACAAAGACATGAATAAAGCATGGTGAGGACATACTGGCAATCATATATGAAGAGGATGTAGAGGCTGAAGCAAGCTGAACATCAGCCAACATTGTGGTGGTGCTACAAAAAAGCAACTGTAGTCCAAAGGTTTTTTTTTTAGAATAGAATAGAACAGAAAATAGAATAGAATAACACAGTTGGAAGGGACCTTTGAAGTCCAACCCCCTGCTTAGGCAGGAAACCTTATAGTATTATTTCAGACAAATGGTTATCCAATCTCTTCTTAAAAACTTCCAGTGTTGGAGCATTCACAATTTCTGGAGGCACGTTGTGCCACTGATTAATTGTTCTAACTGTCAGGAAATTTCTCCTTAGTTTTAGGTTGCTTCCCTCTTTGGTTAATTTCAACCCATTGCTTCTTGTTCCACCCTCAGGTACTTTGGAGAATAGCTTGACTCCCTCTTCTTTGTGGCAGCCCCTGAGATATTGGAACACTGCTATCATGTCTCCCCTAGCCCTTCTTTTAATTAAACTAGACATACCGAATTCCAACAACTGTTCTTTATATGTTATTTATTATATGTTATTTATTATTACATTTATTTGCCACCCATAAGTGAAATTGGGCGGTTTACAATTAACAAAATGTATAGTGTCAACAATAAGAGAAGTTATCATTCTTCATGGCACTGTTGCTTTCTGGACATTTTAGAAAGAGCATTAACAAACTGGAAAATATCCAAGGACAGAAACCAAGATGATAAGGACCCTGGATTAAAAGTCTTAGGAGAAATTGTTGGTCCACCTACAGTATACAGGATCTGAGGTCTTCAACAGAGCACTGGCAAATAGGACATTCAACAGGAATGGCTTCTTTGTCCATGGGGAGTCTTTACCATGGAGAACTGAAACAATAGACCCACTCTATTATAATTTAAAACACACTTAAGAGGGTATGGTGTTGCTCATATAGCAGTTAAAGGGTAATTACAGGAACACATTGTTTTAATATAAGAAATTATAGGTTCTATTTATCTGTCTGTCTGTCCATCATATATATCTATGCAAAGCAACTTCTAACCTTAAAACTTGAATAACTTCAAGTTATTCAAGTTTTTTATCTGTCTAGAATATTACGTAATTTTTTTGGTGTTGCTGTGGTACTTTATATTAAATGTGTTTGGATTTTAATATTGGTTTAATCATGTTTTAATTGTATCCCTTTAAGCCATCCTGAGCTCTTACAGAAATGGACAACATATAACACAGATAAAAAGACAGCTTGATGATGAGTGGATATATAGATATATTAAGTACAATTTCTGGTTAACCTAAATATTCCTCAGTACTGGTACAGAATCAAGGAGATTCGTTGTCTGTTAATGTTATGGTTATTCTATAATACAGCAGAATTTTATATCAGAATTCTATGTATTCTGATATACAGTACAAAACAGAATATAATGCATCTAGCTGTCTGCCTGCCTGTCTCTATGCAAAGCAACTTTTAACCTTAAAACGTGAAGAACTTCAGAGGTCTAAGTTCTTTGTCTAGACCATTACGGAAAACAATAGAATTTTATATCAGAATACTATGTATTTCTACTCAGTGCAAAACAGAATTCAATGAGACTTTTCTTGAAAGAACTGTGCATTATGTTGTAGACACTATACTTACATAATGTATCTTAGAATGAGCTTCCACAATGTTTGACTGAAACTAAAATAAGGATTGTAAGCATAATCAATCAATCAATCAATTAATTATCATTATTATACATTTTGTTTCACCTCCATTATTATTCTATTTTTATTGTCAAAATATATTGTGCTTGGAAAAATGAATATGTGCTGCATAGTGTAACAGTAATATATCTAAGAAAATCATACTGATTTTTCTTCAGGTTGATGAAAAAGAAATGACTATAAACAACTTCTCAAAAGTTCATGAAACTTTACTGGAATTCTCAGAGATATGAGTATGAGTTGGGCATATATTTTAGAGACCATGAGGGTAATAGAAGTGTATGAACGTCCTGACTTTTAGTGCATCATCTATTCTCCAGTGATTTGCAGCCTCCCTGATTTTTCACATTTCTATTACATTCCACAGGAAGATATTAGAAAAGAACCTGTCCTATGGGACTTCATTTTGATTGGGAAACAAAGAGGCATCAGGGACATGCACACTACTGAGAAATGTCTAAAGGAAAAACAGCAACAATTCACTCATCTCATACCAGCTGAAAACCACCAGCAAAAGGTACTCTGCAGTGTATTTCATGAGCAAGAAAAAAGCTGCTTCTTTTGCAGAGGAAGAAAAATTCTGGGAAATCGAAGAAAAGATTTTGATATGCATATGGTGGTATACAGATAATAAAAGCAACTGTAATATGAAGCTCCAAGGAAGCCCTGGATTTGTTGCTTAAAATGTTCTAACTATGCTTTATTAAACATGTCCATACTTCTGTCAAATCTTTTTTCCATGATTTTATTTATTTAGAACAGCATAAAAATGCGATCCATCCATCCATCCATCCATCCATCCATCCATCCATCCATCCATCCATCCATCCATCCATCCATCCAAAGCTTGTTCCTGTTCTGGGTCTCAATGAAGATAGTGATTGCACATTTGACTAAAAGCATTGGAGAATAATGCTAACATTAGATTTAGCAAGAGGACTGCTAGTGATACCTGAATATGACTGAGAAACAGCAGCCTGGAATATTACTATTTGTATTTGTATTTATTATACTTGTATGCCGTCCTATTCCCGGGGGGACTCAGGGCGGCGAACAAACACATGGGGAGGGGGCAATACAAAAACGAACAAGACAAAACAGAATACAAAGACAGATTAAAAAACTACCCAACAATCGCAGCAATTCAAGTGGGGCTGGGAACTCATTACTGATATGTTTTTAAATTTTGCTATGTTTTCAATTGGTGCTGATTTTTAAATTACTTCTTTTAAACTACGTTGGCATTGCATAGATATTTTTATCTGCATACTACTAAAACCCTCATTCCTATAATCTTCAACTGGGCAAAAGGGTGTAAAAGGTATTTGGACTAACTTACAAAATGTGGGAGCTATGAGACCTGAGAAATGAATTTTGGAAAACTCGTGGCTGCTTCAGAAGTCACTCCTACTTCTACTGCTTTGTTCCCTCACCCATAGTCATTCTGTTTTTCTGTTCAGAAATATCTTTGAAATGACAAGCCAATAAGGCATGGATTTTCTATTAAAGTTATAAGCTTGGATTACACAAAGTGCATATAAAATGAACACTCAAGTTCCCACTGTCATGTGAAGCTGAGAGATTTCCTTGGGCCAGCCCTTTTCTCGTTTCATCTCTTTTATATCCTAATGTTATTGTAAAATGAGATAATCATAAATACACACACACACATACACACACACACACACACACACACACGCACGCACCCCACTGGGAGTTCTCTAAAAAAAGGGCAGAATATAAATATAATTGTACAATATCCAATAACTCGATTGTTATGAAGATACAAGTGGAGAGTGTTTATCCAGGGTTTTATTATATGCATGTTTTAATGGCCTTCATTCAAGATAAGAGCCACACGCTAGGCCCCAAACCAGTTTCTCTCAAGGCAGGTGCACCTTGCAGGAGAAACTGGGAACGCCTGAGTTTTCCCCGATTCCCCTAATTCCTTCCTTTATTCTAAACTGTGTCAGAAAACCATGAGTTTTTATATACTATTTCACTGACTTAGTAGAATGCAGTACTGCAGGCTATTTCTGCTGACTGACGGCTGCTTGCAGTTTGGCAGTTCAATTCTCACCAGCTCAAGGTTGACTCAGCCTTCCGTCCTTCCGAAGTTGGTAAAATGAGGACTCAGATTGTTGGGTGCAATATGCTGACTCTGTAAACCACTTAGAGAAGGCTGTAAAGCACTGTGAAGTGCTATATAAGTCTAAGTGCTATTGCTATTTCCCTTCAGAAAGGAAAAACTCTTAGCATTCTTAAAATGTGCCATATTTTAAGCGATTGAAGATTTCCAGACATTCTTGCAACCCCCTCCCCCCGCAATTCATCTCAGATGATAGTTGCTTTACTACTTAGGTACTTTTGAATATTTTCTTGTTCCCATGGTTTAAAGCAGTGTTTCTCAACCTTGGCAACTTTAAGTCCCAGGGACTTCAACTCCCAGAATCCCCCAGAGAAACACTCCCCCAACCAGAGAAACACTGGTTTAAAAAACTGCTTTAGCTTCCTTTGCCTAGACAACACTTTCTGCCTATGTCATTCATCCCTTCTCCCACCCACTCTTTAAACTCAGCCACAGAATATACTAAGAAATAGGATTATTTCATTTTGGGTCATCATGCCTTTTTTTTGTTGTGACAATACTGTGAAGTAGAAGGTAAGATGACCCAAAGCAATTTGAGCTTGTGGGAAAATATTGAATTAAATAAAATTAGTAATTAATAATTTTCAAAAGAATTTCATTATTTACTAGGCAAGGTTTTCCAAATCATAAAGCTTAAATAGCTGGCAGATAGGGAGGGAGGGAAGAGGTGGTCATTTTCAATATACAAAATATACCAATCTACACAATATACCCATGTAATAACTAAAACAATTCCACAAGACATTCTAAAGAGCTGTAACAATGAAGCTGAAAAACTAACAGAAATCTTTTTTTAAAAGCAGAAAACAAAAGATTGTGGGGGGAAATCTTCTTTCTTTCCTTCCTTCTTTCTTTTTTTCTTTCTTTCTTTCTTTCCTTCCTTCCTTTCTCTCTCCCTTCCTTTACTGTCCTGTTTCTTTTGTGGATTTTACTGTTTTTCTTTCCTCTCTGTATCCTTTATTTCCTTATCCCAGAATGTATCTAATGCAAAACCAGTGTTGAACTTTTAATCAACCTTTCTTTTTATCAGGCTTTTATTTTCAAACATAATGTTGTTCGAGAGAACTTTGTGGTAAACTGCAAACCCATTAGCATTTAATAGCAGTTCAGATTGTTTAGTCAGATATTTACTCCATTTTAGTTGCTTTTGCAGAGGACTTTTTATTGTTGTTATGTGAATGAATTAAATTTCCCATTATTTTAATCTTCTTTTAAGACAATAAGAAAGAGGAAATGCAAACTGCCATGTTTCAAATTAGATTACCCCACATAATCTCCTGTACTAGAGATCTTTGAAAATTTAAGTGACTTTGATATTGCAGAACTGTGTAATTAGGTGAAGCTATTAGAGATTTTGCTTGATTATATTTCATCCTGCTTGTCTATTGCAGTCACAAACAAAATATTGCACAACGCTGTAATGTAATGTTGCACTCCTAATTTGCTAGCCTCTGAGTGAGCTGCAGTGAGCACAACAATATTTTTGAGAATTGAATAAAATTGTCTGAACAGTGTGCATATCCCTATTGATTATCATACGGATGGGATATGAACAGGACATAGGGAAACAATGTCCTTTCCTTCTATCTCTATTACATGCATCAGGATTTATGATGGATGTAAATTTGTAGGAGAGAGAGAATAGTTAAGTCTGGGAATGGAGTCAAGAGATGAATCAGCTTGGAGTCTTTACGTTGGCACAAGTGGTCTTAGTCCAATCTGTCTTGAATTTTGTTAACCTTTCTCTAGTGCAAAAATAAAGCTGTCAATTGACTAGATTCCTATGCAAAGGCATGATTAATAATAAGTCAGCTTAATTTGAAGCTCACATGTGGCTGTGATCTTTCTCACCTGACAATATCTGGGTGTCAGTGTAACTGTGTACGTTTCTATGTTTAGTATATGTGTGTGTGTGTGTGTGTGTGTGTGTGTGTGTGTGTGTGTGTGTGTGTGTGTGTGTGTGTGTGTGTAAATTAGAATTAATGAAACTCTCCATCTTTTCTTTGGTACCTATTTCCCATTAAATCAAGAGTACAATATTGGAGTATTTTGTTGAATCTTATTTTAAATAGGAAGTGTACCCACCCCTGGAGGTTTAGACATACTATAAAGTATCCTTTAGAGCTACAGCATGATTCTTAATGAACATTACTGCAGAAAAACCAGAGGGCTCTTTTACATACTCAGCAAACCAATATCTGCCTTCAAGTTCTACATACACACAGAGAGGGAGAGACAGAATTGTCATGTCTCTACAGCAGTGAGGAAGAATAGTGAGAAACAGAAACATGGAAACTCCTGATATTCAGAAAGAAACCCCAGAGAAGAAAGAATAAAAAGAAGAAGCAGGAGATCTTTAATCCTCCATTTCCTAATAATTAAGCCTCATGAATGTCTTTCCTTCTTCAGGCGAATACTTAGTGTATGCATGTTGTGTCATGGTAAATAGAGCAGGAGGATGGTTTGGCAGGAAAGCTCTGGTTGGAATACAAATTAAGTCTCCTGCCCTGCCACCAACTGTATCCATCATTTAGAGCACAGAAGATTATGGAGAACTAGAGAAAGGGCAAGGAAGAATAACCTATTTCACCCTTTCAAAGCTGCATGAACACAGAATGAAAACATCTTGACTTTGCTGCAATATCGGAACAATTAGATCAAAATCATGCTGCTCAAATTCATCTTTTTTTTTACTTAGGTTTATTCCTTTGTTTGCCATTTGAGAGACATATTTTTAGAGAATGTTTCATAGAATCATAAGGTTAGAAGGGCAATTTAGGCCATCAGGGTCAAATCCTGCCTAAGGACAGGAATCCCGATTAAAGTCCTCCTGAAAGATAGCTCTTGAGCATCCCTCTTGATGCCTCATTCATTGTCAAATTGCTCTTACTCTTAGGAAGGTTGTCTTTCTGTATGATCACTATTCTGTTACCTGGAACTTCAGAGAAGAAATTGTGAGCATCTTTATCCAACAATTCCAACTCTATCCTTCAGATACTTTTGAAACACAATCACATCACTTCTCTGTTGTCTCTTCTCAAGGCTAACAATACCCAACTGTCTTAGTTTTTCTTCATGACACCTAGTTTCAACTCCTCAGGTCATCTTCCTTACACTTCTCTGTACCTGTTGAACCTTCTTGGACCTTTCAAAAAATTGAGTGCTAAGAATGTGACAAGGTGTATGAAATGTTATAAACACAGAATACATTATCTAAAATTGCATGACACTTTTTAGCATATATGCTAGATTGCTAATTTACAGTATATTCGTCTTGTGATTTACTATATGTAGTTCCCAGGCCTTTTTCATACTTCTTAAATTCCAAATCAGATTTTAATTCTATACTTGTACACTTATTTTGGTTATTTTTTCATAAGTGAAAAATTTAACATTGACATCTAATACATTTCATTCTGTGACTCTCTACCCTGATATCTTTTTCCTTCTCCCCTCCCGTTTTGTGTAATATGAAAATTTGCTAAATATTCCAGACATTTCTGCATTAAAGTTAATAATGGAAATATTGAAGAATACTTGATAAAATATCAGACTTGGTGGCACTACCCGACATTGACGGATACCATCAGAGCAGCATTTCTATATCCTTCTTTTACACACAAACATTTATCTGAGCTCCTGACTTCAGGATTTTCATTTCCAATCCCCAAAATATTAAGTTTAAATCCCTGATAAAACCTGCCATGCTTTAGCAGAAAGATTTGCAAGCCTTTTGAGGTGCAGCCCATCTCACATCAGCAATGCATTATCTAACTCAAGTTAGGATCCTAGAAACCAAATATTTCTTGTAAGCACTTTGCACACCCATTCATTTCTTGTAATATTCTTTCCCTTTACAAGCTTCTTCTGTCGACTGGAAATATGGATGAGATCACCACTTGAAAGTGCAAGGTCTTGGGCTTCATCTCTAGAACTTCACAATCCACAGTGATACATCTACATCACAGTGGTTTGCAATGTCATGCCCCTGCATGGATTAGCAGAAAGGGATATTACCAGTGTACTTGGTAAGGCCAAGAACTTATTTTGTCACATCCCTCATCTCTTGCTCCTGGCAGACAAAATCCTTCATGACCCAATAAGTATAGTCATTACACATTTTCTTCTACTCCTCATAGTAATGAATCACTATGTATAATAATATTTCTCTTTGTTTTCTTGCAGGGTGTAGCTGTATCTTCTCAGCCCTTCAGAGACTACATAGCCTATCTATTTTTCAGTTCCTCCTCTTCCTCCTCTTCCTCCTCCTTGAGGGATTGAAAGCTACGTCTCAATTTTAATGCAAAATATGTTTTATCTTTAGCTTTTTGTTAGTTGCTATTTTCCCTTCGGTTTGCTCTCTCTCTTACAGAGAGTTGCTTTCTTTGTTGCTTTCTTTTTCTTTGATATGATCAATCCAGAAAGTCTTTCAGCTGGAGGTAACTGCTCTCTATTTAAATTTGGAGTTATTTTTCACGCATCACCATAAACATACTTTTTTTAAAAAGATTTTTTATCTTGCCTTCATTATTTTTATAAATAACTCAGTACATATCTAATACAAGATACTTTACTCTTCCTATTTCCCTGACAACAACCCTGTGAAGTGAATTAGGCTGAGAGAGAGTAACTTGCTCAAGTCATCCATCTAGCAGGACTAGAATTCACAGCCTCCTGATTACTAGCCTGGGGCATAACCACTAGACAAAACTGTCTTTCCTTTCTTTATTTGTACAGGTAGTCCTCAAATTATCACTATTGATTTAACAGTTGGTTCAAACAGTCAGTTCAAAGCTATGACAGCTTTGGAAAAAGTGACTTATGACCTGTCCTCAAAATTACAATAATCACACCTCTGCTATCACAATTTGGTAATGAGCTCACATTTATGATGGTTGTAGCATTATGTGGTTCCATGATCACTTACTCTAGAAATTGGCTTTTTTCTATTTTATCTATAACAGTCACTGCTTAGTCAGGAATCACAATTTTAACCAGCAGTTCTAAAGTTTTACCCCTCACAATCAGTACCTATTCAAGAATTTGATCCTTTCACACTACCACAGCTGAACACAATTCTTCAAAACATACATCTTTTGGTTTCATTGTCCTCTATCTTGTCTCTTCCTCCTGCCACCAACCTCCCATTTTGCTTGCTCAGTAAAGTCAGAATGCACAGTTCCATCATGTGGTCCCTTAATGCAGACAAACAGGTGGGAGAGAGAATGGTCACAAGTGATTTCTTATATGGAGAGAAGACAAGGAAACCATTTAACTCAAACTGCAGTAGAGGGCCTCTAGAATGACTTTGCTGAAAGACTAGCCTCATTTGGTTTTTCCTTTTCCAAGGATACACACTTCAAAATTAATATGTAGAAACTTTAGGAATTATTTTTCTATTCCCATCTCCAGGTTTAATTGTGTAGAATATGAGCTCATTTCTTGCTTTTGCAGTTTGGAATGGTTCAGCAGTTAACACAAACCTAGTCAGGGCTATCTTTTGAGGCCTCTCAGAAATATATTTTTTCTAAAAAAAACCCTTTAACCTTCAAGTATAGAACTTATATTTTATTTAATATGTCATTTATATTTCATAATAACTAGCTATCTCTTTCAGAGAGGGGCTCTGGGTGGTATACAATATAATTTTTTTCACTTTTTAATCTCCAAAATAAAGAACATTACTATCTTTTGCAGTAAATTGTTCTCTAATGCCCGTCTTTCCTACTTTTCTCTCACTGTGTTCTTGTCCCCCCCCCCAATATATAAACTATCCAACTAGATAGTTGGATACTTGTAGAACCCAGTGTCAGGGTTCCAAGTAGCAGCCCATACAAAATCAAAACTCCAAAGAAGTGTTTATCAAAGTATAGATTTATTAGGCATGTCATATTGGCACAGCTGGGTGAAAACCCGAATCTGAAATCCCCCAAGTTTTCCCCACCCAGTTCAAAATCCAAAGTTCTTCCCCCCCCCCACATTACACACAACCATCACATGCCCTAATCAGGTCTCTCTCTCCCCATCCCAGATGCCTCCCATGCACGCCACTCAAGGTGCTGGTGAGAGTGTCCTTGGTTCCCAGGAGAAAGAACATTATTTTGGCTACATATCCCGCTCAGCTATCTCTACTCCTCCTCCCTTTCCCACAACTCCATCCAACCCTGAAGATGCTCAAAGGGTTAACATTCAGATCAGATATTGCAGATGTTCGGATGTTTGACAAGTCAATTTATTCTATATATTCCTAAAGTATCTAATCTATTTCTAGCTAACCATTGTTTATTTATTCAAGTGCTACAAGTTACCTTTAAAATGCAACTCATGGCATAATTCCAATGCTAAAAGATAAATGGCAATGTTTCCTTTAGAGCAGGATATTTAAAAAGCCCCCAAGTCTTACCTAAATGAAATAGTTGCCATATTCTAACAAAGGGATTGGCTCAGAATATACAACATGGGAAAAAATCAACATGAAGTGCCACGTTCACAATATGATGTGTCCAAATAAACACAGTACAGTATCTGTTTGTGAAGACCTGGGCAACCCTTGTTGGTTGGAAGATAAATTTAATATTTCTATCATGTGCCCAATGTTTACAGGAATACGGATGATGAATTAATTAATATGAATACAGATTAATGAAAAGATGCATTACACAGATCTCGATTGCGTCAATCATCTTTTGTACCCTCCATAAGATTTCAGCTCAGGGCCCCTGCACAATTTTTTCCAATATTTATTTGCATGGATGGCAGTTTGTCATTGTACCAAGCTCAAATCAGGAGTTCTTTAGAGGAGAACAATAAAACAGCAGCAGCAGCAACAACTGGATAGAAAAAGAAAGTAACACAATCTAGATTGGAATGAAGTGCAGTCTTCAGCTTCAGAAAAACTTCAAATGTAACCCAATCACCTCTCTTTTCTACATTGTTTGTTTGTAAAACAACGGCTGAGACGTCAGAACTAGGGATTGCAGCTTACTGCTAAAAACAGCTTATTAGCTTTCCACCACATGCTTCTTTGAAAGTCTGTGCCATTTCTCAAAGGAAGAAAGGCATTAGTATTCTCACTGGATCACTGCGACTCTTTTCCCCATTTTTCTTAGATTATCACATAATGCTCTCTTAATCTCTGATCAAAACTCAGCAGTTATGATTATTCTCCTTCCTTATACAGGTCTGCTTCAAGCAGCTAATAGTAATTGCACATAAACTAAATATCAAACAAATCTATTTAAGAACACTCACACTGCAGGAAGGATGTGCAGGGTTCTGGGTCTCTATTTTGATTGAAATTCCTCATATCCTTTAAGCACTTAATACTAGTTCTACTGATGTAAGTGCTCCTAATTAGAAGATTCTCCCTTTTTCTCTTGTCAGCTAATTCCTCCCAAAAGTTCAGGGGAATAAGGGTGGAATTCATCTAATTGTTCCTGGAGAAAAGAAAAATGAGTTTGGGTGGGTTGTCTAATTTATACAAGAGGTGAATGACATTCTAATACCACAAGGAAATTTCCTTCTGTCTACTAAAACCATTCTAATCTGCCTTGATTTGTTGATGGACAAGACTTTGCAGTTTGATTGACTTCTATTGTACCAAATTGTACATTAATTAGCAAAATGCTCTTTTGCCATTGTGAACTACAGCAGGATATGAAGGGACTGCTGGCTGTGCAGCTCAAAAAAGTGTGAGGGGTAGGATGCGCCAACGTCGCAAGGATACAGACGTGCGGTCTCGATGCTCCGAGACTGCGGCTGATACTTTTGCCACTGGGTGGTCCAATTGGACCTAAACTGTCATGCAGAGACGGTGAACAGGAAGAATACATCTTGCTGACCTCATGGACATAGCAAAGTCCCTGATCGATGCAAGAGAAGTTCTTCAAGCCGGCAACAAAAAATCCATCCAAGACTGATGAAGTCGGATCCAAAACGGAATGATACGGAAAGGGAAAGTGTTTCCAGCTGGTGAGGAACTTTTACCGTTTTAAAAAGAGTCTGCCTATAAAAAACTTAAAATTAATTTAAATTGGAGAACAGAAGAATTATGCAGTGGAATTAAATTTGGAATGGTTTTGGACAGTGGGTTATCTTACTTTTAAATGCTATCTTCATGGATGGAATTTATGCAAGCCTTTTGAAACAAACGAATTAAGTTTTCTTCTTCTATTTTTTTCTTTTATTATTCTCTGTAACCTATGGACTAAAATTTTCCTCTTTCATTACTGTGAATGTTCTCTTAACTCATTTAAAAACTGGACTCTTTTTTTAACTTGAAATACAAAAAAGATACAAAAAGAAACAAGGAAATTTGTAACAATAACACTGCTACTTGGAGGCTGGAAGGTTTGTGTTGAAGGTTTGTGAAACAAAACACTCTTATTTTTCTCACTGATTATTTTGGCTTGGCACAACAAGGTCTCACTGCTTGGTTATAGAGAGTGATAAGAAGGAAAGCATACAGATGTCCCTTTGAAGTATATCTTTAACCAGAGAAAAGTGAAAACAAAATGTTATTATGAATCTATGCTTAATCTTATTAACCTTCCAAGCTAGAGCAGCTGTGTTTGTTAGCTGGAGATAATGGCACAATTTCAACAGCAGAAAGAAACCTTAAGCTTGCAAAAGATATTCTCAGAAATACAGAAATTATCAAATACATATGAGAGGATAGAGAAGAAGCTGGAAGACTTAGAGCATCTAACAGCAAAATATGATGAAGAAGTTGAGGATGTTTATCAAGTGGAAAATGTGGTGGTTAAAACCCAAAAAATCAAAGTGGAAAATGAATATAAAGAAATTAAATTTGCTAATATTTATGGTGCTTGGTTTGTCTCTGAAAATGGAAAGAATGGAATATTGAAAGAGGAATTAAATGGAAGGGAAATTTACCCCAGATGGCAAGATACAGAAGAAGAAAAAACAAAAGAATTTATGGATTTAGAGAGAGAAATTTTATTAGCAATATCATTGATAACACTACTGGCAATCAAAGATAAGATGATTAAGGAAACAGAAGAAGGGCATCAAGATTACATGAGAGATCTAATAAGCAAGGAGTTGCTAAGAGGAGTCCATACAAAGTTGATCAAGGAGATGATTAGAGGACTGACACCACAAATGGCAGAAGATATGAGACTGTTTTGCTATTGGAAAGATACAGGTTGATAGATGGAAGAGTATAATTTAAAACTAGTTAAACTTAATGAAATTTATTGACAATAGATATAGTTTAAATAAATAATTGATAATGTTACAAATGTATACTATGTGTAGTCTCATGATGAGTATAATTGGATATGAATATTGAATGGTACCCATGAAAGGAAGATTAGAAATCCCTTTGGATTATATATAAAGGTTAATAAAAAAAGAACCAAGTTAGAAACAATTAAAGTTTTGATTATTAGGGGGGAAATGTTATGATACAGGATATAGCTAAATAAAGGATAACATCCTTTATTTAACTATAAAGGATAAGAATAACAACATATATATAGATATGCGTATAACATATAGAAACTGGATGTAAATTGTAAACAGTGATTTGGAAAGGAGGATTAGAAAATTTTGTTATTAAATATTATGGATGTTTATCTAGAATAGGACATAAGGATTCAGTGTTATTGGAGGATTTTAGAAATATTAAATGAAAGGCTAGTATGTGGTTATGTATTAAATCTTGGTATATTTTATGATGAAGGACGTTTAAACAATTATAGTCAAATGAAAATGGAGATATGATGATAGTAACATGTATAAATATTTGAGTTAAAATACTTGAGTTAATATGAATTATGTTTGTTGACTGTGGAAGAGATGCACGAAAGTCTTTTTGTAACCAACTGTAACCACTTTCTATAGCATGTAAAGGATGTTGTGTTTGTTTTGAAAATTAAAAATAAAAAAATATTAAAAAATAGTGTGAGGGGACAATGCATTAGTCAGAAAGGTATGGAGAGAGAAGCTAAAATAGGCAATCACAACATTCCTCCTTGCTATAGTAGACCAATTAGTTAAAGTCCCATAGCTTATAGCACATAATGCTCTCCCCCCTGAAAACTTTGGAGTTAAATCTGCATATAACATGAATGTTAGGGGAAAAAATATTTAGGACTAGAAATGAGCATGACGTCAAATTTAGAGAAAGTAAATGTTTTGCCCTAATTCTCTCAAAACATTGATCAGCTGTATAAGATATCCCCCTGAACGTTTGGGAGGAATTAGCTGACTAGAGAAAGGAGGAGAATTTTCTTCTAATTAAGAGCACTTACATCAGTAGAACTAGTATTAAGTGCTTAAAGGATATGAGGAATTTCAATCAAAATAGAGACCCAGAGCCCTTCACATCCTTCCTGCAGCATGAGTGTTCTTAAACAGATTTGTTTGATATTTAGTTTATTAGCTGCTTGAAGCAGACCTGTGTATAAGGAAGGAGAATAATCATAACTGCTGAGTTTTGATCAGAGATTGAGAGCATTATGTGATAATCCAAGAAAAATAGGAAAAAGAGAATTGACTGATCACCATACATGAAATTTTTAGAGCTTGTGTGGGTACCTACAAAAAATGAGTCAAACGATAAGAATAGCAAACTGCAAAACACATCAACATTTAGGTAAAGGTAAAGGTTCTCTTCGCACATATGTGCTAGTTGTTCCCGACTCTAGTGCTCATCTCCATTTCAAAGCTGTTTGATTACATCTCCGTGATCATGTGGCCGGCATGACTGAACGCCGAAAACACATGGAGCGCTGTTACCTTCCCACCAAAGGTGGTTCCTATTTTTCTATTTGCCTTTTTACATGCTTTTGAACAGCTAGGTTGGCAGAAGATAGCACAAGTAATGGGAGTTCACTCGTTATGCAGCGCTAGGGATTCGAACCGCCAAAATGCCGACTTTTCTGATCAACAGGCTCAGTGTGCTAAGACACCGCATCCCTAGCACATCAACATTAGCTCAGTGCAATACTTAAGCCAAACCAACGTGTGTGAAATAAATTCTATGAGACAACCAGGATGGATGTGTCAAAAGATTTAGATAATAGGAGCAATTCTGCAAATGAAGCCACAAACTTCTTTTTTTATCATCTGTGTGATGCATAATTAAATGTGGTAAGATTTGACCACATCAGCCATTTTCTCTTTTTCTTTTACCCTTTAGAGACATAAGCTAAAGAAAGAATAACATTTGCTGCTCCTAATGGTTTTGACAAAACACTGAGCCACAAGCCAGCAAACAATATGTAACACCAAAATGTTGTGTGAACTTGACTTATATAGTTCAGCTGTGATTTATTGTATAAAACTTCTATAGTGGGTTTGCAAGTAAGCAGATACGTATTATTATGGCTCATTGAGTCAGAAGTAGTCTTCACCATTCTGGTTGTTCCTCACAAAGATTCTTTTTAACTATCTTATTAATCTATCAATGCCACTCTTTTCTATTTCTTTATAGCATGCTTTGGCTTATGGACCGATCATTGCCCCATCCTGATATCAAACCCAAAGACAATGAAAGCATGGGAGTCAATTTTTGGGTAGAAGCAAATGAGAAATGTTTTGAGTATGTCTGTTGTCTTCTGCTGCTTTTGAATTGATCAATAGAGACCAGTGTAATAGCATCTTGAGACAGATGATAAAAAGTTAAAATGCAGGCTACGATACATAGAAGTCAAGGGTATATTTCACAACTGTAAATTGAACCTTAGTGGTTTATAGTTGAAAGTTCTATTCACTCTTTTTGTGAAAAGGTCAGTCTCTCCCACTTTATCATTAAAGGAACCTAAGGGAACAAAACTGGAACTGAATAGTAATTTCACATCAGTGCCTTCCTGGAAGGCATTATGTCTCAGCTTCTAATTAGTCGCTTTTGCTATATCACTATACCCTGCCCTCCCTCAATTTTAAAAATCAATCTACAATTTACCTCCACCATCTTCTGGTTTCTCTTGAAAAAGGCATTTAAAATATTAAATTAAATTAAAAACTAATGAAGTCTGCAATCCACTTTGACAGCATTAGTATTTTCATATAAGAACTGTAGTTTTTATGGTGATTTCTCCCTTAACCCCTCCCACTGAACTGCATCACAGTACTTATTCCCCCAAAGTTGCTGTAATAAATGAAAGGTACATAGGAAGTTATACAAGAAATATATATCCCTATATTGAACATAATCAGAGAATTTGGAGACCAATCATTATGTATCATAATTCACCCCTCAAATCTCTTGTCTTTTCTCCACTCTAACAATCAATATCAGTCACAGTAAATATTGGTTCAAAAAGAGCTGAATTGTGTATAAATATCATTATGCCCCACAATTCTGTGATTATAAACTTCCTATAAAGCATGCCATCAACTATCATAAGTTGATATGTAATATCTCCCCACAAATATTTAATGTAGCATACATAAATAAAACATAGGTAATAGATATCTACTAAAACATATAGGTGTCAGCATTCCTGAAAACCCAAACTCCAATGAAACTCCCGAAGCTCCATGAGCCTGAATCAGGGAAAATTAGCATTTAGCATATATTGAATACTTAAAATACTTGATACTGAATACTTATGATTCAGGAGTCCTGTTTTTAGAGGTTTTAACCAAAATTTGAAAACATTATTTTTTGTAGACAATGCCTAGAAACAGGAAGAAAAAAGTTCATCTTTGATCAGTGATTTTTTAAAACAAGTTGTGTGGTTAAATCTTGAAGGTATCTCTCATGTTCTTATTGTAGATCAGGGATGTTAAACTCGCATTGTCATGGTGTTATTATATGATGTATCGGGACTTTTCCCCCTTTACTAAACCGGGCGTGGGTGTGGCAAGCGCATGATGCATTCGGCCTATGGGCTTCGAGTTTGACAGCCCTGTTGTAGATTCTCCAATTCTACTGAAGTAGCCTATCATAAAGGCCTGCCAGTTCATATATTGGTAAAATCTGGGAAGTCAGTTCCAAATATTTCTGCATAGTGAAGGGTTCTTTATTGATTGATACAGTTACACATGTTAACACCGATCCTTCTTACTACCATAGTCATTTTGGTATGGTATAAAGAACAGCAGCAGCAGCTTCACCAGAAGTGGCTATTGAAGCAGAAGGCATTCTTATGATTTATGAGGGACACCTTCTTCATCTTTGGAAGAAAGTAAGCTAGTGAGCTAAAAATCACTTAGGGCAAAAAGAGAATGATACTGAGCTACCATGCAGTATCACGAACAACTTCATATAGTACATAAGTAAAGAATAAAATGCTGACTTGTTTTGATTTATTTTTGTGCTTCAGGGGAGCCAAGCAGAGGAGAGAGTCTGCACTTATTTCTGCTGAAAGTCAAAATATTTTCCAGCATGTTTGCTCAGCAAAATAATGTTGAAATGTGGCTTTTAAAAAACATCGGAGCCAACGTCGCGATGATATGGACATGCAGTCTCGATGTCCCAAGACCGCTGCCAATACTTTTGCCACTGGATGTTCCAATCGGACCTAAACCATCCCATAGAGATGGTGAACAGAAATAATACATCTTGCTGATCTCAGGGACACCGCAAAGTCCCTGATCGATCCAAGAGAAGTTCTTCAAGCTGGCAACAAAAAGTTCAGCCCAGGCTGATGAAGTTGGGAAGGCTCCAGAACAGAAGGGAAGCAGAAAGAGAAAGTGTGTCCATCTGGTGAGGAAACTTTACTCTTATGGAAAAGACTGCCATTTTTTTTTAAGTTACATTAAATCCAAAAGCAGAAGAAAACAAGCGGCGAAATTAACCTATATTGAATTGCTTTGGATAGCATGTTTCTTTTTCTTTGTAATTCTACTTTGTGGATTGAAGTGCTCGCAACTTTTTTTTCTTTTTAGAGAGAACGGATCAGTTTTTCTTCTATTTTTATTTTTATTTTTTAATCTATGGATTAAAGTCTTCTTCTTTATTTCAACAAGGACTTTT